>NC_134484.1:245157913-245522079 GCF_040206685.1 Ascaphus truei | reverse complement strand
TTCAGACGTGGGAGCTGGTGCAGTCCTCTCTCAGAGATCCTCTCCCCAAGAGAGACTACATCCCTGTGGGTTTTTTTCTCGGAAATTTTCATCTGCCGAAAGAAATTATGATGTTGGTAATCGTGAGCTTTTGGCCATTAAATTGGCTCTTCAAGAGTGGAGGCATCTCCGAGAAGGCACCAAGGAACCTGTTGCCATCCTCACCGACCACAAAAATATGCTGTATATCGAGGGGGCCCGACGGTTGGGATCTCGTCAGGCTCGTTGGTCTCTTTTTTTTCCCGTTTTAACTATAACATCGCGTATATTCCATGTACCAAAAATATAAAAGCAGACGCTCTCTCTCGCCAGTTCGCCGCAGAAAACGAATCTAATGAATCCACGGAACCAATCCTTCCTGCCAAGTGCATAATCTCTGCCAATAATTTTGATGTGTTGGATGAAATCAACAAAGCTCAGGTTCACATTCCCAGCAGGTTCAGGATACCAGAGGGACGCTTATACGCAGCTCCACGGTTTCGCCACAAGATTTTACTTTGGGGACATTCTTCTAGATCTGCCGGTCATCCAGGCTTCAAGAGGACTGCAGACATTATTAAACTGACATTTTGGTGGCCTAAGACATTTTTGATTTCCCTAGTGCTTGTCCGGTATGTGCCCAGAGTAAGACGGCCCATCACAAATCTTCTGGCCTTCTCATGCCTCTCCCCATCCCGGAGAAACCCTGGAAACACATCTCTATGGATTTCATTGTCGAACTTCCCAATTCAAAAGGAATGAATACCATTCTTGTTGTAGTAGACAGATTTTCTAAACACTCACACTTTATTCCCCTCAAGGGTCTTCCTAATTCTGCTACTTTGGCCGATATTTTTTCCAAGGAAATTTTCAGATTACATGGCGTTCCCATTTCAATTGTCTCTGACAGAGGGTCTCAATTTATCTCTAAGTTCTGGCGGGCGTTTTCCAGAGACTCGGAATTTCTCTTCTTTTTTCTTCCGGATACCATCCTCAGACCAATGGTCAGACTGAAAGGATGAATCAAACCTTAGAGCAATATCTCAGATGTTTCGTCTCTTAGTCACAAGACAACTGGGTGGACCTGTTACCATGGGCCGAATTTGCGATCAACTCTCTTAAGAATGAGTCTACACTAGAGTCTCCTTTCTTCATCAATTTCGGTTTTCACCCTAGCAGTCTTCCCCTCTCCTCCCCCCCTTCTGGCGTTCCCGCAGCAGACTCCCATGTTACGACCCTGCAGAATTCTTGGAAAAGGATCCTTAAGGCCCTACAATCTGTCGTCTCTAGACAAAAAACTAAAGCAGATCGTCGTCGCCAACCAGGTCCTTCATTTAAGCCTGGTGACAGAGTGTGGCTGTCCTAGAAGAACATTAGGCTTAAAACTCCATCTCCAAAACTGTCCCCAAGATTTCTGGGTCCTTTCAAGATAACAGAAAAGATTAATCCAGTCGCCTACCGTCTAGCACTACCTCCCACCATGAGGATCTCTGCCATATTTCATGTGTCCCTACTAAAGCCTTTTGTTCAGAGCTCGCACTTCCCGGATACTTCCCGAAAACCCAACCCAGTGTCTACCATAGGACATCAGAAGTACGAGATTCACTCGTTAATCGACTCTCGTTGGTCAAGAAACAAGCTCCAGTTCCTCGTCCACTGGAAGGGATATGGCCCGGAGGATCGTTCATGGGTTCCAGCACATCACATCCATGCTCCCAAACTTCTCCAGCAGTTCCATCTAAAATTTCCCCAGAAACCATGGCTGGATCGCTCAGAGATCGATCCTCAAGGGGGGGGGGGATACTGTGACGGTTCAGGGGATTCCTTCCCCTCCATGTGTCCCTGACGCTCCGCTCCTGCCTGCCTCTTCTGTTCCTTCCCTGCCTTCCCCTGCTATTCTCCCTTCCTCCGCCCACAACTGTCCCTCTGCGGCAGCAACTGACGTCATCCCCGCAAGACACGTGTACCCTCTCGGTCTTCCGTTCCCTGTCACCGGTGCCCCCTGCTCACGGCCCCCTCGGCTCCCGCTCCAGTCCCCTTACCTCCTGCGGTCTCTCCTTCTGTCTGTCCCTCATCCTCGGTGGGTGCTCCCACGGCACGGTGCTCCGCACGCCTTGTGACGCAGCCTGTGCGTGCGCACTCTAACCTTACAGAGGGCGTGCGCACACGCTCCTCTTGTAGGCTCTCTCAGACTCCTGGCTCCTCCTCTCATGCTCTGCAGGCTATCTCCCTCACTGGCTCACCTGTCTCCTCCTTTTCTCCTCCTCACCTATCCATGCTGTCTCTCACTTCACCCTCTGCTCCTCCTCTAGCTCCCATTGGTGTTCCCTCCTTTATAATCCCTGTCTGTCCTTTCTCTCATTGCTCTGCATAGTTCTTTGTAACCTCTGTGTGTGCAGTCCTATGCTTGGCTCTCCTCTGTGTTACAGCTTCTGTTCCTGCTCCTGCTTACCCCTGATTTCCCTGGCTTGACCTCTGCTTGTACTGGATTACCCTGCTCGCTATTGCCCTTGAAACCTGCTTACGGACACGACTTTGCTGACTTCTGTGATCCCTGGACTTTGGCTTACGAGCATTACGATCCTGATCTCTATATCCCTGGACTCTGGCACATGGACATCACTACTCTTACTCTGAACCCCAAAGGCGTTGCAAGTATTACTAACCATCTCTCTACAGGCCCGGCAGCGCCATACCACACTCCGGGCACGCCCTCACTGCTCTGGGTGCATGGTAAAACCCTTCCCACCTCAGTACTGGGGACTGGCCAGGTCTGCGGGCATACAGGCGTTACAGGAGCCAATCGAAAAGAGATCTTGTCAATCAGCCACATGTGTTTTATGATTTGGAAAAAATCTCGCTAACTAACATATGACTTATACATAATACATTAGAACTAGCTTCTTAAACAAACATATGCAAGAAATACACAAAGATCATATAAAAGAAAAGGATCACAAAATTATATATTATATGTTACAACTTACCCAGAATCCATCCCCTGAAGAAATCAGTTGATCTGAAGAAACGCGTAGGGTTTTAAAGTGTTGTTGCTGTGAAGAGTTGCTGCGAGCGGTGGTTGCACAGTGTATACTGGAAGATTGAGCAAATACCCTTTCCCAATTGAGACGTGATCTGCCCGGAACAAAAACTAACTCTGAACAAGTTGACGGAGGACCGCCAAGGAGGTGACACACTTGAGAGTTGCCGGAGGGAACAGGTTCCTGTAAGAGACTGTGCTGAAGTTGGAGCAGAGCGGAGTTACACTGACACATTGGGGCATGAGATTATCTCATAAAATTACAACAGATGTTTGTGAGTTTTGAATTGTGATTACTGGATTTATTACAGTTTTTATCATTTTTAATGCACTAGGATCGGGAGCTTTTCTTCTTTGTTTTTATATAGATATATATGTATATATATATGTATATATATCTATATAAAAACAAAGAAGAAAAGCTCCCGATCCTAGTATATATCTATATATAGATATATAGATATATATATCTATATATACACAAAAATAAACATATAATGTTTATACACAGAGAAAAGCCGTAAACTGTTATTTGTACCATGAGTTTATTATTTCATAATGCTATAAAAACAAGACTGGTAATAATTTACCTTTCACTATTAACAGGTAACAGAATATGTGCATTATAACAAGAAATGTAGGACTTTTGTAATATGCACTTGAGGATACATGCAAAGTGATGGGGAGAGGAACCAACATTTGAAAATGATCAATGTGTCACTGACTCTAATACCGTACCTTTGGTAATTTGTTATTACATCATCATTACAATCTATCTATGACATTACTTAAAGTATCTGTCTAACATAATATAGCTGTTGACAGGAGAAATTGAACCAACAAGCCATGCATACTACACTCTTGATGATATAAGGATATATAAAATAATAGTGCGGTCTGTGTTCAATTGTTTATGGAATAATGACTGAAATCTTTGATCCATTTTTAAAGTAAAGAGAAATACAAATTATGAACATTTATGGATGGTACTGTATCTTTGGCAAGATATTCTTAATAAGAAATTCAAGAAATTTCACAATCCCTAATGGCATATTTCAGACTACACACAAACAAATGTTGATTAAATATCTATATATTTAAATTACAACAAGGACAAAAACAACAAAATGTTTCCTATTATTATATCTGCATAAAAGAATATCAACTAGTCAAATGTTGTAATTTCAAAATTAAAGGCAAGATTTGCAAAATCATTTAATACATTTTCTTAATTTGTAAGGAAACTAGCCCCTACCCTGAAGAATGGAGGCGGGCGGGTGATGGGAAGGAGGAAAGGATGCTTGCCAAAGGGAAAGGCAGTGTAGGTGATAAAGCAGAAGAGGTTATCAGCAGAAAGGAGGAGATTATTGGGGAGTGTATTTGGCGGTGGAGGAAGTTCTAACCCCCTTACTATTGTGCTGGCAACAGGATCAGTATGCAGCCGAAGAGATCAGCAGGCCGCGTGGCAGAAAGGGGTGCAGGTTAGTCCACTTGTGAGGCTGCAGGGGCATCCCAGGAGGGAGAGAGCAGCTGCTCATAGCCATCAAAGAAGAAAAAGCCCACTTCAGTGCAAGGTGTGCTGGATGCTGCTTTGCTAGTGCACAAAATGTGCAAGGGGTATGCTTGATGGTAGATGCACAGAAGGCTAAATATTTTCCTACATTTATGGATATGAACCCTCTATTTGATTTTTATATAGCTTTGGTGCCACAAATTGACTGCTGTTCTTGAACGTATGAGAATAAAAATGATGAGAAGAAGAAGCAAGTACCAAAGACCGTATGACTCACTCATTAAACTTCAGCACTCTTCATCCTTTAGGAGTGAGGTTGTCGGTCTACTGCACACCGCGCAACTCTGGGAGAGGAGTGTGCTGGAGGTATAATACAGTAAAAGAAATTGCAAGTGGAAATTTAGGCACACATTTTCTAGGTGCGGAGGAAGCCATCCTGTCCAAAGGTGTTTTAAAAAAAGAAAAAGGATGGGAAGTAGTAACAGTGGCTAAGGATGTCGTAAAAAAAATGTGATGAACCAGTTAGCATCGCTGTGATGGAGGAGCAGCTCGTCATGTATCCCATTAAAGAAACAGTAAGGACGCTTAAAATGTTTTTTAGAGAGGGTTTAAGGATCAAGGTCACCAAATCTGAGTCAGGATAAAGGGATAAGAATTTGGAGTTAGCAACCAAGCACTGGGAGGTTGTTTGCATCAAGCTGGAGAAAGAAACTGGTCTAGGTGGATGGCAGGACAATTTGTGGTTCCTCCATTCTTGAACTTGAGTGCCACCATTGGGGGTGGTCCCCAAGAAGGAGTCAAGTATTTATCGCCTCATCCCCCATTTATCATATCCAGAAGGGGCGTCAGTAAATTGTGAAATTGATAAGGATGTGTGCAGGATTTTGTTAGCATCATTTGATGAGACATGGGAGCTGATAAGAAGGTGTGGGCCAGATTCATTGTTGGCAAAGAAGAATAGTGAGTTGGCTTTCTGTTTATTGCTGGTTCATCTGACCTGTTTAAACTTGTTTGGGGGAAGCCTGCAAAGATATGTTTTATTTCCTGTTTTTATTTAGAGTTATTCAGTTCTTTCTTAGATTAGGTTTTACAACATATTGTGACAAATTAAGGGGTGCTGCATGACTTCAATAATTTTTTGTTTTTTGGCCCAGCTGGGTCTGGAAAGTGTAGTTTTTTGTTTAAGGGTTTTGAAAGCCTATCAACATGATTTGGGGTCTCGCTGGCCGTGGGGAAGACTGGTGACAAGGTGGTCATTTTTGGGAATAGAGAACTACACGATGTAGATGGTCTCCAGGTTGCCTACTAGCGAGCTGCAAGAGTTGAAAAAAAATTGTAGGAGGATGAGCAGTGAAAAGGGTTGCTTTGATAAGTTCCAGTTGCCGTTAGGGCATCTGGCTTTTGCATGCAGGGCCATTCTGATGGGTACAATATTTAACCATAGATTGGCTTTGGCTTCATTGCGGTAAAGAAATCACATAAATGTATTAGGGTATCTAATGCTATATGGGATGACTTGCAGTGTGGCAGATGTTTGGTAGGTAGGTGATTGTAGTTGGAGGTGGAGATCTCAAACAGTGCTCTAGAGCTTTTTACTGACACATCTGGTTCTTGGGGGTTTGGCACATTTTTTCTGAGGCAATGGTGTGTGGAGAGTTGGAAGTAGGTTTGGGGGGAGGAGGACTTGGTCAGAAATCTTTCAATTTTTGAAGTTGTGACGGAGGGTGTTCTTCCTCGCAATAAAATGATACTGTTTCGTTCGGATAATGTGGGTGTTTTGGAGACAGTGAATTGGCTGACGGACAGTTCTCCACCAATGATTAGATGGCTGAGGAGCCTGGTGCTCCTTTGGTTATAGGGAAACATTGTCTTTATGGCCAGACAGGCTCCGTGACAGGAATATTCTATAGCTGATGCACTGTCTCATTCCAAGGGGAAATTATTAATTAGTCTGGAAACAGAGGTGGACAGAAAAGCCTATGTTTTGCTGCATCATGTATGGAATATGGGTTTGGAGGAGTGATGGGCCTGATACAGGAATCCTTGGCCCCAACAACTTGGGCATCATAAGTGGAGGCAAGAGGGAGTGGTGTGAGCATGGTTTGGAACATATTCGGGGGACGGGGACAGGGTGGAATATGGTGATGACATACCTTTGGAGCTTGTATAGCATGGGCTGTCTCCAGGTTCAATAGAAAGTTGGTGGGAATATTTTTTTTTCTGTAAGTTGTTGAGTCGGAAGGATGTCACAAAATAGCTCATAGATATGCAGTTGCTTTTAGGTTGGAAAGGGGTTTCACCATCCGTGGAAAAAAGAGGATACATATCGCCAGCCTCCTGGAACATTTGTGCTGCCAGTGTGCTTTTCAAGTTTTTAGGTTTTTAAACATTATTTAAGGCCTCCTTTGCATTGGTGTTCTTCTGAGCTTTAAGAATTGGGGTGCTGCTTTTGAGTTGAAGGGCAAAACTACAGGGTTATGGTTGTCCTTTGTACAGTGAAGATTTTAATACAAGACGGAGCAGCAGGGTATGGATATTTGGGTCTCGTTAGCTGGGATTGAACAGGAGAAGATCTGCCTGATGAGCCAGATGAGTGCTTATGCAGCAATTAGTCAAAGGTCCATTTGTCATTCATATGGACAGTGCCACCCTAAATTTAGCAAGGTTTTTAAAAATACGTTACAGCATTTAGGTATTGACGCAGCAGGGTTCGCATTGCACTAATTCTGGATAGGGTTGCTACCAAGGCGGTTAGGCTGGGTTTAGGAGAAGAGGGAATAAAGAAGATTGGGAGGTAGGAATGGCAGCACTTTAGGAGTTATATTCGACCAGACTGGGAGGTGTGCTAAAATTTATCAATGTGTTATTATATTAGTCTAGGTAATTTTCCAAGTAGGGTTGGGTATGCTGTGACTCCTACATAAAGCACCCTGCGTGTGAAACATGTTAGAGTGACTGTATCAGTGCTTTTTGTCCATGTTTTTTATCTAAATAAATCCCTCTGATTATTCATTCATCCCTTCGCTGTGCACCGGTTTGTCCCCTGCTAAAAAAAAAAATGCAGTCTTTATTTGGCAACTACAAGCCACCAAACCTTTACTTCATCCATTGAGAGAGATGACATCACGCAGCTTGGGCAGAGAGGTCTGAGGGTTATGACGCTGAATACTTCTGGCTGTGACGAGTGGAGTTGTGAGAGGCGCTACAGAGCTGAGTTTAGCAAAGCGGGAGGCGTGGACACCACACTCGACATCAACAGTGCCGTGAGAGATGTGCCAGTCGAGGATTACTCCCTGATGTAAGGCATGCAACAATTATTTGCTATAGCAGACGCTCCCCCCCTCTCCAGCAGCCCATTTGCCAAGTCGTGAGTACTATTACTGATTGATGGGTGTTCTCTTACTATACAGCGGAACTTCTGCCGTATTTTCTCATCTGTGTGACTCTTGAGCACCGGTTTCCTAGAGCATAATATGCTCTGATATCTTAAATGCCATATCAATAGCACCTGGGACGTAGGTCCGACATGGCGGAGCTATAAAAGTTGGACCTAAGGGGGATATGCAAGGCTCTGACAATTCCGGGACTATTATGGATGAAGAGGTAAGTAGAAGAACTGATAGTTCTCATGTTGCATGGTGGGGGAAATGACTTTTCAAAGATTTAAACAATTGATCTGGTTTTTGTGATGAGAGGGGAACTAGCACCGATTTTTATCTGGCTTTTAGTTCTATAATTTTGATTTAGTCCAAAATGCTTGCGAGGCAGGTATGGCAAGAAGCAAGGGAGGTGAGAGCATCATAAAGTGGAAGGAAAAAAAATTAATGAAGGGGTTTTCACATCTGTTGAAAGCTTCAGGGTTAGTGCCATGGCACAAAAATATGGAAGGGGATGGATCAGGGTTAGAAGGGAGAATGGTATACATCTTTCGAACATAGTCCTGGATATATTTAACATGGATTTGCAGGGTGGGGTGGAAAAATCTCTTTGTTTGGTGGGAAGCCGGGCACATTTTATGGTATAAGATGCCCAGTTTATTGCACTGGGGGTAAGTGTCAGATTGCAGTTGGGAAGGATGGATCAGATATACAGTTGGAAATAAGGTAGGGAAGGTGTTGCTGAGCTGTTCCTAGGGTGACCAGCCTAGTGATATCCTTCTGAGTTGGCTCCTGCTAGGTCCGTACAACTACTGTAGTGGGATTTGGGGTTATTACCTGGGTAGGCTGAATTGACTAACAGAGGTTTGGTGAAATCTGAATCTGCTATTATTTGGTGTGTTTGCTAATAAAGCTGTTGCCGTCCAAAACCATTTACAGAGTCCGGAATGCTAGCAGTATGTAAGCTTTTACAAATGTTATCTTTTGAGAATTGTAGCCTGCACTTTTTTGGTCAGTCTTATTTAACTTAGAAATCAGCACAGGATTTTGCTACAATAAAATAATAATAATTAAAAAAACAGAACCACAGTAATTAGATAAATATTGAAAATGAATACATTTGATATTTATGATGTATTATTGGTAAATGAGAACTTTTTCAAGGTGGTACATTTTCCTGTTTATTACTACCAGCCAAAATTAGAGAACTCTCTTTTTCCTAGTTATAGCTTGAAGCATGTGTTGGTACTGATACTCATTTTCCATAATTTGGCAGCGTTTAAAATAATATTTTGTATATTTAAAGTCTTGTGAGCAATTAGAGATGGGTGATTCTTAAGTGGATTCTTAAGAATCTGACAACATATTGCTGAATACGTGGATTGGATTCTGCAAATCCGTCCACGGGTTGCAGAATCCACAGAGTGAATTCGTAATAATAATAAAAAAATCCGCAAAATGCGAGTTGCCATGTGAGATTGATCCACGGAAATCCGCAGATCAAAGGAACTGGCTGATCCGCTGCTGATCCAAATCCACCAAACAAATTTGCCCATTTCTATTGTACAGTATGAGCAACATTTAAAAAAAGAAAAGAAAAAAACATTTATATGGGTTTTGTAAGTAGAAATATTCAATGCACTGACAAAATTGTTAAAAAAAAACTGAAAAAATTTGCTAGTTTTCAATGTCTTGGAACAATGCTTTGCATACCTTTTACTTTTGTATATTTACTAATCAGTAAACTCCCACTTTCCACTTTAATGGGATTCTAATATTCTATTACAAAAAATCCCTATTAGCTCAAAGTCTGTTTAAAATGTTTAAAATTGTGAATTGCAATTATTCTTTAAAGCATATTCTTGAGATAATAGGCAAACATAGTGTTCTATATTCCCACATTTAATTAATCTGTTCTGTACACTTTGTAAATGCACTGACTGTATCTGTGCTTCCTTGTGACCTTAGGAAAGTTACTCTAACTCCCTGTGCCTTAGGCCTGTAAATGATATTATAATATATCATGTACTGTATAGAAGATGTACAGGATAGAAATTTACATTGTGCAGCCTTGCTTATATTTCTGCACTGTAAAAATATTATTATAAACACGTAAAATTATTAACAAATAGTATGTGAACTTTTTGGGGTTATTCAATAAATTAATGTCAATGGTAGTTTCTGTACAATAGTGCTATCACAGTTTAATGAATAACCTCATATGCTGATGGAAAATAATCTATGTAAACTTCAATAGAAAGAGCATCTTTAAAAGTAGTATGATTTCATGAATTTGAGGACGATTGATTATTTTATAATTAATCCATAAAACAGGAAGGTGAATACTGATACATTGCACTGGGTTCGGAATATGGTGAAAGTTATCTAACTAAAGTTATCTAACCAAAATTAAGACTTTCTAAAGTATTTGAAATGAGGCTTAGCCATATGCATGCACTTCCCTGTTGCTTCAGTGCCAGTTTATCTTTATATCTTGTATAATGATTGTAGTTTGTGACTTGGCATTACATTTTAGCAATCTTCCAGAGCTGTCAAGGGTCCCTCCCGCCTCCAGAGTGTGAGATCTCCTCATCTCCAGAACAGGGTATCCATGCTTGCCGAGGGCAGGGTCTGTTACATCAAGGGCCAGGTAATGAGGTTTGTGGATTGGGGTAGAGCAGTAAGGGGTTGGGGTTAGGGATGTGGTTCAGGCTCTTCAGGGGGCAGATACTCAAAGCTCAGTTAAATGTTGCCTACTAACTTGATGTTACCTAAATAGGTCATGTCCATTAGTTTTCCTCATTTTAACAGTGTCCAAAAAGCTAATGATATACAAAAACAACGTCCTTTTGCCAAACTAGCATTGTTACACTAGCTGTATGAACTGGGATTATCATTGCTCTGAGACGCGTACAATACATTGCACATGATGATGTGCATTCCAATTAAACCGCATGTGTCCCACTCAAGTTACACATGGGCGTTACCTAACATAATGCTCATGAGCACGTTTTCAAATTCAAATAAAAACACATTACATATTGAATTACTCAACCATATTTGCAAGACCGTTGAACTGTTGACATTTCTGATCAGGCATCCACCTCTGCTGCTGGAACTGGTACTCCTGCTTCAGATGTCTCAAGAATCCGAAGTGTCAAGTTTACTGAGGAGTAACTTGAGTTTGGAACACCACTCAAAATTATTGGGTGTTTTGTGCTCATGCACTAGTACTGCCAAAAAACAGGATTTGGGACAGGATCATCAGCAGAATAAATGCCTGGGAAACACAGTCAACACAGTGGACATGCTGAAGAAGCACTGGGCCGACAGTAAGCGCAAGCTAAAGCGCAATCTGGGTGACCATGCGGCCCCAGGAGGAGTACCACCTTCTCCTCTTCATCTCACCACTTTATAGCAGTGCTTAGTTGCAACCTTCCAGGTAGTGTGAGTTCCTGGACTGGTGGACAAAGATAATCTGGAGAGACCTGGTAAGTGTAAATACCATATATCATGCACCATATATCAATCACCAGATATACATGTCACTTTATACACAATATTGAAGATCAGAACAAAGATCACTGTATTATTTGCAGTGCAATCACACATACAGGGTGTTGAGTACAGTACAACACAGTTCACTGAATAAAGTACGTGACATGTCCTTGTATGATTAGAAAACACTATAGGTAGTGCCTTGCACATTGCAATGAGGTACAATAGAAATCAGTATAAAGTTATCAGATGCCTATTTTAAGAGCATTTAACTGCTCACTAATCAAAATAACAATCGTTTTTTAATCGACAGAGTCTCAATATATGAAAGTTAATGTAAAACCTGATTAATTATATTATTAAAGGTATTTTACCCCTGACTAAGAGAGATTGACTGAAGAGACTTTAGACAGCAGAGACTTTAGACTGAAGGCTTTGATTCAGCTTATACCGGAAGCAGCATTTCCTTCCAACTTCTCGCGAGATTTGTGAGTCAGCTGAGAGTGAGATCCGACGACAGAGCACTTTGATACCAGTGCAGACTTACTACAGCCCTGTGTGAGAGTGATTGAATGCCGGTGACCATCAGCGGGGTATGCCACGGACCGGTGGGCAGTCTGACAATAGCAATAATCTGGTAGCAGACGTTCCACGAGCGAAAGAGGATACTCTCTGACATTATCCACCGTCCACTAACATCTTCCGCAAGTAGGGCATTCACCTAGTGCAGCAGAGTTCTATTAGGATTTTTGGATGGACTCAGTTTCCATTTGTTTTTTTTAATATATTTTTTAATAAATATGATTTTTATTCAGTAGCTATCACCTGTTTTTTCTCTGGGGCTTCTACTTAGTTTACTTGTTTTTGTTGTGTGTTGATTGTTGTTTGTCCTATTCACCACAGTATTATGCTATGTGTATTTTTTCATCTATTTCATGCACTTGGTATATAACCACTACTATAATCGTTGGATACTGCAAGTACATTTGTTGTGCAGAACCTCATCAAATGGTTTATGTTTATTTTACTTGTAACATTATATAGCATGGTTTGCTACGTTTAGTGCTTTATAAGGCGCCAAATTTATCTTTATCATATATTGTCTTTTTCTGACAAGGCGGTCAGTGTTTTATTTGGCAGGCACCCTTCATTTATATATATGTGATCATTAAGGATTTGTTTTTCTTCACATTTATTTTGTTGTGTACTAATTGTCATTGTTGTTAGTTCTAACGCTACCGTATCCTTTTTTTTTTTTTTTTTAATTACTTACATTTTTATTGAGCATTTTCAAACATAAAAAATGAGGTAAACATAACATACTACACAAAAAAAGGGGGATACAGTAATACAAATAAACTGGTAATTAAACAGGGACAAGAGGGATATCGGGGAGGGGTGGGGAAGGGGTAGCATTTGTACCAATGTCGTACTGTATTCAACAATTTAAATATCACATGTATCACTCTGTTCAAAGTATTCTTGTCTATATATGGGGATATACCTGCATGGCGGAACCAAGGAGCCCAAATATCAGAGAATCGCAAGGTAGAGCCGTTCAGATAGGCTGAGAATTTTTCCATATAAAATATATGCCAAATTTTGTTGTTTATTTGATTTAAGGATGGGGGGGGCGGTTGTTTCCAGTTTTTGGCAATTGTACACCATGTAGCGTTTAAAATTTGAGATATTACTCTAGCTTTTTTTTTGGAGATATTTGCCATTGGTTTTCCTAGTAATATATATACTGGGTTGTGTGGGACAGAGATTTTTAGTATCTTGTGTATTAAGGTGAACACTTCCGTCCATGTTTGTTGGATTTTGGGGCATGACCAGAATATGTGCAGTATATTCCCCACTTCACCACAACCGTGCCAGCACAGAGGGGAAACGCCTGGGAGAAAAGAGTGCAGCCTGGCAGGAGTCATATACATCTGAATATTATCTTGTAAATATTCTCCTTAATTACAACGCATGATGAATTTTTGGAAGCAGCTTCCCAGATGTCTGTCCAGGTATCGAGATCTATACAGACGTTAAGATCCTTTTTCCAGGAAACCATGTATTGGGGGTTTGGTTGTTCTTGATAGAGGATAAACTGTGATATATTCTGGAGATGATGCCCTTTGTGTGGGGTTTACCGTATCCTTTTTTTGTTCACTAAGAGTAGATGCCCTTGCTGTTGTCACAATAATGGTGCATCAGCAAGAGCAGCTGCTGATACCGAGGGCAGGTTTCAACAGCATTACCTCCCCGTTGATGAGAATGTAGCACACGTCAAGGCGCCAATTTAGGGTCATCAGATACTTGATGCACCAGCACAGTAGTGCAATGAATAAAAGCATGGAGCAGATAACAGCAGCATGGAATGGTCATGCGCTGTCCAGCAAGGCTAAGGCTATGGACCCAGTGTTGACTGTTGCATGCGCGCCTGGAATCCTGGCGGTGCATGCACAGCTAAAGGCTGCGATCTGCGGTTTCCAAGGAGTGCCTGGAGTAGCGGGGCATGGCCAAAATGATGGGGTTTGTGGCCATGACGGGGGGCGGACATGACATGGGGGGCAAAACCATTGGCTCCCTGCACACCACGTGACCACATCGCTGCAGGGAAGACAACATTCTTGTCTTCCCTGCTGGCTGATGCGCCATCGCGCTTCGTGAGTGCACACAATAGCAACAACTGGGCCTGCCTGATTAGAGATGAGTGTCTGTGTGTGGCACGCATGCCGCCGTTACCACTAGGGACCCAGCCATAGAGAGCCGACGAGCACTGTCAATGATCACAACACCGGCAGCATCAAGAAAGTTCCTACCTACATCACGGTTCTCCTTGGTACTAGCCATTGCACCTCCTCCTCTTCCTCTCCTCCTCCATCCTCTGTAGAGTCACCAATACCACCTCACACACCAGTTGTACCTAGAAGATTGAGGTATGGCCTTGCACCAGGGGCCTATTCAGCCAGGCAGCTCAGCTACAAAAAAAAGGAGGAGATGACTTTGTGTACATAGTTTTGAAGTTATTTTCCCTGTGTGCATAGTTTGTTGTTGTTTTCGTTAAGTTTTTTTTGGTACATTTTCACACGCTGTGAATTAACTGTTTAATTAAAAGTTTTGTTCTCAACTTGTTTCTCTTGGTATTTATTGTTATATGTAGACACATTATTGTACACCCATACTTAATAAAGTCAAGATGATCTACCATATTAGGCCAGACAAACATATCTTACATTCACTTTAATCACAAAAAAAATCATAGTATATTTTATTACATGAACATTACGACACATTACCATATGTATCTCTTGATATATTTCAGCAATTTATATGATTCATAATATATATCTTTGTATGACACATAATGAAAGGGTTAAGTCCTATACTCAGTGCAATCTTTTGGAAACCACTTTAGACCTTCCCTGTTTTCTTGTAGAGTATTCCCAGAAATAACGCTAAGATAATCATGGTCTGGATGTGAGTTATGGCAGGTATTGATGTGACCTAATTATTGTAACATTATTACCATGTACTAACATGAACGGAGGTTTGCGGATATGTGGTGTTAGGTTAACGGCTCATTAGCACATGATTTGCACACGAGTAAGCCAGGCGTCTATTAAAAGATAACGAACCAATATTTTTTTGGATAACACAAGCTCATCGTAACATTAATCCCCTTTGTGGATACGTATTCAAACTACCAATAGGTTAAATGGGTTATTATTACGATAAAACATTTAACGGACTTCTAAGGATCAAGTCCTAGCAGTGTCATGTTCATCTCTCGCTGAGCGAGACTGTGATGTACAGTCCTAATGCATGAGACTTGTGCATCTTTCTCAATACTGACAGGGCTGATCCTCTCTAGCCTGACCTTGTTAGCAACCTCAACTGAGACAAGAAGTCTTTATATCCTTAAAGATCTGATACCATCTACTGTAAATTCCATTGCTCAAATGCCCAGTAAAATGCAAAGCCCCAAATGCTGGATGTTTTTTTTTTTTAAATATATATGGGAATCAAAAAGATAAATGTATGTTTATTTAATAAAGAGAGGGGTATTATTGTTATGGATGAATAAACCTAAAGAAGTAATCCAAGCAGCTTCAAATTATTATTTATTTTTTTTATTTTATTTTTTAAATATGCAGCATTTGATTACCTGTATTGAAAACTAATTACCTAAGCTGCAGATCGATTCATTCGCCCATGATCACTTAGCAAAATCCTGCTTCCCAATGTTCACTAAATGGATGCCTTTTAGTTTGAAATCAATCCTTCAGTCAGTGTAACTCAGCAGCTACAATGTATTGTTATATTACTAACATAACATTATCTATTGTTACAGTTTGCAGCTCAAACTGCTGGCAATATTGGCAACAAATTATCACAAACCGAACAGTGTTAGAAAGATCTTGAACTGCAGGGGAGGTAAAACCTGCTATAGAAATCAAAACATGCTCATTGTTTAAAAACGGATAAAAATGGCATTAAGACTTGAATATTAAAATTTAAAAAAAGTAGTAAGTATTATCTAATACTACAAAACTGATTTATTTAAAAAAAAAAACAAATGCAGGATACTCCTTGGATTGCGTTATTGCTTAGTTTCTTAAATGTGATATTTTAGTATGAATCTATTTACTCAACAAGATGAGATTCACACGCAGTTACTGTACATCCTGATCTGTCATAAGACATTATTTTATAACACTGTTTGGAGAACATTGCACATATATTGACATATGCATAACAATATGACATATTTATCTAAACAGAGTATGTTTATGTATCTTTCTTCTTGGGGTCATATACATATAAAAAAAATACACAAACAAGATTGAGATATCCATAAGTCAGAGTTTCATTTAAGATGCCCAGCACTGTAATTACTGATACGACCTTTGATCATATTTACAAATAAAACATGAGAAATACAATACTAAAATAGTTATAGTACATAAGTCAAGTAACAACTGTCGATCAAAAATATGTGAGAGAGGAGAAAAACATAGGGACATGTTACTTAGTGTAAAGGGGTGCCCATAAGCAGAAGGCAACTCTGACAAATATACCCCTTTGGGAGGTGATTAGTGATATTGAGGGTTATCCCTATACAGAGATAGCCCTGATTACTGGTCTTTCTACCTGAGAAATGCAATGACACTGTATTTACAGTCCAATTAGTAGTCGTTCATAATTGTAGTAATAGACAATCTCAGAGAAGTACAATGTCTGTAAATACATGGTGCCCAATGTTTAAAATTTAAAAGAAATGAGGATCAATGTAATTAACAAATGAGAATCCCTTCATGAATGTATGTTTTTTAGCAGAGTAATAGTACCCCTAGGTGGCTCACCAGTTTTCTAAAACGGATTCCCCATCGCTGAATCAAGTCAGGGGATCATGCTATAAAGGAACAAAGTGATGTTGCCAATAGTGTCAGCCAGACGGGAAATCCTCTACTCTCCTCAGCATTTCCCCTCCCTCTCTCCTCAACCACAAGTCTACCTGTGTGTCACAGTTTCACTCGAGTATTTCATTCATGACCAAGCTTCATCAGGGGAAATGGCACCTTCTGTCTCCTCCTTCCCTAATGTAGCACTCTGTTGCCATAGCAACCCTAAGTAGTTGGGCACCACATATTGTAGGCAGAGTCTTCATTTTAATGTAAGCATTTGCAATAACTATATGGGTAAGATCTGATTTATAGATAATGTGGCAGGACGGCCTCGTGGCAGGGTCAGTAAGACGCTAAACGCTGTGTAAAGTTTTAACTGTAGTGGTTTATTAACAACACACAAATAAACATAATGGGTACTGTCCCTTTAAGTCATAATAAAACATAGGAAATTAACACCTATTCCTTTTAGGGAAGCTAACTACCCCTTAGCTTTCGCCCTAACTAACTGCATGGCCAGCTAAGCTGGTTCCAAGCCAAAACATGCCCTGGCATATGGAACAGAGTAACGCAGTCTCTGCACAGAACAATAAAGTGTTTTTGCTTATCTGTCAGTCCTTGTCTTTATCCTGAGTGTGATTCCCAGCTGGACCCTGAAGGCATGCTTCTTTCAGTCCTAGGGTCCAATACAGCCAGACTATCCCCGGCTGGGAGAACTTTCACTACTCCTCACTCTGTGGACTAAGGCTGTGGTCCCAGTGAGTTCTACAGTGCACCACCCCCCAATTAGTCCAGTCCCAGTCCCTACCTCTGCGTGGAAGGTGTAGCCGCACTCTATGACAAGTTCTTTCAAATAAAAAAAAAATGTATTTGGAACTTGCGACGGTCAGCCAATGAGGGCGAACCAGACGCGTGAGGTCATGGCCATGCCCCCACAAAACCTCTGCCATGCCCCCCCCCATCACAATCTCTCCCTCTATACCAAGACCGTGATCTGTGGTGAAGCGCTGTGAAGGCGCTGCCCATTTGCTGGGCGCGCGTCCTACAGTGTTAACTGGGACCGCAGCCTAAAACAGTCTCTCTGTATAGCAGCTTCTTGTGTCTTTTAAACACTTGTTTCACTGAGTAGCCTAGCCCCTGATTAATCAGTTTTCAGCTGCTGCTCTTTCTCTGAGGAGATTAACGCTCTGTGGAATGGCTGGAGCGTCTCTCAATTCACTGTTCCAGTCTACTGTCAGTGACTGTCAAAATATATTTTAAAAAAAACCCTCAAATTTAAATAATTAAGTAGTTATAAACCAAGTTGATATATGGGGTGATTAGGTGTTACAAAAAAAAAAGTACCAGGTTTATCAAATAATAAAAAACATTTATTTGATCAGAACTTTTTTCTTTAATTAGTCTGCTGGTGGTATTTTTGTACCCATATTGCAGCAGGGAAATATTCATGTACTACACTCATGCTGACATTAACCTGTGCATGCTAAAAAAAAACAACAACAATAGAGCAGTGGACATCTAGGACTGCATGGTGCCCTCACTCCCTTCATCTCTTTGGTCTAACAGAAACCTAACTCTCACAACATGATTGCTGTGGAGGCTGCTGTCTCCTATGGTGGTATCTCTTTCTCTCACATTTGCCATGGTTGAGGGGTACGTCTCCTCCTCCTGCCGATATCAGCTATGCCCTATGTCTCCATCTGTTTCATTCTTTTCCTTTTGATGTTCACGCTGTCTACCCTCTCTCTGCATGTGGCAGTCATCGACCGCCTACCTCTACATCATTTCCCTTCACTTTCCTCTAAGACTTTGAATCCTGGCTTTACTTCTTTCTCTCCTCTGACTCTCCCCTCATTTGACTGTAGAACGTCAACTGTCATTTTAAGGATTCATCAGTCTCGTGAGCATCTTGCCCTCTCTCAAACCTCCTCTTTTGGACCTTCAATAGACCTTCAGCAGCCAGAAGGATGATCACTATTCAGACCTGGACCTTTACAAAGTTCTTTTCTGATTTGACTCTCCCTCCCTTTCACTTTCTGACCATCATTCACCACCACTCATACCTCTCACTCTCCTCCTACCAGTTCTCCTTGTTACTCTCAAAACCTTCACTTGATTGACCTCTCTGCTCTAGCATCTATGCTGAACTCTAACCTTTCTTCTTTCTGCGTCCTATGAACCTGACAATCTTGTTAACTCTTACAACTCTATCCTCTTCTCCTCAGTTGATCTATGTGATGCTTCTTGACTCCAGTACACCTGCCCCTCTATCTTGTGGCCTTGACTACTTCACAAGCACGTTTCCTTCGTATTTTAACTCACTCCTTTGAAAGCCTACAGTATGGTGCAAATGTTGCACATGTGCTGATTTTAAAAACTATATATTTCTACTCTCCTGTTTTAACTCTGCTTATTCTAATGCCAAAAACACTGTCTCCTCACTCATCAACCCTCACAAATCCAATCCATAACATCTTTTCTCTGTATTTTACTCCCACCTCTGACCTCCTCATACTTCCCTTCCTTCTACCCCCCTTCCTACGTTTGTCTTTTCTCAAATTTTTGCCAACCAATTTAAAGGCAACGTGGATGCTACTCACAATGAGATTTATTCTGTTCCTTTCCCCCTCCTCTCCGTCCCCTCTTGACTCATTTTCTCCTGTTATAGAGTTGGAAGTTTCTAAGTGGATTTTCTCTTCTCCCTCCTCCACATTTCCTCTCAATCCCACACACATTGCTCCTGCTCCTATCTTAGTCCCCACCCTCCCCCATATCTTCAACTGCTCCCTATCATCTGGCACTTTCCTCTATCCTTTAAGAATGCAGTGGTCACACCTATTCTCGAAAACAAGACCTTTGACACTGCATGTCTTACTAACCACTACCCTGTATCCTTCTTGCCTTTTGTTTCCAAACTGTTAGAACATTTTGTATTCTCCCTTAGGATCACCTTTCTTAATTCCCATGCCTTCCTTGACCCTTTACAATTTGACTTTCATACAGTTCACTCAACGGAGACTGTCCTGACTAAAGTAGACAATGATCACCATGAAGCAGAATCCCAAGGTCTTTTTTCCTACTTACAGTAGAGGCAACGTTTATTCTAACATTTGCCGTAAACTAGCCGGGTTACATTCTGGGTATGTGCTGGGTATGTGCTGGGTAAGTTCTGGGCTAGTTTGAGGCACGTTTAAAGCATTTCTGCATTGACTAACGACCCATAGGATTAACACAGCAGGGATACCTGGCATTCCAATTCAGTTTGAATAGGACTGCCAGGGACCCCCCGCTGTTAATCTGATAGGCCATTAATCAATGCAGAAATGCTGGGGCTAGTTTAAGGAAAGTTTAAGGCATGTATTCAGAATGTACCTGGGTGTTTCCTGGGTTTTTTGGGGAATTGCCACTGGTTTTTGTTAGAATAAGAGTTGCCTCTACTGTATCATACTTGATCTCTCTGCTGCTTTCAATACTACTGATAACTCTCATCTTCATATTCTTCACTCACTTGGTATCCATAACCAATCTCTATTCTGGTTGTTATCATATCTCCCCCATCGTCATTATCTGTCTCTGTTGTTAACGTGTTCGTCACCTGTTGATCTTTCTGTTGGTGTACCTCATGACTCTGTTCTGGGACCCCTGATTTTCTTTCTCAACATACTATCACTTGGTGACCTCGTCATATCCTTTTGGCTTTAGGTATCATCTTTATGCAGATGATAAGTAGATAAAGAAGGTCAAAGAGAGGAGGAGGGGTGTTATTTTATATTGCAGACACATTACAATTTACACTGCTAAATTGCCCACCAAGCCCACCCTCTTTTGAAATTCTAGTTGGCAAAATCTGCCTCTCCTTTTCTAAGCAAATCTTGCTTGCTGGCATCTACCGCCCCCCTCAAGCCCCTCTACAATCCCTGACTGATATCACCCAATTTCTTGGCTCCATTTCCTCTCTGAATGAGAAGAGTAAGCTGCTAGTTCTTGGGGATTTCAACTTCAATTGGCTTGACCCTAAAAACCATAAAATCCAGATACAACTCAAGTCACTTAACCTATCGCAACTCATTTCCCAACCCACACGGATAAACCTGAAATCGCATAACCATTCCTTGCTAGACTGGATTCTCTCCTCAAACCCCAGCAGAATCCAATCCTCTGGCATCCTTCCTGATATTTTCAGTGACCATGCAATATTGTACTGTGTAAGGAAAATTAAACCGCCCCATTCAAGCCCTAAAGTTCTCCTCACTAGAACATTTAAAAACTTTAACCCACAACAGTTTCTGGATGACCTTACCAACTGCCCATGGCACAGAATCGATTTAATTCCCGACCCTGTTTCTGCGCTCGACTATTTCCAATCTGAGTTCTTAAAACTCTGCGATACCCATGCTCCACTACGCAAAATAAGGGTACGGGGGGCCCACCTTCCATGGGTTACACCTGACCTTATAGCACTCTACCAGTTCAGGGATGCATTGTGGAAAAGCTACAAAGTAACTGGCACTACCAAGGATCTCAATCACTACAGATGCATGAGGAACATGTGCACAAGGCAAACAAGGCATGCAAAAGCACAATATTACTCTGACAATCTCCACCAAAATACATCAAACCCAGCTAACATCTGGAAGGTTATCAACAATATATTCCAGCCTCCTAACCATCAACAACTAAGTAATATCACTAAGGGGGATATTACGTTGACAAACCCCACTAACATTGCAAATGCATTCAATGATTACTTTGTGGGGTGTGCCACTAACTTATTAGCGAAACACAGCCCAAACCACAAACCTGAATCTCATCCTGGGAGTACCCCTATAATCCCACCCCCTCCCAACACTGCCCACAATTTTCTATTTGGCCCAGTATCTGAAGAGGAGATTATACAAGCGCTCCTCAAACTAAAACTAAGCAGCCAATGTGGACCTGACTTACTACAACCTAGGTTCCTATGACTTGGAGCCCCAGCCATTGCCAAACCAATTGCTTCCATAGTCAACTCTATCCTGTCTGCAGGCCATATCCCTAAGACCTGGAAAACTGCCAGAGTTGTCCCAATCTTCAAAAGTGGGGACAAAAACACTGTCTCAAACTACATGCCAATCTCACTTCTCCCAATTCTATCCAAAGTCATGGAAAAATGTGTCCACTCCCAACTAAGCGATTTCTATACCAAAACAAATTTCCCTAGCCAATTCCAATCTGGCTTTTGTCCCAAATACTCCACCGTAACTACCCTGCTAAAAGTTTGCAATGAAATCCAGTGTGGAATGGAACAGGGAAAATTCACTGGTGCCGTATTCCTAGATTTTGCAAAGGCTTTTGACACAGTTGATCATGCTATCCTGCTTAACAAACTCCAGAGCTCTGGAATAGGGAAGCATGCTTTAAACTGGTTTCAGTCCTACCTATCAGGAAGATCCCAACATGTGTCCATCTCAGGCTCTAACTCCAGCCCCCTGGATATCACCTGTGGTGTCCCGCAAGGCTCTGTTCTGGGGCACCTACTCTTCTCAGTGTTCATTAATGATCTTCCCACAGCTTGTAAGGAAGCCTCAATACACATGTATGCAGATGACACAATCCTATATGCACACAGCCATAGCCTCTCTGACCTTCAACACATACTTCAGACTGACTTTTTGAGACTCGAAAACTGGATTTCTCAAAACAAACTGTTTTTAAACACTGACAAGACTGTAACAATGGTATTTGGGACCAAGACTAAATTTGTAAAGCTTCCAGTGACTGAGCTCCTGATTAGAACCAACGCTAACACCACCCTAACACCTGTCACTTGTTTTAAATACCTGGGCTTATGGTTTGACTCCCACTTAACATTCGGGATGTACATTGATACCCTGACAACCACGACCTATGCCAAACTAGGGGTACTTTACAGGAATAAATCCTCCCTAAGTCTCCTGGTCAGAAAGCGTATCGCACAGCAGATGCTAATGCCAATTATTGACTATGGAGACATAGTATATGGCTCGGCACCTCAAACCAACCTTAGCAAACTTGACACCCTCTACAATTCAATTTGTCATTTTGTTCTCCAATGCAACTACAACACACATCACTGCGAAATGCTCAAAGAACTAGATTGGTCAACACTAGAGTCTAGGTGCAAAGTTCACCTTTCCTGTCTTGCCTTTAAATTCTTCATGGGCAAGCTACCCAGCTACCTGAATAAGCTCCTCACCCCTACCACATGCAGCACTTATCACCTGAGATCAGACTCCAAAAGACTGTTCATGGTCCCAAGGCTCAACAAAGTATCCGGACGTTCCTCCTTCTCCTACCGTGCACCCCAAAACTGGAACAACCTACTAGAGACTCTCACATCCACCACCAGTTTAAGTTCTTTCAAATCTAAGGCTGTCTCATATTTTAACCTGGTCTGTAACTGTTTCATACGCTCATAATATATATTTTCTTTAACTGTGCACGCAATATCTTGTATATAATGTATACCCTGTTCATTTATGTAACTGTACTTGTGACCATGTATTATTTGTTTTACTCTGTGCCCAGGACATACTTGAAAACGAGAGGTAACTCTCAATTTATTACTTCCTGGTAAAATATTTTATAAATAAATAAATAAAATATATCTATCCACCCCACACATCACACCTACAATCCAGTCCCAAGTCTCTGATTGATGAGGATATAGCATGATGCAATGACTGCCTTAAACTTAATATCTAAAAATCTGAGATCCTCATATTTTCTCCTAAACTTGGCCTAATATCCCCTTTCTCCATCACAGTAAATGGTACTACCATCTATCCTGTCATCAAAGCACATTGCCTAGGTGTGACATTCAATCTACTGCTAAAACTCTAATTCATACACTTATCCTGTTCAATCTGGATTATTGTACTATTCTGCTAGCAGACCTCCCTGCCTCAAAACTTTCTGCATTGCAAGTCTGATGCTAGAATAGTTTTACTTTCTCCCAGAGCAGTCCCTGTTCATCTACTCCTTAAATCCCTCACATGGCTTTCCATTAAGTTTTTGATCACCTACAAAGTTTTTTTCTAACCTTCAAAGCTGTCCACTCATTTGCACCTCCCTATGTATCAGCTTTGATCTGTTCTTACAGCAGGTTCCTGCTCATCACCCATGCTTTCTCATAATGGTCATAATGGCCTCCTTTACACCTATACTGCTTACTCTCATCTTAAACTTTTTTTTCCCTCACTTCATCTCACCTGTGGAACTCCCTCACACTCAGTATATGCCAAGCACCTATTATCACAACCTTTAAGTCAAACCTAAAAATGAAGCATTTCAATGGCCCAGACTCATGTGCGGCTACTGGCCCACACCCACAGTGGCTTCTACCAAATCTTTTGGCCAAGCACTGCCATCTACTGCACTTACTCCCTCACCTGCTGTCTCTGTAAGTCTCCCAATATACCACTTAGAATGTAAGCTCTCTGTGGCAGGGATTTTATTTCCTATTGTCTGATTTTGACTGTTGCACTTATTGTATTATAAATCCCTGTATTGTGCTATCTCTTTGTAAAGCACTGAATACACTGTGGACGTATAAAGAAAGTAGAAAAGAATAAGCAGGCACACGGTCTTAATCAGCAGTTAATGGGTTTAATGTGCCAAGAAATAAACCCATTCACTGCTGATTAAGACCGTGTGTCTGCTTCTTCTTTTCTACTGGACCATTTTGGGGACATCAGGAGCTCCCCAGAACCAGCGCACCGGCAGCTAAGTACCCCACTATCACCTGTATGTCTGAGTGCGTGCACAACCTTCTATCGACGTATAAAGATATACATACATTCATAGCAGGTTAATGAATGCTGGAATATGAAAGCTTGACAGTCTGTAAGATCTTGCAGCAAACTGCCATCATGCAGGAAAATTTTAAGCACTTGAGAAAGATCAAATGCCTGGTTTGAGAAGAAATCATTCACCGATTTATCACGATCATAAGAGCATAATAATGCATTTAATTTTGAAGGTGCCACCAGTAAACGACCTTGGGAGTGTAGGAATCAGTGCTGGAGCAGAGAGGTACAAGAACCACTAATTTAGCTCAACAACTTTGTATCCATCTTAAAAGGGCAATTCTCCCTGCATGTTTATTTTTTATATTTTGATGATTTCTTCACAATAATGTACAGTATTTTATTTAATAATTAAATATTTTACCTAGAAATATTGCATTATTGAATATGTCTAGTTTGGGGTGCTGTACCATATTTTATGTACCCATAGTCAATAATTGAGATTAGCATCTTCTGTGCGATGCGTTTTCTGACCTTTAGGCTTAGCCCTCTTTCCCTGTGACTTAAGGGACTACGCGTGCTGAGTGTTACCTACGTGGCTCAAAAGAGGCCTATGCCTCTGCCGCTGGGAGCCTGACGTTGTCTTGTCTCTTGGTTTACAGCGCCTTCACCTGAGAAGGATGCTGAACAGCGGGATAACCCCTCACAGGAACCCAATACATACACAGTAACTCTCACACCAAAGTATATAACAATAGTATTTACTGACATAAGACCCACAACATAATATAAAAGTGATCACACAATACACTACCCCCACAGTAACACCAACCCAGTGCAACCCCCAATGTACTGAGGTGCCTGGGCACTAAACCTGCTAGTGTCCACAGACCAGGCCCAGCCAAAGGGTGTTTGTGAAGTAGCGCTGCCCACTGTGTATGGCTGTGTCACGCTGCGCTCACCACAAACAGGACTGAAGACCGCGGGGCTGAGGTGGGGATGGAAAGACACCGACCCACAACCACGCAGTCCTGTCCGGAATGCGTAGTACAAGTCGTTCAGCGTCGTAGGGTTGGAGAGGTCAGGGTAGTCAGGGTACTTGCCGTAATTCAGGGTTGGAGAGTGGAGGATGGTAGATTTCCGTAGCCAAGGTCCAGGGTAATAGAAAGTAGAATGGTCAAGGGACGAAGCCGGGGTCAAAGCGCAGGAGAGTGTAAGAATCCGAAGAACAGCCAGGATCAAGACATGAGAGAACAGACAGGAAAAGGCAAAGCAGGGATCAAGACACAACTGAACAGCAGCGGTGAGCACAATGCATAAACAGGAGTTTATGCCCAGCAAGGAATGACAGACAGGAGCAGGTATATAAGTAGGAAGGATCCAATTACCTTGCAGGGGTGTGATTCGGTCCTCCAATGGTGTCAGGAAGGTACTAATCTGAAACAGCCTGCAGGTCAGGCTTCCCTGGTGATTACTTTGGTTGCTGGGCAAGCCGCACGCATGCGAGATGCGTGGCGCGGAGCGCTGACGTCACGCGGATGTGCGGTCGAGTTTCCTCCCTGTGGGAGGCGCCGATGGCTCCCTTCAGAGCGTGCGCGTACCGGCTTGGCAGTGCACGGGCGCGTGGGTCTGCCGTGTGACACGTCAGCCGGGCGGTTTATGGCAGGAGTTGCGGCGGATGTTACAGTATCCCCCCTTGAGGGGAGACCCCCGGGCGACCCATAGATGGTTTATCAGGATGCCTACGCTGGAAGGCATGAATGAGACTGTTAGCATGTACCTGACGATGAGGAATCCACTCTCTCTCCTCCAGGCCATAGCCCTTCCAGTGTACCAGATATTGCAATCCTCCTCTGGACATTCTGGAGTTGAGGATGGTCTGTACCTCGTATTCTTGTTGACCCTCTACCAGTATGGTTTGTGGAGGTTTAGGTTGTCCTTTGGAGAATGAGTCTTGTAGACAGGGTTTTAGAAGGGAGGAGTGAAAGATGGAGGGAATCCTCATAATCTTAGGCAGTTCTAGCCGGTAGGCTACTGGGTTGATCCTTTTAGTGATGCGGAAAGGTCCGATAAAGCGCGGTGCCAGTTTGGGTGAGGTTACCTTTAAACAAATGTTTTTAGTGGATAACCATAACCAGACCCTTTGTCCAACAAAGTACCCTGGGACCTCTCTACAGTGAAGGTCCGCTTGTCTCTTCTGTAGTTTACCAGCGTGCTGTAGGTTAAGATGGATCTTCTGCCATAAGTCTTGTAAGTGGAGGATCCTGTCCTCTGCGGCCGGGACTCCAAACTTCGAGATAAGAGAAGGGAGTGCAGAAGGGTGGAAGCCATAGTTGATCATGAACGATGACTGTTGGGACGATTCATTCCGAAGATTGTTATGGGAGAATTCTGCCCACGGGAGAAGTTCCGCCCAGTCGTCTTGAGTATCGGCAACAAAACACCTTAAAAATTGTTCAAGAGACTGATTGGTGCGTTCCGTTTGCCCATTTGTCTGGGGGTGATAGCCTGACGAAAAGTGTAGTGTGACGTCCAGACTCTTACAAAATGCCCTCCAGAACTGTGAGATGAATTGGGATCCTCTGTCAGATACTATGACCTGAGAGCCCCCAATTAACCTGAAGATCTCCCTGATGAAAACGTCGGACAACATAGGTGCGGTGGGTAGACCCTTCATCGGGATGAAGTGTGCCTGTTTTGAAAACCTGTCCACCACTACAAGCATGGTATCCATGCCTCTAGATTTAGGCAACTCAACGATAAAGTCCATAGATATGTGTGTCCATGGACGTTCCGGGATGGGTAATGGTTGAAGGAGACCCGCAGGTCTGTTGCGTGGAGTTTTGTTCTGTGCACAAGTAGAGCATGTAGCTACAAAAGCTTGTATGTATCTCTGCATGTTGGGCCACCAGAACGTGCGTTCAATTAACTCGGTAGTTCTCTTGGTGCCAGGATGACCAGCTGTCTTGGACGAATGCCCCCACTCCATGACTCTCCTCTGGTAAGGAAGGGGGGTGAACAAATGATCCTCCGGAACCTTGAGTACTGCTGGGATGTTGTTCTGAGCCTTGGTAATATCAGACAATGCACTGAAAGTATTGGCTGCCACAATGCAAGTGGATGGGAGAATGGTCTCCTGCTGTTCCACCTTGTTATCCTCTACCAGGAACTGTCGAGACAAGGCGTCGGCTTTTAGGTTCTTAGACCCTGGGATATAGGAGATAAGGAAGTTGAAGCGTGTAAAGAATGAGGACCATCTTGCCTGGCGAGACCCGAGTCGCCATGCTCCCTCAATGTATAGTAGGTTTTTATTGTCTGTTAATATCGTGACTGGCATTTCCGTGCCCTCCATTAAGTGTCTCCACTCCTCTGAGGCCAAGTTGATCGCGAGGAGCTCACGGTTACCCACGTCATAATTCCTTTGGGCGGAGGATTTTTTTTTAGACAAATACGCACAGGTGTGAAGTGGAGCTTGAGGATTCTTTCTCTGGGAGAGTATAGCACCTGCTCCTACATCGGAGGCATCAACCTCTAAAGAAAAAGGTAATGAAGGGTCTGGGTGTATCAAGATGGATGCTGAGGCAAATGCCGTCTTTATCCTCTCGAAGGCCTGGAGGGCTTCGTTAGACCAATTCGTAGGGTCAGCTCCCTTCTGGGTGAGCGCCGTGATGGATGCTACTACCGATGAGAATCCTTAAATGAACCTCTGGTAGTAGTTGGCGAAGCCGAGGAACCTTTGGATAGCCCTGAGGGAGAGAGGACAGGGCCATTCGAGTACAGCTTTGACCTTGGTAGGGTCCATAGCGAGACCGGTGTCAGATATGATGTAGCCGAGAAAGGAGGTAGATTTTTGGTGGAAATGGCATTTGTCTATCTTAGCAAACAAGTGGTTCTCTCTTAAGCGCAGTAAGACTTGCTTGACGTGAACCGTATGTTCAGGCATGGATCTGGAAAAAATTAGTATATCGTCCAGGTATACTATCACATGACGGTCCAGAAGGTCTCTAAAGATGTCATTGACAAAGTCTTGGAAGACAGCAGGGGCGTTACACAACCCAAACGGCATTACCCGGTACTCTTAGTGCCCGTCGCGAGTATTGAATGCGGTCTTCCATTCGTCTCCTTGTCTGATTCTAACCAGATTATAGGCGCCTCTGAGATCCAGTTTGGTGAAGATCCTTGCTCCTTGGAGTTTGTCAAATAATTCTGCTATCAACGGAAGGGGGTAGCGTTTTTTTATGGGGAGTTTGTTGAGACCGCGATAGTCTATGCAGGGTCTGAGGGTTCCGTCCTTCTTCTTGACGAAGAAGAAGCTTGCCCCAGCAGGTGATGAGAATTTTTGAATGAACCCCCTCTTGAGATTCACCTGGATATATAGTCTCATAGCCTGGGTCTCAGGTATAGATAATGGGTAAGATCCTCCTCTCGGGGGAATGGCGCCGGGTAGAAGATCGATCGGGAAATCGTACGCACGATGTGGTGGAAGTTCCTCTGCCTGGCGTTTATCGAACACGTCACGAAAGTCTTCATATATCACTGGCAGCTGTATCCTGTCAGGATCCGTGACCTCCAGACCTGCCACTGCCTTAGGAGTAGACATGCAATGTTCCAAGCAATAGGAACTCCATTGTAGAGGCGTGGACTCTGTCCAGTCAACGACCGGATTGTGGATCCGGAGCCACGGAAGTCCCAGAATAATGTCCGTGGAGGGAGTGTGGATAACATCCAGTGTTATGGTCTCGGAGTGGAAGTCACCGGTCGAGATCTTTAGGGGCACAGTTTGCAGGGAAATAAACGCGGGCTGCAAGGGTCGTCTGTCAATGGCTTCAAGGCCTACCGGTCGATCTTTGGGTACCAAAGGTATCCTATTCTTGATCGCAAACTCTTAGTCAACGAAGTTTCCCCCTGACCCTGAATCCAGAAAGGCCCGTGTCTGAACTGTGAAGGTCTCACCAAATAGGGAGATGGGTAGGTAAATCCTAGTAGAGGGTTGAGGAGGGGGAAAGGTTGCAGTACCCAGCGTGATCCTCCTAATACTCACTGGGCTTTGGCGTTTCCCGGTTTAAGCGGACAGTTGATCACAAGGTGTCCGTTGTTGCCGCAGTAGAGGCACAGCCCCGCTTGTCTTCTCCGTTGCCTCTCGGTAGGCGAAAGACTAGTCCCTCCCAGCTGCATGGGTTCATCTAGAACAGGAGTTGTGGGAAGTACAGGACCTATGGTGGAAAAGGAGGGCGATTGTATACCTCGAGTGTGTTTGTTTCTCTCCATCTTTCTCTCTTGAAGACGCTGATCCATGCGGATGCACAGGGTTATCAGATCTTCAAATCCAGCGGGGCGATTGAGAGATGCCAGTTCGTCCTTCAGACGTTTGAACAGGCCCTTCCAGAAGACTGCGGATAGGGCCTCATCGTTCCAGCCGGTCTCCGTAGCCACCGTCCGAAAATCCAGGGCATAGCGAGCCACACTATGGTCTCCCTGGGAAATATTAAGCAGAGTAGATGCGGCAGTAAACTTACGCCCTGGGGTGTCAAACACCCTTCTGAACTCGGCGATGAAGAGGGCGAGATCTGACGTCAGATCGGGGCGTTGCTCCCAGATGGGAGAGGCCCAGGCTAGAGCGGCATCAGTCAACAAGGAGAGTATGTACGCGACCTTTGATCTTGAGGAAGGGAAGTGAGAGAAAAGCATCTCAAACTGTATGGAGCACTGGTTCAGAATCCCCCGACAACCGGTGGGATCCCCTGCATACCGGTTGGGCGTTGGTAGTCGTGGCTCAGAGGTAGGCATCGTGGGAACGGGAGCAGTTGCGAGTGGGACGTTTTTGGCTGTAGATAAGGTCAGGCATCTAACTTGCTCTGTGAGGGTATCAACGTCTCGTTTAAGTTGGGAGACTAGTTGTTCCTTAAGTGTGAATGATCCGATAAGTTGCCGGAAGCATTCCTCATGTATGTCTACCTCAGCGGGGTCCATGTTTGTTGGGCTGAGCATATTGTCCCGCTGCGCTCACCACAAACAGGACTGAAGACCGCGGGGCTGAGGTGGGGATGGAAAGACACCGACCCACAACCACGCAGTCCTGTCCGGAATGCGTAGTCCAAGTCGTTCAGCGTCGTAGGGTTGGAGAGGTCAGGTTAGTCAGGGTACTTGCCGTAATTCAGGGTTGGAGAGTTGAGGATGGTAGATTTCCGTAGCCAAGGTCCAGGGTAATAGAAGGTAGAATGGTCAAGGGACAAAGTCAAGGTCAAAGCGCTGGAGAGTGTAGGAATCCGTAGAACAGCCAGGATCAGGACATGAGAGAACAGACAGGTAAGGCCAAGCAGGGATCAAGACACAACTAAACAGCAGCGGTGAGCACAATGCATAAACAGGAGTTTATGCTCAGCAAGGAATGACAGACAGGAGCAGGTATATAAGTAGGAAGGATCCAATTATCTTGCAGGGGTGTGATCCGGACCTCCAATGGTGTCAGGAAGGTACTAATCTGAAACAGCCTGCAGGTCAGGCTTCCCTGGTGATTACTTTGGTTGCTGGGCAAGCCGTGCGCGTGCGCGATGCGTGGCACGGAGCGCTGACATCATGCGGATGTGCGGTCGAGTTTCCTCCCTGTGGGAGGCGCCGACGTCTCCCATCAGAGCGTGCGCGTACTGGCTTGGCAGTGCGCGGGCGCGTGGGTCTGCCGTGAGACGCGTCAGCCGGGCGGTTTCCGGCAGGAGTTGCGGCGGATGTTACAGGCTGTTGATGCACTTTGATGCGATACCTTCCTGGTCTTAGGCCAGACCAGGACGACGGAGATAATAGGTCCGTTGAACCGCAACATGGTCCCACACCGCAGTACACCGGATCCTCGCCTCTCGGATCCTCAGGTGTCATCCGCTGGAGGGGTCTCCCACTGGAGTGCGCCCCTATTATAGTGTCTCTTATAATATAGTACCTGTGGTCTGGTCCCAGACCGCATGCCGCACACACCGAGTGCATCCTTCACTGGTGCCTTAACACTATAAGCTCCTCCGAGAATCTGGCAGCCCTATTGGCTGGACCTGCCCATGTGATCCTGCATCTCCCTGAGGCTCTTAGGAAACGCAGTCCCTTGCGTAACCTCTTCTAAGATGGCCACCGCAACTGTATCCACTTCGCATGCGCAACCTCCACAATGGCCGCCGCGACTTCGGGGCTCTCTGCACATGCGCAACCCATGTCCCGTGCATGTGCAAGCACCAACATGGCTGCCGTCTGCATCCCCGATCTGCCCCGGAGCTTCGGAGTTCCCGCTGCAGCGGCAGTAGCCTCTCCTTCTCCCGCACCAATGCCGGGTCCGCCCACAACGCTGGCGGCACAAGGGCAGATCAGCATCCGTCCCCCCACCCCACAGACCTGAAGTTAGGGGACCTGGCTACAAGATGATTTGTTCCTTTAAAGTATACCTAGTTTGGCATAGGATTCTGATGTTAGAGTATTAATAGGCAGCCCGAATGTTAAGTGGGAGTCAATCCAAATTCCCAGATGCTTAAAACGAGTGACAAAAGCTAGAATGGTGTTAGAGTTGTCCTGATCTGTAGCTCTGTCATTGAAAGCTTCAGTAATTTAGCCTTAGTTCCAAATACCATTGATACAATTTTGTCTGTATTCAAAAACAGGGTTTTTTTTTGTTTGTTTTTTTTTGTTTGTTTTTTTTAAAGCTGCATTCAAGTCTTGAAAAATTAGATTGAAGTACATGTCCAAGGTCAGTGAGGCTAGGGCTGTGTGCATATAAGATTGTGTCATCTGCATACATGTGCATTGAAGCTACCTTACAAGCTGTAGGAAGGTCATTAATGAAGACTGAAAAGAGTAGAGGCCCCAGAGAAGAGCATTGCGAGACCCGACAGGTGATATCCTAGGGGTTAGAGTTATAGTCCGAGATAGACAAAAATGAGGATAGGATTACCCGATAACTATAAGTGAAACCAATTTAAAGCATGTTCCCCTATTCGAGAGCATTGAAGCTTGTTTGACAAGATAACATGATCAAAAGCCTTTGCAAAATGTAGGAATATTGCACCAGTAAGTTGTCCCAGTTACATTCCACACTGAATCTCATTGCAAACTTTGAAGAGGGTAGTTACCATGGAGTTGGTTGGCGTGAAAGCCAGATTGGAGTTGTCTAAGGAAATTTGTTTTAGTATAATAATCACCTAAATGGGAGTGGAGACATGTTTCCATGACGTTGGATAGTATTGGGAGAAGAGAGATTGGTTGTAGTTGGAGACACTGTTTTTGCCCCCACTTTTGTAGATTGGGACAACTCTAGCATTTTTCCAGGTCTATGGGATATGGCCTGAAGACAAAATATAATTGATTAGGGAGGCAAGAGGTATGGCAATGGCTGGGGCACTAAGTCATAAGAACTTTAATTTCAGTAGGTCAGGCCTACATTGGCTGTTTAGTTTTAATGTTAAAAGCACCTGTAAAATCTCTTCTTCAGATACTGGGACAATTTGAATATTGTAAGCACTGTCCAGAATTAATATTGTGATCAGAGACATAGAAAAACATATGCAAAAAAGACATTTGTTGATTTCATATTGGGAATTAAAATGAGGAAATATAATCCATAGTATACCTAGGCCTGCCTGAAACCTTCCAATATCAAAGTTACGGAAGGCTATCACATCCAGTCTCCAGAAATAACAGCGTTAAATACTATATGCCCAATTGTCCATTTCTTCCCACAGCCATATACAGTGGTGTGAAAAAGAAAGTACACCCTCTTTGAATTCTGTGGTTTTACATATCAGGACATAATAACAATCATCTGTTCATTAGCAGGTCTTAAAATTAGGTAAATACAACCTCAGTTGAACAGCAAAAACATGATATATTACACTGTGTTATGATTTATTTAACAAAAATAAAGCCACAATGGAGAAGCCGTGTGAAAAACTAAGTATTGTAGAACCACTTTTAGCAGGAATAACTTGAAGTAATCGTTTTCTGTATGACTTTATCAGTCTCTTACATCGTTGTGGAGGAATTTTGGCCCACTCTTCTTTACAACGTTGCTTCAGCTCATTGAGGTTTGTGTGCATTTATTTATGCACAGCTCCCTTACGGGCCTGCCACAGCATTGCCATCGGGTTGAGGTCTGAACTTTGACTTGGCCATTGCAACACCTTGATTATTTTCTTTTTTAGCCATTCTGTTGTAGATTTGCTGGTGTGCTTGGGATCATTCTCCTGTTGCATGACCCAATTTCAGCCAAGCTTTAGCTGTCGGACAGATGGCCTCACATTTGACTCTAGAACACTTTGGTATACAGAGGAGTTCATGGTCGACTCAATGACTGCAAGGTTCCCAGGTCCTGTGGCTGCAAAACAAGCCCAAATCATCACCCCTCCACTACCGTGCTTGACAGTTGGTATAAGATATTTGTGCTGATATGCTGTGTTTGGTTTTTGCCAAACATGGCGCTGTGCATTATGGCCAAACATCTCCACTTTGGTCTCGTCTGTCCAAAGGACATTGTTCCAGAAGACTTGTGGTTTGTTCAGATGCAACTTTGCAAACCTAAGCCGTGCTGCCATGTTCTTTTTAGAGAGAAGAGGCTTTCTCCTGGCAACCCTTCCAAACAAACCATACTTGTTTTGTCTTTTTCTAATTGTACTGTCATGAACTTCAACATTTAACATGATAACTGATGCCTGTGGAGTCTGAGATGTAACTCTGGTTTTTTTTGCAATTTCTCTGAGCATTGCACGGTCTGACCTTGGGGTGAATTTGCTGGGACGTCCACTCCTGGGAAGATTGGCAACTGTCTTGAATGTTTCCACTTTTGAATAATCTTTCTCATTGTAGAATGATGGACTTTAAATTGTTTGGAAATGGCCTTATAATCCTTCCCATATTGATGGGCAGCAACAATTGCTTCTCTAAGATCATTGCTTATGTCTTTCCTCCTTGGCATTGTGTTAACACACACCTGAATGCTCCAGACCAGCAAACTGCTAAAACGTCGGCTTTTAAAGAGGAGGTCACACTTGCTGATGATCAATTAATCAAGGGCATTTGATTAGCAGCACCTGTCTGCTACTTAGCATCGTAATTCCTATGGAAGCAGTAAGGGTGTACTTCGTTTTTCACACATAGATTCTCCATTTTGGCTTTATTTTTGTTAAATAAATCATGATGGTGTAATATGCCATGTGGTGTTGTTCATCTGAGGTTGTATTTACCTAATTTTAAGACCTGCTAAGGAACAGATGATTGTTATTATGTCCTGATCTGTAAAACCATAGAATTCAAAGAGGGTGTACTTTCTTTTTCACACAACTGTATATATATATATATATATATATATATATATATATATATATATATATACATAATAAAAAAATAAATAGACGATACCGTTCTGTGGCTAACGAAATGCTTTTATTTGTGCGAGCTTTCGAGATACACTGATCTCTTCTTCCGGTGATGTTACAATGAATGAAGCAAGCAAAGGGTATATTTAAAAACAGTGTCTCTTGGAATGTTATCTGTGCTTGTCCCTCTCCCGTGTGTGGAAGTGATTTATGGCTAGAGGTGTTAAATGTTTCCTGAAAGTTAGTGATGTCAGAGTGTGTGTGTGTATATCTGTGTGAATATAAATGAATGGAGAGCCCACAGTGTATACAGTGCTTTACAAAAGGTGCGTGTGGAGTGGAAGTTAATATAAATGGTGTGGGTAGGTGTGGAAATGTGAGAGATTGTAGCATAACTAAAAGTGTGTGTAGATACTATGTGGTCCCTATTGGTGTATAGGGATGGTAAAACAAGGAGTATTTGTATGTGTAAGAGACAGCTGTGTGTGCATACATATAGCACAGTATGTACAGACATGGCCTTTAGCGCTCATGGGAAGAGAGTTCACTTGTGTCAGTAATGACTCATAAAATTTCGATCCATGTTTAGGCCACTGCTAAGTGTCCCGAACAGTTGCATAAATTTGTATTCATGCAACCGTCTCTCTTTCGGTGTTTTAAGATTACCTTTGAGTATGGCAACCCTCAGATCGTTCATCTTATGGCCAGAGTCAGAGAAATGTTCGCTGACAGGACCGTCTCTTGTTCCGCGTGTGATGCCGTGGCGATGCAGGTTCATTCTCTTGTTTAGCCCCTGCCCCGTCTCACCTATGTAGTAGCAGCCCCCTGGGCATTTCATGCACATGATGAGGTACACGACATTGCTGGGGGAACAGGTGAACCTTCCTCTGATTTTGTATTCCCGATTCCTGCGTGGTATTTGTATGTTGTCCGCTGTGTAGAGCATTGCGCAGGTTTTGCATCTTGCATCCTGGCATGGTTTTGTCCCGCATTCAGTTGTAATGCTGAATACTTTTATCTTCGCCATAATATTCTTGAGATTATGAGTTTGTCTGTATGATAATAAGGTTACTTCAGGGAAGACCTGTGGCAGTCTTGTACTGCTGCGGCCGAGTTTATTCGAGCATTTGCCCGTTCTCGGCCGCAGCAGTAGCCTGGCGCACGCCGGAGGGTGACGGGCGCGCGCCGAAGCAGCGGAAGAGCGCCCTCCGATCGGGGCGCTCTCCCTCCCGCTGCCGGGTCCGCCGGGTCCCCCGGAACCCCCTGCCGCCGTCCCCCACATCGCGGGACACCAGGGCTCCCTCGGGGAGCCCTGGACGCGCGTGCAGGGGGCGCACGCTCCCGATGACGCGTGACCGCGCGTCGGTGACGCGCGGCACGCCGAGGGGCGGCCACTAGCAAGCCGGGAAATCTCCCGGCTTGCGGATCTGGCCGCAGTGCAATAAACTGTGTCGCCAGTGTATCTTCCTGGAGGATGCGTTGTAGTTCCCTGGCAATCTTGCGTAGGGCTCCTAGGTGTGGGTTATATGTGACCACCAAAGGTACCCTGTCGCTTGTCTCTTTCTGTTTGTATTCAAGGAGATCACTTCTTGGTATTCTGGTGGCTTTGTGAATTTGCTGGTCTACAATTCTGTGGTTATATCCACGGTTTCTAAAATCTGATCTCAAGGCTTTAATCCGCTGGTCTCTGTCTGCTGTGTCGGAGCATATCCGGTTGTATCATATGGCTTGACTGTAGATGGTTGCATGTTTGGTGTGTGTCGGGTGGAAGCTGTTGTCCCTCAAATAGCTGGCTCTGTCTGTAGGTTTAAGTTAAGCCATACGATACAACCGGATATGCTCCGACACAGCAGACAGAGACCAGCGGATTAAAGCCTTGAGATCAGTTTTTATAAACCGTGGATATAACCACAGAATTGTAGACCAGCAAATTCACAAAGCCACCAGAATACCAAGAAGTGATCTCCTTGAATACAAACAGAAAGAGACAAGCGACATTGTACCTTTGGTGGTCACATATAACCCATACCTAGGAGCCCTATGCAAGATCGCCAGGGACCTACAACCCATCCTCCAGGAAGATAAAAGACTGCAACAGGTCTTCCCTGAAGCACCCTTAATATCATACAGACAACCTCATAATCTCAAGAATATTATGGCGAGAAGTAAAGTATTCAGCAGCACAACTGAATGCGGGATGAAACCATGCCAGTACGCAAGATGCAAAACCTGCACAATGCTCTACACAGCGGACACAATACAAATACCACACAGGAATCGGGAATACAAAATCAGAGGAAGGTTCACCTGTTCCTCCAGCAATGTCGTGTACCTCATCATGTGCATGAAATGCCCAGGGGGCTGCTACTACATAGGTGAGACAGGGCAGGAGCTAAACAAGAGAATGAACCTGCATCGCCACAGCATCACACGCGGAACAAGAGACGGTCCTGTCGGCGAACATTTCTCTGACTCTGGCCATAAGATGAACGATATGAGGGTTGCTGTACTCAAAGGTAATCTTAAAACACCGAAAGAGAGACGGTTGCATGAATACAAATTTATGCAACTGTTCGGGACACTTAGCGGTGGCCTAAACCGAGATCGAAATTTTATGAGTCATTACTGACACAAGTGAACTCTCTTCCCATGAGCGCTAAAGGCCATGTCTGTACATACTGTGCTATATGTATGCACACACAGCTGTCTCTTACACATACAAATACTCCTTGTTTTTCCATCCCTATACACCAATAGGGACCACATAGTATCTACACACACTTTTAGTTATGCTACAATCTCTCACATTTCCACACCTACCCACACCATTAATATTAACTCCCACTCCACATGCACCTTTTGTAAAGCACTGTATACACTGTGGGCTCTCCATTAATTTATATTCACACAGATACACACACACACACTCACATCACTAACATTCAGGAACCATTTAACACCTCTAGCCATAAATCACATCCACACACGGGGGAGGGAAAAGCACAGATAACATTCCAAGAGACACTGTTTTTAAGTATACCCTTTGCTTGCTTCATTCATTGTAACATCGCCGGAAGAAGAGATCAGTGTATCTCGAAAGCTCGCACAAATAAAAGCATTTTGTTAGCTACAGAACTGTATCGTCTATTTATTTTTTGAAGCTCGGCTAACACGGTACTGTGTTACGGATGGGTGTAGCGCTGCCTGCTTGGCACAGCACAGATGGTACTAAGGAGCGGGATTGTTTGGGCCACCACTACTACTAGATATTCAACATTCAAATATGATTAATATATGATGCCAAATTAACTTATATCCAATTCATCACCACAACTACCTTGATCATTTAACTAAAACTTCAGTCAGTCACAGGTTAATACATAACAAATAATGTAAAGGACCCTCTTATGTGAAAATATTGTGAATAATCAATTGATATATAGTGATGACGTGACAGGTGAATGTTTAGAACAATCTTATATTATAAACTATATTCAGACATGTAAATTCAACAATAACATATGTACATACAAAGTGAATACATGTGATATCAAAGTAAATAAGTAGGTGTAAAGATGCAGCTCAAAAAACCCTAATGGGGGCTTTTCCAGCAGTTCTCTCAGGCCTGTAGATATTCAAAAGTCGGGGATTGCAGATTTTCATCACCACAAAAATAAGAATGAAAAAAAAAACAATACATTAAAATGCATGTCTACATTAAATCATAATGTGAAGAAGTAGAGGCTGGAGATAAACTCACATGGCCCCATTGATAAAATGGCATATCCCAATTGTGGGATGATGTAATTATCTCTATAAGCAATGTCTCTTTGTAAATGATATCTTAAGATATCCAATAAAATCAAGCATTGAAATGGAATAATATAACTGGTGCAGTGTTCGAACAGTTTCACCACCGCCGTCCATTTCTGCATCACCCATGTTAATCATCTGGCTTTTCTGGTGTCGAAAGAGCTAAGAATACCTATAGAGACCAGCTTTAAACTCACAGGAAAGGGCAACTACACTTTGTTTGTCCTTTTAATACCAGAGGGATGATTTACAATGATTTACAATATTTGTTTCCAAAACACTTGTATGTTTTGACACCTGATTCTACAGTATTCTACATCAATATCTAAGTTGCAGATGTGTCGGGAATTTGGGAGATAGGTTGATATATAACTTCTTAAAAAGGGATAGAACATACAGATTTTAAAGACCAGACAAGCGGGATCCATACCCCTCTTGATCCTGCTCAATATATATTTATGTCTAGGAGTTATATCTCCTACGACTGACTTTATATCTTTAGATGGTAGCAAATGTTTTGATATTAGAGAGTACATTTATTGTAAGCAGTCGTGGTAATGCATTATCTAGTGTGTCCCTGCGATTTGACAGTGGGTGTGATTAGCAGGCATGTTAAGACTAGAATATCATAATAAAATTAGGAATTGGAATGAGGTTAGCAGTACTGTATAGTGTTGTATTTTAAGAGAGCACCCTAAGAATCATGAATTAATCAAAGTCTCTGGTATTGACAAAGTTAAATTGGAGATTACAGGTGGGGATATGGAGATAGGACTGTTGAGAAGAGAATGTACATTTGTGTTTACCTTGTACACAGTCTTAAGGATTTAAATGAGCAAAATAACTTCAGTGCATTCTTAAAGTGACACACCTTTACTATCATATTAAGTTTGTATATTGGTAACATTGAATTACTCGTGAAGATTCTTCCCACCTTATTGATTCTGTAGGCACGGTAAAAGCTTGTGTTACATATTGTGATCCTGGTGGTTAATATTGAAATATCTTGTGTATTGTTATATCTGATTCTTTATTTTTTCAGTTTGAGGCAATACTTTTCAATCAGCCTGTGCCTTCAGTATACTGTACAAATGTGTGTGAGCAGAGCTAACCCCTGTTGAAGCATTGGGAGGGTAGCTGGAGCCCCGCCCTTTGTGGTCCGGTCTGCCTGCCAAACTATGCCGCTTGACTGAATGGCGGACAACTGAGCTGAGAAAACACTGCACAAGCTAACCATACATCCAGATTGGGAGACACACTATTGAGCTGGGTTGGGGAGGCTTGCAATAACCCACACATATGCACGTGTGATATAATGCAACTGTTCTTATCTACCTGTTTCACTCCTGTCCTTTAACTTGCACTTACTGATACTTACTGTATGCTAAACCTCTCTCTGTTTTAGTGTGGTTCTTTAGATTTTACTGTGGATGTTTTTTTTTATTTTGTGGGGTCATCATTGATTGATTGTGGGAGGATTTATTTAGAGGACTAGGCAATCTTGATTCTGGGATAGTTATTTTGTGGTACTTGTTCAGTTCTATGTTTGTTTAGGCTTTGTTTTATTGTAAGTGTTTTCAATTGTCACTTCTCTTTTGGAGACACTTTGATTTGGATGAAAGACTTTTCGTGTTTCTGTACCTTGATATTTCAGTGTGCATGTGTTAGACCTACTTTTTGAACTGTACATTTTTTTTTGCTTATAACCTATCAATATAGTGCTCCAAATTGTTAAACGTTGAAATTAGGTACTTACACCCATTAAGTCTTGACTGGCAAGTGATTTTTGGGTTCTTTCTTCACCACTCATATTTTGAAGGTGGTGTTTCACGCTTTAGCCAAAATTACAATGCAACATTTTCTATTTAAATATCTCCATTGCTGCCTCTAGCAAATAGAATTGAGCAAATGCTGGACACAATGGCCATCTGTTTTTGTAATATTAATGATAGATATAGATGCTAACATATTTACCCTTCAAGAATGTACAAATAAAAAAATATGTATATACTGTACATTATTGCATCGGCTTTTTAAAATACTTTTTTACTTAACATATTTTACTCAAACAATGTAAAAAAAATAGGGATAGGTAACATAAACTAAAAAAAAGGAATAGGTATGGGGAGATTGGGGTATATTGGTACAATTAATTAATAATTTTTTTTTTTTTTTTAATCAGGTGTAGGGCTGATCACAGCAAAAGATAGGGCTGGAGGCTAATATCCAAAAAAAAAGTATTTATTAAATAGGTATAACGGCAGACAGATAAAAGACAGATACAAGGTCCTCAACCTCCAGACCGTTGGGCAGAGACGTGCTTCTATACAGGGTGAGTGTTGGTCTTGCTCCACTTACCCCTGTTAGCACAGTCAGGCTCCCATTTATTGGTTTTACTATATGGGGTACATAGGAGTGAGATTTCTTATTACACACACTGTATTGTGCATTCGGGTGGATTAGTGTTACACTTTATATGGATCCAGGAGTTGTTTGATATATTCTCATACCACGCTGTGATATTTTGTAGCACCAGTTAGGGGATTGTTACTATTTCTCCTATGTTCTACTTTTTTTTTTTTTTAAGATATTAGAAATAATCATGCATATTTTATTCCAGGTTTGGGAGATTATTGGACACTTCCAACAAACATGCAACATTGGATCCCACGTCTCCCCATCCCCTCCAGCTGGTGCTGGGCACCTCAGGAAACATCCCATGCAATCTCTCAAGAGCCAGGTACCACCAAAATTAAATATTATATCCTTTTCTTTAATATTTGTACAAATGGAAAATTGCTTTCTTTACAAAAATTGAGTGCCATGTCTCTATAGGTAATGCAAGACCTAGCTCTTTTTTCCATTTCAACATATATGGGGTTTGTGAGTCTATACTGAAGTAAATATAGTGTGAGATTACAATGTGTGGGGGATTGTACCAGCTGAATAAAAGGGGCAGCATAATGTGCACTTTTTTATTACACCTCTGCATATTTCTTAGGAACAACAGCAAAATTGTAAGAGCATGCAGTACTTAGATGTATTCTTAGCTATAGATCAGATTAACAAACTGGACAAAGCAATTGGAAATAACTACTTTTTAAATGAGTGCTTTATGTACTCCATCCCCTTTTTGATTCCACATATTATACTGCTACTGAAATGTTAACCTTATGTACATCGCATATCAGCTGCTCAAGAACATTGGACATTGAACTGTAAGAAATTACATTTTTAACCTTTGCTATGGAATGCCAAACATCTAACAACAACTTCACAAACTCAGCAACAGTTGAGCAGTGACCAGTAGTAAATGAAACTACATTAACAAGATTTGTTTTTTAATTTTGTAAATGATAATCACATAAATGACTATAAGTAGTTAGAGGGGAAGCAAAGTGGTATTTCACCTTTGATCAATGTATAAAAAAAAGGATGTGTCAGTTATTAGATAAATGTATGAATTGACCAATAAAATGCTGCAGCTAACAGTTGCTCCAAACCATTAAAAAAAACATTTACTGGAGAGTCAGGGAGTTGAGTGGCCTGTGCAGAAGGGGTTAAATGATCCATTCTCTGGTGGTCTCACTAATGCACTGCACAAGCCAAAAACAATACAAACATTTATCTTCTGGCCTTCCAGTCAGTTTGTCTTCTTAGTGCAAATCATAATTGCTTTAGGAGTTTCTAAATCCACTTTTGAATTCAAAGCTTGAGACAAATAATTGGATTTCCCACAAACATGCTGAGCTATGTTGCTCTTTCTGTCTTGCTTTGTATCCTCGGGGCTTTACTCTCTGTTTTATATCAAAGTTTACCTTCTAGGCTGGACGGGGGGAAGGGTAGATCATTCTTCATTAAGTTGTCCATTTGTATATAAAAAAAAGTCCCCAGAACAGTTTTTAACGTCTTCAAATGAATTATCACCACTGAAGTTAAGAAATAGGAAACTGTGCACAATGACTTAGTAAATTACTAACTGAAGTGTCTCCCCAGCCCTGTGGACCTACAATCCAAACCAATTACATTTTACCTGCTGTATTTTTACAACACTTTGACTTTGTATATAGCCACTTCATGTGTGTCACTGACTACAGGGCAGCTCTAAATGTGCTTTAGGCTATCTGGCTAGACATTTCTTGCTCCAGGTAAAATACAGTTGGGAAAAAAAAAATACAGCCTGATCTGTGAAGTCGTGCAAGCAAACAATAGTAAAGATCATGCTCCCTCACCATCTCAACATAGTTCCTCATTAGTCTGGCAGATGTACAAAGAATTCCTCAGTTCTAATATTTAATACTGACAGCACACCTCTGATATATAAGATCATCGTTAGACTACAAACAATGCCTATGGTAGAGCTTGCTTTTAGTATTCTGAAACATTGCTTTTATTTGATTCATTTGGGTGCAGACCCACAAATAGGCTCTGTTAAATCAGGGCTCAGAAAGCGATATTACGTTATCAGCGGTGGGCACTATTTTCCATGAGGTTAATACATATTCTCAAAGCTAATTATATGCGAAAACACGACCTCTTCTATATTTAAGCATAGGTCTAACGTCACTTTATTGTAGCAGAACGTTGCGCTAGCTTTCAATCATGTGAAGTTAAGTTGGTATTGCTTCCATCCAGAGCTTAAAAAAATATTTTGCTGGAGAGGAAAAGGGGGAGTTGGAGGGGGGGGGAGGGGATGGACAGAAGAAAAGAGGGTCGTATTTAATAGAGGACATATACCTCCTAAAAAAATCATATATAAAACACGTGGACGGTGAACACCTCGGAAATAAGCGCATTTAAATCTTTTATATATACTTGCCTATTTAAAGTAGCATATTTACAGGGTATGTCGGGTGGGATCACAGTTATCTCTCCACATGTTGTATAGACAAGTGTCAATAGGTACGCTACAAAAAACGGACTCCCTCTTTCTGTTTCCCTCTACTTTCCAGATAAAAAACCTATTTCAGGGTCTGGATAGGAGTAATGCCAAATTTAGGTATGAGTTAACTAACGTAATGTCCCTGAATTATTAACAGGCACTAACGCATGTTATAGTTAACAAAATGCTCTTAGTGGAACTAAACATGACTTCACGTTACCTTTTGGGCATTTGAAGATATGCAGTAAGTGACTTTAATGTATATTATTGTCCTGTTAAGTCACCTAATAGAGTTTTGTAGATTTTGGTTTAAGAATCATATTCTAAAACAACCTTTATATTGGAATTTCTTCTCACATTGAGGATATGGCCATGTAACTACCCTTTTATGTAATGATATTGTGTAATGACTTATATCATTGCATACAAAAAACAACTTAAAAAGACACATAGAATACTTCTGCACAAGACTAGATAAGCCTTTTTATTCTTAAAAACATAAAAACTAACATTTTGTAAAAAAAAACAAGTTAAGCAAACGGCTTATTTATTACTATGTGAACATGTAAGACTTGTTAATCTACTGCTTCAAAGTTTGTTACAAATTAAACCTTAGGTTTTAGTCTGATCCCAAAACTTTTAAGTCCTTGAAAGAGAGGCTTAACATGAATCAATTGATCAACCCATAATTACCTCAGATCCCTATATAGACATCTATTGCTAGATTACAACGTCGGTTAGTCAATGTCTCGATGATAAACCAGTTGGTTTATTCTACACTGTAAATGGTAACTTTTTGATCTGTACATTGTGCATGAAGTTTTGGAGACAATGGAGCCGATTCTAGTAGGTTTGATAACGTTGCTGCCATCTCGAACGGTGTCATGTTCCCACCAAATAGTTTGTCATTTGTGTTATCACAGTATTCAGAAAGAAGCTGAAACCATTTCTACAAGTCTCAAACCATGAGGTAGGAAAATGCCAATACTGCTCGGGACAGCAGCGACGGTATCTCAGCCTGTTTCAAAGTTCTCCCCCATACGATCTGGCCGCAGTCTGTAAGAGCTGCATAGAGAGATGCACAGAGAGAGCTGCATCTCCCTGCACAGCTCTTACAGGCAATCACAGCATTTTTATTTATATTTAATACTAGTGTACGGGAGCAGGGGTCTCCGGAGCTGAGCCGCATTAATTTCAGGCCCGGGGACCCCCTGCATCCCGAGTTACAGGCCCCTGTATGGGGTGTGGGTATCTCCTATGCATTTAAATTTCCCGTCACATGACACGGGGGATTTAAACATTGCATGGGGATACCGGAACCCCATACAAGAACCTGTAACTTAGGAAGCAAGGGGTCCCCGAGGCTGAAATAAATATGGTCTTAAACAGGCCCCCTCAATCCTCCAGGGGACGCTCTCACAATCTCTCCTCTTCCAGTGTCCCTATCCCCCTCTCTCTCACATTTCCTCCCCCCCCCCCCAGGCCCCATACCTACCGGCCCTCTGCGGCATAGCCCACGTGGCCCTCTGAGTCACAGCCTGCTCCTCACTCACCCCCCCTCCTCCCGACACCCCCCCCTCATCCCGACACCCCCTCTCCTCCAAACACCCCCCCTCCTCCAGACACCCCCCCTCCTCCCGACACCCCCCCCTCCTCCTGATGCCAGCTCCGCTCCGATCTCAGCAGCTGACACCAAAGGTAGGGAGGGGGAGTGGGAGGTGTGGTGTAGTGTGCTGTGAGAGTGTGTTGTGAGAGCTGTGTGCTGTGTAAGCTGTGTGCTGTGAGAGCTGTGTGCTGTGTGAGAGTGTGTGCTGTGAGAGTGTGTTCAGTGAGAGTGTGTGCAGTGGTGCAGTGAGAGTGAGTGCTGGGAGTGTGTGCACTGTGCTGTGAGCAGTATGCAGTGTAGAGTGTGTGCAGTGTGTGCAGTGTAGAGTGTGTGTAGTGTGTGCAGTGTAGAGTGTGTGCAGTGAGTGCTGTTAGTGTGTGCAGTGTAGAGTGTGTGCTGGGAGTGTGTGCAGTGTGCTGTGATCAGTGTGCAGTGTAGAGTGTGTGCAGTGTAGAGTGTGTGCAGTGAGTGCAGTTTAGAGTGTGTGCAGTGAGTGCTGGGAGTGTGTGCAGTGTGCTGTGAGCAGTGTGCAGTGTAGAGTGTGTGCAGTGTGTGCAGTGTAGAGTGTGTGCAGTGTGTGCAGTGTAGAGTGTGTGCTGGGAGTGTGTGCAGTGTAGAGTGTATGCTGGGAGTGTGTGCAGTGTGCTGTGAGCAGTGTGCAGTGTAGAGTGTGTGCAGTGTGTGCAGTGTAGAGTGTGCGCAGTGAGTGCAGTGTAGAGTGTGAGCAGTGTAGAGTGTGTGCAGTGAGTGCTGGGAGTGTGTGCAGTGTAGAGTGTGTGCTGGGAGTGTGTGCAGTGTGTTGTGAGCAGTGTGCAGTGTGCAGTGTAGAGTGTGTGCAGTGAGTGCAGTGTAGAGTGTGAGCAGTGTAGAGTGTGTGCAGTGAGTTGCTGGGAGTGTGTGCAGTGTAGAGTGTGTGCTGGGAGTGTGTGCAGTGTGTTGTGAGCAGTGTGCAGTGAAGAGTGTGTGCAGTGAGTGCAGTGTAGAGTGTGTGCAGTGTAGAGTGTGTGCAGTGTGAGCAGTGTAGAGTGTGTGCAGTGAGTGCTGGGAGTGTGTGCTGGGAGTGTGTGCAGTGAGGGCTGTGAGCAGTGTGCAGTGTAGAGTGTGTGCAGTGTGTGCAGTGTAGAGTGTGTGCAGTGAGTGCAGTGTAGAGTGTGTGCAGTGTGAGCAGTGTAGTGTGTGCAGTGAGTGCTGGGAGTGTGTGCAGTGTGTGCAGTGTGTGTGCAGTGTGTGTGCAGTGTGTGTGCAGTGTGTGTGCAGTGTGCAGTGTGCAGTGTGCAGTGTGCAGTGTGCAGTGTGCAGTGTGCAAAAAAAAGTTTTTTTTGAAATTTATTTATTTTATTTTTTTATAACGGGAGCCACGTGAAAACCGCGTTATAACCGATTTCGCGGTATAACGGGGCGCGCTATAATGGGGTTTACCTGTATATACTGAGTTAAGTTATGGTGAGTAAAAAAGTGACAAAAACCCTCCACAGCAAAGCATATAGCAAATGCAAATATACTGTATGCTCATTTGCATGTCTTTGGCAGGTCTGCAACCCCGCCTTTCACCATTATAACCCAGCACACAGCACTTCCACTGCAGCAAGGGATTCTGGGAAATGACATGCAAATGAGCACACAGTGCCACTTTTTGCTTCAAAAACCATTTTATACATGGTTTCCTATAGGCTTAAGCTTGCTGCATGGTCACAGCTTTGAGCACAGCCAGGGTTAAGATGCATAGCCAGAAAACCCACCCACAGACAGCTGTTTCGACCTTAATAGGTCTCATCAGTGTGGGGTTGGTTAACTGGCTATGCAATGAAGCGAAAGGATGGGATTTACCATACTGAGTTAAGTTATGGTGAGTAAAAAAAGTGTCAAAAACCCTCCACGGCAAAGCATATAGCAAATGCAAATATACTGTATGCTCATTTGCATGTCTTAGGCAGGTCTGCAACCCCGCCTTTCACCATTATCACCCAGCACACAGCACTTCCACTGCAGCAAGGGATTCAAGGTCCTGTCCCTAGGACCGAAACGTCGGTGATTGTGCCTGCTTTTCAATACAATATTTTCATCATTACCAAGTGTGCTGTCTCTTCCTTGCTGCGTGTACTTTGGATTCTCTGGACTCTATGGTCTGCCTGGTAAGAAGCCTTTGATTATATATATATATATATATATATATATATATATATATATATATATATATATATATATATATATATATATAAAAAACAGGTACACTCCTAGTGTGATAAAGTATTAAACCGTATTTATGGGATTGTAAAATATAAAAAGCGCACTCACAAATAGAGTAAAAATAATAGCATTTATGAGATATACTCAATCGCCTTGAAGCTGTGAAGGGAATGTATCAGCCTGTCCCGTTGGTGCCACCTCTAGTGTATCCGTTGGTTCAGCAAGGTGCACTGGAGCCACCGCAGCCAGATGATGTAATAATCAGCAACACGGTCAGAGACTCCCTCCATATACACCTCCCACAGCTCTCACTGCTCACCAGCAGGCAACTGCAAAACCAGAAGCAACAGCAGTCCCAAGCAAAATAGCAACAGCTCCAAGGTACTCTCTCCGTTCGTGCAGTAATGTCAGCCACAAACTCGCCTCTTTGGGAAACTCCCTACGCGTTTCGTCAGGTTTCCCTGACGAAGTCCTTAGCACTAGGAGTGCACCTGTTTTTTCTTCTTGTTTTCAGCAGATATCCTTGGGATTTGGTGATCCTTATATACGGGCAGCAAAACTCCAGTGGACTAAGTACATTTTTTGAAATTTCAACTGACATCTGGTTTTTATTTTATTTTTTATGTTTCATATTTTTTATTTTTGCTAAGATTTCAGTTGTTTTTATCACAAATTCGCCCTTTGGGGATTCTTTGGTCAATCGCCTTGTTAACTCTATCTGATTTACACAGCTGATTTATCCTTATCAAGCACAGACACAACTTTGTGCACAGACAAACAGTTTTACTGAAACACATAAAATACTCTTTTTATGGTAAACATTAACACTCAACAAGTTGGTTATTCACCTGTGATGCTTAATTACTTAAACATTGAATATGTTGTGCAGAGTAGTCGATTGTAGATGCCAGATCACTTAGCTATTTTTTTCTAAACAAATTGCCTTTATTTTTCTATGTAATTCATCCTAATTAAATATATCATTGTGAATGTCTGTAGTGTAAGGCACCAATGTTTGTGATTCAACATTTGGATTTTCTAATGACTGATTTACATTTCAAGCCTGATTGCTGTTATTTTTTAATCTACACCTTTTTTTCCCTACTCATTAGATGGACGAAACAGTCAAAATCGGTTTCCCGCAATTTCCCAAGCTTTCCATTCAAAATCCGTTCCGCTGTGTCAAATCCATCGATTGATTGTACCAGTTTCAAGGGTTGATAATGTTGTGAAATTAGTCTTTGCTGATATTTTGCTGAAAGCTTGGGAAATTGAAAAATCTAAGATTCATTTCCCAATAGCGTATCATGGTGTGTGTGTCCTCTATATAGTCTCAACATTAAGTGAATCTAGCAATGTTTACCGTACTCTCCGAGCTGCAAAACCATGACATAAAGTGGGGCAAATAATGGATTTAGATCTGACAATGAAGAGAAAACACTAAAAGTTTAATTTTTTGTTTTCCGCTCTTGAAACTTTGATACATGAACATGACCCCCAATGTTCCTTCACTATACTGTGATCGCTGTTAGCAGTCAGTAATACATTAATTTGATTTAAGTCCTTGGGCCATATTTTCTTAGCTGTGTTATTCAATAAGTGAAATACTAGTGGCAGAAGACACTTCACGGACCATGTCACCTGTCTCCCCCTACAATCTAACCTAAACGCTGCTGCCAGAATCACTCTACTCTTTCCTAAATCTGTCTCAGTGTCTCCCCTGCTGAAATCCCTCTCCTGGCTTTCCATCAAATCCCGCATCTCACACTCAATTCTCCTCCTCACTTAAAGCTTTACACTCTTCTGCCCTTCTTTACATCTTAGCCATAATTTCTCGCTATGCACCATCCTGACTCTTGCGTTCCATTTAAGGATGCCTTCTCTCTACCCCCTTTGTATCTAAAGCCCTCAACTGCCTAAAACCTTTCTCACTTACTGCTCCACACCTCTGGAATGCCCTTCCCCTCAATACCGACTAGCACCCTCTCTATCCACCTTTAAGACCCACTTAAAACACACCTGCTTAACGAAGCATATGAGTAGCTCTGTGGCTAAAACTATACACATGATACATAAAGCTTGGCCCTTTGCAGACGCACTTACCAGAATGCCCTCCTACTGTCTCTGTACGTTCTTCCTACCTACCAATTAGATTGTAAGCTCTTCGGAGCAGGGACTCCTCTTCCTAAACGTTAATTTTTATGTCTGAAGCACTTATTTCCGTGATCTATTATTTGTATTATTTGTTATATATATGATTGTCACGTGTATTACTGCGGTGAAGCGCTATGTACATAAATGGCGCTATATAAAGACATACTGTACATAAATACATACATACACTTAAATTGGCTGTACGGTATCTGCCAATTCTGCAAGGTGTTTTATGGGATAGCACCACTTAGAAAATATAGTCCCATATAAATTAACCATCGTAAACTGGAGCACAAATGCTCCACAAATGATGCAGAATGTGCCACCTTTACTGTGTATCACTGCCAGTGTGGTTTGTATCAATTTTGCTCTGCTTGCATCGGTAAGTGACTTGGGGAGTTGTTTTTGGAGCAAGTAAAGGAGAAGTTGCTTGGAACAAAAAAGATGTGAAAAAACACACTCAATTAAAGTTGCATTTTTGTGCCAAATTAATCTGCTTGGTCTGATTTGACATTAACCTCTTTTGCTAAAGAGATCAGTGTCAGGTGTAAGAAGTATACCCCAAATGCAAGTTGACACAAAAAGAAATATTTGCTATGGGCATGAAGTAAAAGCATAATTTTAATATGTATTTTCCTAGCTGTTTTATAATGAACAAATCATGGTAATTCATAGACTTTGGGCCATATTTGCTTAGTGTTCTATGCCATAAGATACTTTACATTACGAGAAGACACTACAGCCCATTCACTTGAATAGGCCTTAAAGCGACATCGACATTTGAAGGTGTCTGTTGGCATAGTACATATTGAAAATATGGGCATTAACTACCCCCAAATACATACAGCACTACCCCCCAAATACATACATCCGTACCCCTCCAAATACATAAAACACTAACCCCAAATACATACAAAACTATCTCCCCACAAATACATACAACAGTAATCCCCACCCACCGCCCAAAAAAAACAAACACACACACTTACCTTGGGGATGGTCTCAGGCCTCAGCTGCCTCGGCACTCCCCAACTGCTGACTGTCTCTCTCTCAGAAGTCGGGCCCAGCTTCTGGCGCCCACCGGCAGGAGAGAGGGGAGTGAGAGACAGGCCTGGCAGGAGGCCCACAGCAACTGAGAAGATCTGGGACCTGGTGGCAACTCAGGGTCCGGCAGCCAGACGCAGAAGTTGGGCCCAACTTCCAGCGCTCACTGGACACTTCTCCTGGCTCTCCCCCTCCCCCCCTCCCTGTTGTTGGCCCTGCATAGGACAGTGTTATTGCAGATAACAAACCTTTATTGCAGATAACAAACGATTTACAAACCTGCCCAAATTTGTATCAAATATTTAGTTCGAAAATTCGCTAGATAGTTTTAGCCAAAAATGTTAACAACTTTATTTCGTATTGTACTTTTCTTCCAATGAGACTCAAAGCGTTTCACAATTACAGTACAGTGTGCAGCACAACAGAATTTTACAGATACAGATCCCTGCCCAGACGAGTTTACAAGTTATGCTTTTGGTGCCTGAGGCACAGGGAGATAAAGTCACTTGCCCAAGGTTACAAGGAGCTGAAACTTGGATTTCAACCAGGTCCCCATGATTCAAACAATGTCATTGTTTAGAGTCAGTGGGGGTGATTCACTAAGCTCAGATTATTTGCGCTGAAATGGGAAAAATTCGGTCGGGCGCAAAAGGGTGAAGCCAAATGCGCTATTCACTAAGGCTGCTCGGCGCGTTTTCGGCCTGCCTTGCCAAAAAGTGCCATATCGTGGGAGCACCTTCTTTCCCCCATGCTATCGTGCTTAAAGTTATATAGCACGATAACTGATATAAATAAAGCAGCCTGTAAGAACTGCATGGAGACGCTGCATCTCAATACACGGCTCTTACAGGCCATCGTGCTGTACAAATATGATTTTTAATAATAGTGTAGATGAGCAGGGGGTCTCCTGAGCTGAACTGCATTGGTTTCAGCCTCGGGGACCCCCTGCTTCAGGAGATACAGGCCCCGTTATGGAGTGCCAGTATCCCCTGCAGAATTTAAATATTCCGGTCACGTGACGTGGGAGCTTTAAAACTGAAGTAGGGCTGAAACCAATGCAGTTTAGCTCAGGAGACCACCTGCACATACACTATTATTAAAACACCAATACCGGGGGCGTGGCCAAGACACAGAGTAGGCAGGACGTGTGTATGCTCAGCTCCGTCCCAAGAGTGATTAAAATAAAGATAACAGGGACCAAGAAACACCTAAAAAGTACCCAAAAAGCTGAAGAAAGATATCCTCCTCATGCTGACTGCCCCGGCGGTGGGGGATTCTACACAGTCCCAAAGCTCACGGACAAAAACCGGGTCCCCTGGGCCCCCTCTCTCATATTGCTGAGGGTCTAAGATTGCGGCTAAGCAGGACTGAGCTTCTTAGACCGTGCGCCAAATCCCACTAGACAGCCTCCCTGAGACCAAGGGCTGCAGCCCGCCAAACCTTCTGAGCTCCGGAGCACGAAGAGAGGATCTGTCCGGCGTGAGTCATCAACCCGCCACTGGTGCTGGCGGAGAGAGGTGGGTGAAGCGCAGGAGTGGTGGCGCATGTCGGGCCTTTGATCCCCCCTCCTAGTCAGTCCACGGGGTGCTCCCACGCTGGCCCATCCCGCGTGACAGCTGCCCATGGTGTCGGGCCCCTGCGGTGTACAGCAGGAGCCATCTGCAGCGTGTGAGCCCGACTGCCGAGGGTTCTGGAGGTGAGGGCACGCGGGGTAGCGGGGCAGTGCGGTGTGCGGGGAGAGGAGCAGGCAGCCACCTTGCCCCTGAAACACTCGGAGGCCCTGGAAAGGACGAGGGCGAACCTGCGCTAACCCAGGGCAGAGAAATAACATCGGGGCTCCCCCCCCTCCTCCCTCTTTACACGAGCTCACTAGGAGGTGTGTGGAAAACTCAGGGGTAGAACTGGCCATTGAGCTGCTACAACTCAGCTATAAAATGGCTGCCACGTGTTCTTGAGCTGGCAGTTCTTATCTTATGCACCCGTGCCAACAATCACTACGGCATAGGTCTGCTACAAAATAATACAATCTGTTCAAAATAAAAACACCATACTGTAGCAAATACACAGGAGAAACGAATAAATAAATAAAATTAAAAAAAAAACATCCCCCAAGAGAAAAGTAAAGCTTTACACCATTAAAAATACAAGGAGAGCTGCCATACCAGAAGAGACCCACACCCCTCCGCTGCAGAGACCCCAGTCTTGCGCCCCCTCAGAACTCCCAAGACAGTAGCAATTAAAGCAACAATGTTCCTCAGTGGAGCGCAAGTGGCGCAGTCCACAATGACCGTTTGAAGTGGGCTCCATGAGGCGGCGGGCATACAAGAGCATTTAACAAACTACTAGAAGCAGGAAAAGCATACATTGGAGGAGTGGTAAAGAGAAATCCCCAAAATGGCTCCGAAAAAGCCGACTTCGCAGAACTTTTTAAGACAAAAGAGAGAAACAAATCGGGCCACTCAGAAAGCAGAGCAACATCTCCAGTACAATCAGACGCAGAATCCGAGCCTGAACCCGAGCCTGAACCCGAGGTGTGTAACCAAACATCAACTAAAAAAGACATTGAGAATCTTTACGCCAGCCTAAAAACCTTACTCCACCAAGAGCTGCAAAGCGCACTCAAAGATCTCAGATCAGAGGTCAGCTCCATAGGAGAGCGCACAGACACGTTGGAACATAAAGTGGATGAAGTCATTAACAATCAGACAAATATGGATACGGAGTTCCTGGCCCTACAAACAGAATGGCCGACGTGGAGGAGAAACAGGAGAATCAAGAAAATAGGGCAAGAAGAAACAACCTCAGGTTCAAAAACATTCCAGAGACGGTCACAGATCTAGAAAAAGCAACTACTGAATGGCTACAGACCCTCCTCCCAGAAATGCCCCCAGCAACACTGATCCCTGACAGGGCGCATAGAGCGCTTCGACCGAGACCACAAGCTGGAGATAGAGCAAGGGATGTAGTGGTGAGGTTGCACTACTTTAAATCTAAATAAGCGGTTCTCACCCTGGCACGGGAAAAAGGAGGTCTGAAATGGGGAGATGTGACGATAGACGTGTACAATGATCTGGCTCCATCAACGCTGATGAAGAGGATGGCCCTGAAACACATCACAAAAGTCCAGAGAGACAACGACATCCGATACAAGTGGGGGTTTCCATTCCACCTTATCGCCACCAGAAATGGTACGCAAGCCTACATGAGGGATCCAGAAGAGGGAGTGGACTTCCTAGAAAGATTGGGACTGCAACCACCAGATTCCATGACCAGAGAAGAACGCAGACCGCCTCCCGTCAGACCCATATGGAAAGAAGTAGGCAGAGGAGCCACTCCACATAGAGGAAATCCAAGGGAATCACAAAAATCCTAGGTCTATGCAAATCCTGCTACAACAGAGAAGATCCGGAAAAAAACCCGATTTAAAGAACTATGCCAAAAATGTTAGTCTGTAACGTGTGACATAGACCCAGATAAGGATTAACAAGAGGTCACCACCATTCCCCCCATAGATGAGCGGGTAACCCGAGGGTTAAAATTTCTGGGGACAGTAAGCAGAAAACAAGAATTTAAGTAAAATAAGGAAATAAATGAAAAAAAAAAAAATGGGGGGGGGTGTGGACAAGAGAGGGTTAATGTATGTTTTTAGCTGTTGAATTATGTCTGTTCAATATAGAGTTGATCACAATGTCGTAGATCTACACATTAGGTTTGGGAGATCTACAAAAATATATAAAAAATAAAAAACAAAAAAAGAGGGATAGAAACGTTAAATGTAAATGTTATAAAAAAAAAAAATGTTGAGTTGTTGAGCGGGCCCGCGCCAGGGACCGCAATACGGTCTGTATACACTCAAGGATATGGGTGTGGGATTAGCGCTACTGCGCAAACGCAGAGAAAGTTCGTTCACGGTCAGTGAACATACAAATCCAGGTTATGTCAGTCACCTAGATTATCCTATATATGTTATTTTATTTTTGATGTTTACATGTTTGAATGTTTTTGTTGCTATAAGATATGCGGGAGTACCCTCCAGGCCGTCACTCAAGGGAAACCAGACAACGAATCCACTACAGAAGAAGACCTCACACCCAGGTAAATACATATGACACTAACACTAATATCTCATAACACCAAGGGACTGAATAATGTGGTAAAAAGGAAGATAGCAATGACACAATATAAAAGACTATCAGGGGACATAATATTCCTACAAGAAACGCACTTCACTGCTGGCTCCACCCCTACGTTTTGGGACAAATTCTACTCCCAGGTATACACAGCATCCGCAAAAGATGAAAAGAAAAGAGGGGTGGCCATTCTCCTAGCAAGGAACTCCCCATTTAAGGTGGATAAGGTAAAAAGGGATCCAGAGGGACGATACCTAATATTCACAGGGGACATAGAAGACACCCAGTTAACCTTAGTTAATGCGTACGCTCCGAACGAAAGCAAGAATATATTCTTTACAAAACTATTTTGACTGCTGGGTAAAATTTACCGGGGCTGCATAGTCTTCACTGGAAACCTCAATATAGCCTTAAATGAAAAACAGGACAGATCTAAACCTGCTTTAGCCGCGACTCTGGCGTCCTGAAAAGGGGAGAGAAAAGTGCTAAGAGAGGGACTTAAAGAATTTGATTTGAGGGATGCTTGGAGAGAGATTAATCCCCAGAAAAGAGATTTCTCTTTTTATTCAGCACCCCATAAAGTTTATACAAGGATAGATTACATTTTTGTAGATTCTCTGCTAATCCCAAACATAACAAAGGCCACAATGCACCCAATCACATGGTCAGATTATGCCCCAGTAGAAGTGCACATTGAGGATATACATAAGAAACCAAGTAAAGGGACATGGAGATTAAACGAGTCTCTACTAAAGATGCCGGAGGTCATAGCTGAGATCAGTAACGAGGCCACCAACTACTTCCAAATAAACGAAGGTAGCGTGGACTCACCCTATATCCTATGGGAGGCCCATAAGGATGTGGATAGAGGAAAACTTATCAATGTCGCAACACATAGAAAGAGGGAGAGACAGAAACAAACCGCAAGTCTGCTAGAAAAGATACAAACCCTAGAAGAGGCACATAAAGCAAATCATAGTATAGCCATTGAGACTTAATTGCGGGATCTAAGGGGGAAATTAAATCTATTACTGACTGACAAAGCTGAAAAGGCCATAGCATGGACAAAACTAAAATTCTACGAGAAGGCCAATAAGGCTGACACAATGTTGGCCACAAGATTGATAAAGGATAGAATGCAATCTAGAATACATAGCATCAGAAGAAAAAATGGGGTGTGTCCAACAAATCCACAGACAGTAGCTAATGAATTCACCACATACTACAAAGAGTTATACAATGGAGATAAAGTAGATAAAGGGAACACCACCAAGGAAAAACAGAGAGCATTTCTCAGAAAATTGAATTTGCCCAAACTCACAGTACAGGATATAACAGCACTATTCCAGCCAATAACTTCGACAGAGGTATTAGAAACAATAAAGGGGTTGAAAAATTCCAAGGCCCAGGGACCGGATGGCCTATCCAATATATACTATAAAAAACTAGCCCCAATATTAGTTCCCAAATTACTAAAGATATTTAATAAAGCTCTTGAGGGAGAGCAGTTTCCACAAACAATGCTGGAATCAAAAATAATACTAATACATAAAGAGGGAAAAACCCACTCAATGCAAAAGCTACAGGCCGATATCCCTGATCAATAATGATCTCAAAATATTTTCCAAAATATTAGCCACTAGACTGAATAAGTATCACCCGCAACTGGTAGACGCAGACCAGGCTGGATTTATACGAGTTCGACAGGCAGTGGATAATACACGGAGAACAATCGACTTAATCCAGTTAGCTAAGCACAATAACACGCCTTCGATGCTACTATCATTAGACGCTGAGAAAGCTTTTGATCGTAATGATTGGGGATATATGTTTGAGACACTTAGGGCATTTGGAATGAAAGGTAACTTTATGAAAGCTATTACATCACTATATGGAGAACCCACAGCTAAAGTATCCTATATTAATATGCAGACCGAGAAAATCCACATCAGAAATGGTAAAAGACAAGGTTGCCCTCTGTCACCCCTATTGTTCGCTTTGGCGATAGAACCGCTAGCAGCCCAAATCAGGGCGAATGCAGATATCGGGGGGATTAAGGTAAAACAAAAAGAATACAAGCTGGCATTGTTCGCCGATGACATATTGTTAACAATCTCAAAACCCTTCACCTCACTCCCAAACCTATTTAGTAACCTGTCAGAGTTCCAGAAATTATCAGGGTTCAAAATAAATAATGAAAAACCCGAAGCCCTAAATATAAACCTCCCTCAGGAACAACTAAAGCTAATAAAAATAAACTTTGACTTCGCGTGGAATACACAGGCCATAAAGTACTTGGGAATCTGGTTGACCAACACAACTGACACTATATACGAGACAAACTATCCTGCACTAATAAAAACACTGAAAAAAGACTTAGAAGAATGGTCCAGGTATCATATATCATGGATGGGCAGAGTAAACGCTATTAAAATGAACTTACTACCTAGAATCTTGTACCTATTCCACACACTCCCAGTGAAGGTCAGAGCTAGGGATATACACGAGCTACAGAAAGAAATGACAAAATTCATATGGAATAACAAAAAAGCGAGAATAAAGCTGCCCATACTCTATAGATCAAAACAGTCAGGAGGAGGGCTAGCTTTGCCACACTTGTGGCAATATTATCAAGCGGCACATGTAAGCCAACCGGTCGACTAGCATGCACATAAATAGAGGAAAAAGTGGTTGGAAATTGAGTCCGATCTGATAGCAGGGTCATCGCTAGAAAAGATACTGTGGTTAACAAAGAAAGAAAGACCAGTTCTGAGGGTGCCCCTGGAATCCATCACACACTCACTAATCATGTGGGATTCATTGAAACTCAAACATGGGCTATCCAACCTCAAATCTCAGGTGACACCATTATTTGACAATATTAGCTTTATCCCGGGCACGGAACCAACAGCGTTTAAGGACTGGAGCAAGGCAGGAATCACAAGGGTAAAGGATCTATGGGCAAACAAATATATTAAAAAGTTCGAGACAGTAACACGAGAAAATGGCTTTCATGAATCGGCCTTCTTTAGGTATCTCCAATTGAGGGACCACTTACAGAGGACAGGCCCATATAGTGACTTCACAGCTTTTGAGGATATGTGCCTCATAGGGGAGGACAAAAAAGGTCTGATCTCTACAGTATACAGCATGCTTGAGGAGGGTAAAACGGAACCGGAGATAAAACCCAAATTGATGACCAAGTGGGAGGAGGAGTTGGGAGAACAGCTAGATCAGGAGCAGTGGGATAACATACTGTATTTGAAGGACTAGCGAAGAGCTCCACATGCGTATTAATAAAAGAAAACGCTTATAAAATGCTCCACCAATGGTACTACACCCCACTACGTCTGTCCAAATTTTTCAGAAACATGTCCCCAGGATGTACAAGGAGGTGTGGCCAGCAGGGATCATTTGTACATATGCGGTGGACGTGCCCGAAGGTTGCAAAGCTATGGAAGGCCACACATGATATGGCACAGACAATACTTGGGTATACCTTCCCCCTAGACCCATGGAAGGTACTGCTATGCAGGCCAATTGAAACCATGGAAAAAATGGACGACAAACTACTGACACACATATATACAGCGGCCAAATGCGAAATAGCCAAAGCCTGGAAACAGGAACAGCAGCCGGCCATACACGCTGTAAAAGCGAGACTATGGAGGATCTGTCTTATGGAAAAACTGACGGGGATACAAAAAGACACAGTACAGAAATACTTAGAAGACTGGTGTAGCCGTGACCCCTGATTCACCCCCAAAGAGCGGGAGGTTGCGCTTGCAAATGGTAGTTGCAAAAGCCCGCGAAGGAAGTTGAACCGCCGCAGCGCAGGCCAGGTGCCCCAGGCCCAGTTAGCCCTGAGTCAACTTAGAGACAAGCTGAGCTAGGGATCGCCTTAGTGAGGTTCCTGTTCCCCTAGTAACTGTAAGTCTTGACGGGGACGATATCTGTCGAGAGGGAGGTCTGGGCTCAGACCCCCACTGGTGTTGCCGGAGTCTGGGTGGGAGCGCCCTAGAGAGAGAGAGAGAGAGAGATAGATCGGTGTCGACGTACAGAGACACTTTTTGAAGATCGTGGCAGTACCGAGCACCGGAGTGCTCGGCATGTATTTCATCAAGTGCACCATCTGTACCATTTATTCACCCGAGACATAGTGGCTGCGCAGTCACCCATACACACACATAGGGCCTGTTGTGAGCGGAAGGACTAATCCGTAAGTATCGGACACGGGGTGGGCTCCCCCGGTGGCGGGTGTGGGGATTCTTGTTGGCGTCCGCCGTGGCGCAAGGTGTGGGGCGTCCGCCGTGGCACTAGGTAATGTTGATGTCCGCCGTGGCGTGCTATATAACATATACATATATGTATAGGAATGTTATGGCATGTAATGTACTGTGAGTTTAGTCTGCAAGTAAAAGAGATTGGTTTTAGAACTTGGCTGTGTAAGTGTAATTCTTGCATATACGTCCTGCGAAGACCCACTCCCCCTTTGGCGGGGGCTGTCGCAGGTGGAGGCGCTGCACCCGTTATACATATTGCGCGCACCCCAGGCTCTCCGTGGCAGAGACTTAGGCCCTGTGAGCCGGCAGGTAATACAGCACATAGTATCAGCTTGCTAGTGATAGGAAGCAGGGCTACATTTTGAGGCGCTGCTGAGAGTTCAGACCTGGGGTGCCCCTTGAACCCCAAATTGTTATCACCATGGCTTTGCCCACCTGTCACGAGATACGAGACTGGGCCCGTCAAATACGCACGCCTACTCGTCGCGCCGTAGCGCTGGCCCGAGTGCCCATGGCCTTACCCTTAGAGACTTTACAGATGGCCTTGCGACAACTCCCGGGTTTTGCCAAAGCTCGCCTAGTAGATGTAATGGTAGATCACGACTCCAAGTTGAATACTTTGCTTGTGGACTGCAGGCGTAACCTGTTAGCGCTCGAACCTGCCGTTCCGCAATCTCTGGCCTTGCCTGATGCACCGCCTGGCGGTAGTCCTTTTGTTTACCCCCTCCGAGATCCCCTCGTACGTCCGTTGGATGAGGATGACTCCACCCTCCCTTTGATTCACTATGCCGCGAGTGACGTCGGTAGCTGCCGATCCGTGTCCAGTGACCCGGGATCCAGCGCCTCCGTTGAGGCTGGAGTGAGTAGTACTATGCTGCAAAAACTAAATGACAAGATAGACCAGTTATCTAGTCCTCCCAGTTTGCCACCGCTAGTCGAAGCGCTTCTCGGGGATCCTCCCTGTGCCTACCGGGGAAGATGGGGTAGAAACGTGGAAAGAGCACACGCAGGGGGTAATGGAAGAGTGGTCGTGCACTGATGTAGTAAAAAGACAGAGACTCATGGAGTGCCTGCGGCACCCAGCGGCCACTCTGATCAGTATACACCGCGAACAGCACCCCAATCTAACCTCTCGCATGATGATAGAGTTCCTGGCCGAGGCCTATAGCGTGAAAGATGGGGCGTTGTGGGCCAAGTACTATGCCATAAACAAGAAGGAGGGGGAAGAGCTGTTTGCCTATATACACCGTGTGCAAATATCTCTCGGACCGCTGCTGCATTATAAATATGTGCTACCCTCCCAGATGAATGAGTTTCTCCGGAAGCAGTACCTCCGCGGATCCAGTCCTTCTCACCCAATAGCCAGCATGATTCGTTATCACCTCACCCGGGCCCCCCCCCCCCCCCTTCATTCATCCAACTACTGCAACAGGTGAAGGAACACGAGACCCATATAATGCTACACTCCCCTCACAGGCCGAAAGCAAGCGGTAGCAGTAAATCCAAACGAAGTACGGAAAAGAAAGAGGAACCACCGGACCAGCCTCAGAGAAACCGCCTTTCGCGGGACGGTTGTCCCCTCCGCCTGATTGCCGGGCTACCCCCAGAGATATGTCTTGCTACAAGTGTGGGAAGCGGGGGCACCTATCCTACGATTGCCGCCTGGGCACTTCTCGACCCCTGAGCCCCTCACCCCAGAAGCTCCCGTCCCAGGCTATGGTCTGCGGGGTATATGCGACGGATGCCGACAGAGACGGGACCCCGTCCGGAGGGGCCGAGCCGGTAGAAGATGGTAGTCGGGTGGGACCTGTAGCGTTGATTCGGGTGTTAGTGGATGGAATCTACTCGTCTGCACTACTAGACACCGGATCCCAAGTCACCATCATATACCGAGGGTTCTATGATCGTCATCTTCAAAAGCGTCCGCTGCGACAGGCGGACCACATCAAGGTACGCGGGCTAAGCAACAACGACTACCCCATCGACGGGTTAGTGACCGTGGATCTGGAAATACAACAGCTCAACACGGGAAAATCTCACCCCATGAAGGTGGACGCCTTGGTGTGTCCAGAACCCCGAGACACCCCCAAGTACCCTATTATCCTCGGTACCAATGCTGATATTGTACAAGCAGTCATCTGGGCCTATCTACACGAGACTAAAGAGCTCCCCATGTCCAGCCTACATCTGCAATTGGTTCAATCCGACCCAGCCCAGCCTTCCCCTCCTTCAGATGACTATGGGCTGTTGTTCTGTGGACGGAAGGGGTGGACGAAGCTTTTCCCCGGAGAAACGCAAAGAATTTCCACTTGGTGTGCTTATGCGGAGTGCCTAGCCGAAGACCAGCAATTCTCGCTAGAGAGTACCCCCGGAGAGGATGTGAGACGAGGGTATCGGCTCATACCCGAATTCCGCCATTGGCGGGGTGCCATCCCTAGACGAATTGATGTGATGGTGCAGAATCTATCGCCCTTCCCCCTGGCCATCGATGTGGGGCAGCGGATAGGAAGAATCTATCCTGTTAGTTCAGTGGAAGAAGCCATGCAAGTAAACACGACCCGAGTGGAAGAAACAGGGATGGACTGTTGGACTTCGATTTTGGCTCGTCCAAATTGCCTGGAGCCTGGAAGGAATGGTTACGGGTGCAACTGGAACAGAGACGATCCGTTTTCTCTACCGGGGAGATGGATGTGGGGTATAGTCGCAACACCCAGCACACCATTCGCATGATGGATGAGAAGCCCTTCAGAGAGTGTTCTCGCCGACTCGCTCCCAGGGATGTGGAGGATGTGAGGGCCGCTATCAATGACATGGAAGCCGCCGGGATTGTCACAGAATCCCGAAGCCCCTACGACTTGGTGGTGGTGGTGAGAAAGAAAAATGGAACTGTGAGACTGTGTGTAGATTATCGGACTCTGAACAATCAGACAGTGCCGGATCAGTATAACCTCCCTCGCATAGAAGAGATCCTCGATACACTACACGGGAGCCAGTGGTTCAGCGTACTGGATCTACGGTCTGGGTACTATCAAGTCCCTATGAGCCCAGAGGATCAAGAAAAGACAACCTTCGTCTGCCCCTTGGGGTTTTATCAGTTCACCCGCATGCCCCAAGGCATATGCGGGGCACCAGCCACCTTCCAGCGATTAATGGAGAAGACGTTGGGTGACCTCAACCCCCGAGAATGCCTGGTGTACCTAGATGACATCATAGTCTTTGGGAAAACCCTGGAAGAACACGAGAACCGTCTCTTGAAGGTACTGGATAGATTGTCCCAAGAAGGCCTCAAACTCTCTCTGGACAAATGTCGGTTCTGCCGGACCTCCGTAACGTATGTAGGACACATAGTGTCCGGCGCTGGAATCGCCACTGATCCCGCTAAAATAGAAGCTGTCGTTAACTGGCCTCGTCCAGAGAATGTGGGGGAGCTGCGCTCATTCCTGGGTTTTTGCGGCTACTATCGGTGATTTGTGGAAGGGTACTCACGTAGGGCCAAAGCCCTCAACAACCTGCTCCGCATATACCCGTCTGAAACGGGCCTGAAGAACCACTCTGCCAAACAGCCCTTCAGGGATAAATGGACCCCCGAGTGCGACCAAGCCTTCCACGACTTGAAGCAGAGCCTGACGGCTGCTCCGGTCTTGGCCTACGCCAATCCCGACCAACCCTACATCCTACACGTGGACGCCAGCCTGAGTGGTCTAGGAGCCGTGTTGCATCAAAAATATCCCAAGGGGTTGCGACCCGTAGCATATATCAGCCGTAGTCTCACAGTCAGTGAGCAGAACTATCCGGTACACAAGCTCGAGTTCTTGGCCCTTAAGTGGGCCATAGTGGACAAACTTCAGGACTATCTGTACGGGGTGTCGTTCGAAGTACGCACCGACAATAATCCTCTTACCTACATCATGACCTCAGCCAAACTTGATGCGACCGGACATCGCTAGTTGGCTGCACTCTTCAATTACAACTTCACCTTGAAATACAAACCTGGGCGTTTGAACATTGGAGGCGACCAGGGTGCACCTCTACCGCTATCCCTGAAGCCTATCGTGACCCGAATGGGATGCATGTTACCCCCGATCAAATCATTGCTTGGGAGGACATGGTACGTTACCAAGAACAAGATCCGGTCGCAGGGACTATCCGTGAGGCCATTCGACAAAAGCGACGGGGCCTGCTCCGCCAGACTCCGGGGGATGTCGGAGGTATACTGATGCGGGAGGCGGACAAATTTGAAATCCAAGATCGGTTGTTGTACCGAGTGGTGAAGTATCATGACCATCCGGGTCGCCGCCAACTAGTGTTACCAAAACGACTACAATACTTAGTGTTGAAAGCTCTCCATGATGAACACGGACATCTGGGGGTAGACAAGACTTTCGGACTAGTGAGAGATAGATTTTTTTGGCCAAAAATGAGAGAATCCGTGGAGCATCACTGTCGAAGGTGTGTGCGGTGTATCCAACGCAAGACTCTACCCATTAGAGCTGCAACCATGGGCCATCTAAAGAGTACAGGACCTATGGATTTAGTCTGCATGGACTTCTTATGCATCGAACCCGACACCCATGGTATAGGGAACGTGCTGGTCATCACTGATCATTATACCCGCTACGCCCAGGCCTTTCCGACCAAAGATCAAAAAGCTATTACGGTGGCTAAGGTGCTCTGGGAGAAGTATTTCATGCATTATGGGCTACCTCAACGTCTGCACTCTGACTAGGGATGGGACTTTGAAAGTAAACTAATAAAAGAATTACTGAACCTCTTGCACATTAAAAAGTCCCGTACTACCCCTTACCACCCAGAAGGGGATGCTTTACCCGAACGTTTCAATCGCACTCTGCTGGACATGCTGGGCATGCTAACGGGTGTAGAGAAGACTAAGTGGAGTCGCCATGTGGAAACTCTAGTCCATGCTTATAATTGCACCCGACACGAATCTACCGGGTTCTTGCCCTACTTTCTTATGTTTGGCCGTGAAGCCTGTCTGCCAGTGGATATCCAGTTAAGAGTCTCCACCGATGGGGTGCACAATTCCACCCATTTTCGCTTTGTACAAAGATTGCAAGAGAACCTACAGAAGGCCTATGGGCAAGCCGAGAGATACACCGAGAAACTGAATGCCGGGAACAAAAGGCGCTATGATCACAAAGTAAAACATAGAGACATTAAACCTGGTGATGCCGTATTGCTCCGCAACCTGGGAGTACCGGGAAAACATAAGTTGGCTGACCGTTGGCGGGAAGGGATGTACAAAGTAATTTCTCAAATGTCTGGCCTTCTAGTCTACCGTATCAAAGACTCGGAGGGTCGGATAAAGACGTGGCATCGCAATCATCTGCTCCCTATTCCCCAAATAGAAGAAGGAGACTTGGAGTGGCCTACATCTCCCCTGAGTGGGGAACTGTCATCAGGACAGGAAAGTCTGGAAGATCCAAATGAAGGAACCTCTCAAAGGGGCCTTCCGGCCGTGGGGGCATCTCCCGGAGGAGCTACGGGCAAAGAGCCCCTTGGCCCCATGACAGAGACACTGACTCAGCTAGATCCCCAGAGCCCGTGCTTTGTACCACAAAGAGACTTTACAGCTATACCCAGCCCCTCAAGGGCCGAGTTGTAAATACCCGAAGAGAATTGCTACTCTCCCAAAGAGGTAGCGGAAGAGCCAATTCGCAGAAGCCAAAGAGCTGGCCAGCCTCCCACGAGGTTGGCTTATGATCAGTTCGGGGCACCCCATTATGAGACTCAGCAGTGGGCTCGCAGCCGGGTCCTATCAGTGATTATCATGTTCAGTGAAATGTACAAGTTGATAGAGAGACCAATGTATTAGTGTTTTTCATTATATAACTGGTTGTGTTGTTATCATTGGCCAAGCGGGTCCATTGGAATCCACAGGGGGGAGGATGTAGCCGTGACCCCTGATTCACCCCCAAAGAGCGGGAGGTTGCGCTTGCAAATGGTAGTTGCAAAAGCCCGCAAAGGAGGACAGTGCATTTGGTGGGAGAAAGCAGTCCCTTGACCCAGCAGCCCTGCGGGGAGGGTCAGGTGAGAGAGTCTAGCCAATGGGCGGAGGATGTGCCAGAGATATAGGCAGTGGTTGCGCGCACGTGTGGTTAGAGCTGATTGGAGAGGAGAGGAGAGGGGAGGTTGAACCGCCCCGGTGCAGGCCAGGTGCCCCAGGCCCAGTTAGCCCCGAGTCACCTTAGAGACAAGCTGAGCTAGGGATCGCCTTAGTGAGGTTCCTGTTCCCCTAGTAACTGTAAGTCTTGACCAGGACTATATCTGTCGAGAGGGATGTCTGGGCTCAGACCCCCACTGGTGTTGCTGGAGTCCGGGTGGGAGCGCCCTAGAGAGAGAGAGAGAGAGAGATAGATCGGTGTCGACGTACAGAGACCCTTTTTGAAGATCGTGGCAGTCCCGAGCACCTGAGTGCTCGGCAGGTATTTCATCAAGTGCACCAACTGTACCATTCATTCACCCAAGACATAGTGGCTGCGCAGTCACCCATACACACACATAGGGCCTGTTGTGAGCGGGAGGACTAATCCGTAAGGATCGGACACGGGGTGGGTTCACCCGGTGGTGGGTGTGGGGATTCTTGTTGGTGTCCGCCGTGGCGCAAGGTGTGGGGCATCCGCCGTGGCGCTAGGTAATGTTGACGTCCGCCGTGGCGTGCTATATAACGTATACATATATGTATAGGAATGTTATGGCATGTAATGTACTGTGAGTTTAGTCTGCAAGTAAAAGAGATTAGTTTTAGAACCTAGCTGTGAAAGTGTAATTCTTGCATATACGTCCTGCGAAGACCCACTCCCCCTTTGGCGGGGGCTGTCGCAGGTGGAGGAGCTGCACCCGTTATACATATTGCGCGCACCCCAGGCTCTCCGTGGCAGAGACTTAGGCCCTGTGAGCCGGCAGGTAATACAGCACATAGTATCAGCTTGCTAGTGATAGGAAGCAGGGCTACACTGGGAACCGTGGATAACTTATGTAGGACATAGATATATTACTAGGGGAACTCTCCAAATCTGAAAAACACATAATAGAAGTGCCCTAAAAACACAAGATTTAAGGATGGGGGGGAGAGGGGGAAAAAAACACATATTCCCTGAGGAAATGTTGATGTGATATAGTTCGTTTCGGTCTAAAATGACGAGATGGGCCTGGAGGGTATTTGGTACTCAAATGTCCACAAAGGTATGTGTGCTTACCTACTGTTATGTTAGGATTACTGTTATGGTACACCGACAAGTGGAAAACTGTTGCTAAAGTAATGACATTCTTTTTTTTTGTCTTTTCCTTTTCCCTTTCCCAGTCTTTTTAAGTTAAAGTATTGTACTAGTTATTTTATACGCTGTCCCAACAGTGCTGTCATTATTGTCTCCCCACTTAACGATGTTATAGACCTGATAAAAAGCTATGTAATTCAAAAGTAACATCCTCCCCCTTTTTATGTTCTGTACCCTATTCCCCATTGATCTTAACAAAAAATGTAAATAAAGAACAAGTTTACAAAACAAAAACACCAATACCAATAAATAATAATTCATTACCGTAGCGGATAGCCTCTATGGTAACGAAGCTGCATTAATGTAAATTTTAATAATAGTGTGCGGGAGCAGGGGGTCCCCTTAGCTGAACCGCTTTGATTTTTGGCTCAGAAACCCCCTGGTTCCCGAGTTACAGGCCCCGGTATGGGGCATCGGATGCCAGTGTCGCCGCCTTCATTATAGCGTCCAAGACGCGATGTGGGCTCTTTAAAGATGGCGGCGACCCTGGCATCCGATGCCCCATACCGGGGCCTGTAACTCAGGAAGCAGGGGATCCCTGAGCCATTAATCAATGTGGTTCAGCTAAGGAGACCCCCTGCTTCCGCAAACTATTAATAAAAATAAATTAAAGCAGCTTCATTACCTTAGCGGCTATCCGCTAAGGCAATGAAGGGGTTAAGGCATAATAGCATGTTTATTGGGGACAATTGCCCCCAATAACATTGCAATATAAAACACACATCCCATCCCCCCGCCCCCTAACACATACAATACAATAATGGGCAAAATTACTATTATCCACATATGATAAAAATGCATTTGCCCATTAAAAATACATTAATCACAATAAATACATTTTGTACTCACCCTTGTCCGGCACCCACGATGAAGGCCATCCTCATCTTCATCACCGCCCATACACTCGGGTGCTGAAAAACATACACAAGAATAAAAAGAGCCAATCTAATGTTCCTTAACCCCTTAATCATCTTAGCGGTTATTAACCACAACAGTCATTAAGGGGTTAACCCACCCTCACTCACCACTCACTCGACAGGCCTAAATATACCCCACAAACCCCACCTGTGAGGCCTAACCGCCATCACCCGCTACACACCCGGGAGACCAATCCAAGCTCGGGGACAATAACCCCTTCCCCCAACCCCACTACCCACAATCAAAACAATACACAGCCACACAATAATCATTACTATATTTAATAAATAATATATAACCCACCCCCTGCGCCCCCCCCCATACAACATGATTTATTCTTTGACATACAGGGTTAATACCCCAGCCCATGGGTATCCCCGGTGGTCTTGGCGGGTGTCTGCAGGCCCCACAGTGGCCCAGCAAAGGGGTGCACACAGGGTCTGGAGGCCTATAGGTGGTCCCCGTCAGGCGCTGTGGGCCTCCATGTGGTCTGCGCAGGTCACCGTGGGCCCCAAATGGGGTCTCCACGGATGGACCTGCAGGTGTCTGGGCGTCCCCGGGTCAGCCCCACAGGTGTCTGAGGGTCCTCGGGTGGTTCCCATGGGTCTGCAGGGCACCCACAGAAGTGGGGCCCCCGGTTCTTCCCCGCAGCTGTCCCCCGTGGACCCGGCAGCCTTGTACCCGTGGGCATTCGGGGAGCCCTCAGTTGGTCTCCAGAAGTCCCCGCAGACCTAAGGAACCAACACTGTATGTCAAAAAAATAAACCTGTCCTATACATTTAAAGAAAAAAATACCACCACCCCCTCCCCCCACCACCACCAAACACACATACAGTACAGTAATGGGCAAACTAACTATTATCCAGATATGGATAATAGATTATTTGTCCATTATTAAACACATTAACTAGCCTAATAAAATAAATACAGCTCTGCTAACCTCAGCAATATGAATCACCTCCACAAGCAAGTGCACTCTGTCCTCCGTAGCCCAAAAAAATACATAGCAAATACATTGTGATATCACTTAACCCCTTAATCACCTTATCAGTTAATAACCACAAAGGTAATTAAGGGGTTAAGCCACCCTGCCCTGATACACAGCCTTCACCCATTCGTTTGTACAGTGGCTTCATCATGCCTAAATATATTTTTTTGGCTATGGAGGACAGAGGGCACTTGCTGATGGAGGTGATTCATATGGCTGAGGTTAGTAGAGCTGTATTTATTATATTAGGCTAGTTAATGTGTTTAATAATGGACAAATAATCTATTATCCATATCTGGATAACAGTTATTTTGGCCATTACTGTACTGTATGTGTGTTTGGTGGTGGTGGTGGTGGTGGGGGGGAGGGGAATTTATTTCTTTAAATGTATAGAACAGGTTTATTTTTTTGACATACAGGGTTGTTTCCTTAGGTCTGCGGGGACCTCTGGAGACCACCTGAGGGCATCCCGGATGCCCACGGGTACAAGGTTGCCGGGTCCACAGGGGAAACCTGCGGGGAAGAACTGGGGGCCCCACTTCTGTGGAGGCTCCGTGGACCTGTAGGGACCACCCAAGGGCACCAGACCCCTGTGGGAACCACCCGAGGACCCTCAGACACCTGTGGGGCATACGCAGGGACGCCCAGACACCCGCGGGCCCATCCGTGGAGACCCCATTTGGGGCCCACGGTGACCCGTGGAGACCACCTGTAGGCCTCCAGACCCTGTGTGCACCCCTTTGCTGGGCCACTGTGGGGCCTGCGGACACCCGCCAGGACCACCGGGGACTCCCGTGTGCCTGGGGTATTAACCCTGTATGTCAAAGAATAAATCATGTTGTATGGGGGGCACAGGGGGTGGGTTATACTATATTAAATATAATAATGTTTATTGTGGGGCTGTGTATTGTTTTGATTGTGGGTAGTGGGGGTGGGGGAAGGGGTTATTGTCCCTGACCCTGGGTAGGTCTCCCGGGTGTGTAGTGGGTGAGGGCGGTTAGGTCTCACGGGTGGGGGTCGAGGGGGGTATTTAGGCCTCCCGAGTGAGTGGTGAGTGAGGGTGGGTTAACCCCTTAATGACTGTCGCGGTTAATAACCGCTAAGGTGATTAAGGTGTTAGGGGACATTAGATTGGCTCTATTTATTCTTGTGTATGTTTTTCAGCACCTGAGGGCATGGACGGTGATGAAGATGAGGATAGCCTTTATCGTGGGTGCCAGACAAGGGTGAGTACAAAATGTATTTATTTTATTTATTGTGATTAATGTATTTTTAATGGGCAAATGCATTATTATCCATATGTGGATAATAGTAATTTTGCCCATTACTGTAGTGTATGTGTTAGGTGGGGGGGTATTTTTTTACAGTATTGTTTATTTTTTGGGGGCACACCATTGGTACCGCAGGCCCGCTAATGGCCGCAGGGACCTCCGTAAGGCCGAGGGGACCCCCGGACACCCCCGGATGCCTGTGGGGACCCCCAGACACCCCCGCGGGACTCCCAGACACCCGCGGATCCGTGGGGTCAGCCGGGGAAATCCGCAGGCCTGTTGTATGGATGGTGTGCCTGCAAAAAGGTAAACAAAGAAAACATTTCTAAGTCCAGCTTCTTTTGCACCTGCCTTTAGCTGGTGCGTTTGTCAGGCGCATTTTTTTTAAAGCCGATTCACTTAGCGCTGCTTAGTGAATCTCAAGTACTGGCAAAAATCAGCGCATGTGCTTGATCGGGCGCATTTTGCGTCGAGGGCTGAAAAAATACCTTTTAAGAGTGATAAAACTCAGTTATCACTGCTTAGTGAATCGCACTGCAGCCTTTATTGGGCTTAAAGGGTACTTTGCGCTCTTAAAGCCATTTATCGGAGCTTAGTGAATCGGCCCCATTATCTTTACTCACTGAGTTGCTCCTTCAGCCTTCAGACAAGTTGAGGCAAGGTTAAACTTTGAAATTTTTTAGCAAAATTGTAGAATTCCATCAGATAAGTTTCTACCTTAAAATATGGGATTTGTTGGAGGAAAATAAACTCTTTGTATCGCACTGCCTCCATATTTTAGGCTGCGGTTGACTTTTCCTAGTCAAACTGCTTGCAAACTTTTTTTTTTGAGTTAGCGTTTTGGTGGCAAACTGTGCATGGGTCACAAATTGGTTGACATTCACATAGAAACTGAATTCATGTTTTATTTCAGTCAAACTCAATACATAGGTAACCCTACAGCATATACACGTGACCACTTGTGTGGTAAATGTCAATCAACTTCTTCAAACATGACACAGCATAATAATGTACTAAAGTTAGTGAGAAAACTATCATCATTACAGCTAATCACCACTTTGTAGGTTGTGTTATATTTCACTTTGAATAAGAATACAAGCCATTTACAGCCCATCTTTGAAGTGAGATTTTCATTTTAAATACTTGTAAAATTTCACTGTTGATGCTTTTTTCTTTTTTAAAATGTAGCTCAGCTTTTGTAAAGAATTTCAAAAGGTGACCGCCCATGGAGTAATTGAAATGGTTATAGAACGCTTAGCAATCTCATTAAGGGAGCATGAGAGGGGTTTATATTATTTTAGTACCATGAAAAGAAAAAAGCTTAGTTAACTCTGTCAAATAATTATACGTCTAAGTTGTTGTAGATTACAGTAGGTGTTACAGCATGGTATGTATATGTAGAAATGCACTTTTCTGCTCTTGTAAAATAACACACACCCATATAATAATGTTACATGGTAGATCACTTTTTTTTTCTTCATGAATGTTTTCACTTAAAAGGCTCATAAATATTGTTTTACAAGTACTTGGCAAGCTTTAAACACAGAGTAAAAATGCAAGCTTTATTTGAACACTTGAGTTACTTCAAAATGTACAATTTTATTTTAGAGTTTAAACCCATCTTTAACAGATCTACAGAGATGACTTCCGGGGCCTGGTACTCAACTAGGTAACTGGGCCCCAACTGAAGTTGCTTGAGGTGGGTGTAAAGTGGAGGGAGGCGGCAAAGTTGTAGGCTAGGGGCAGAGAGATTTGCATGGCTGGACATTTCAGGATATGCTGAGGACTAGCTGTTCCCACTCTGGAGGCAGCCCTGTAAATTGCATCTGTCATTTTGAAGAAATAAATATTTTATATACAATAGTGTTATCTGAAACTTGTCTGAAATAAAAAAAATAATAATAATCTGCAATAGCAGGACTGCAGTGTGCACATTTTGTCCAGATTCTGCTGAAATTACAAAAAAAATTACTATATTTAATGGTTCCATTTTCTGCAGTATGCAAACTTCCAGTTAAAAAAAAAGGGCAGCAACATTTTATAAATGACACTGCATAATGGGTTGCCAAAGTCTGGGTGTATTCTTGGCAATGTTGACAACATGGCTTAAGGTTTACAAGTGGCAATATTCCCAAATTAGCTAGTTTCTCTACTCGAGTTCCTAACAAAGTACCAGCCAGACTTCAAAATCAGTTGAATGTCTGTTTTGCGTGCACTGTTGGATTGATGAAACCTAGATAAGGTATCAGAATGCTTTTTTCACATCTTTTTGTTTCAGGGAGTATTAGTTTAGAACTGGCACAGACAAAGCCCCTCCCAACGTTTCCCCACGTTATCTTTATTGGCCCTCTAACAGGGTTTGAGGTTGAATAATCACCGCTCAATCACTCCCCATTCAGAGACCCAATTGAAAGCAATTCTTCTTAATTTCCAAAGAAACCAAAATAGACAGATTTCTTTTTTATAAGAATGATGGCGTTTGTATAAGAAAAACAATTAAATTTTTATTGTGCAGTACAATTAGGATCTTTGGTCCAGAGGCACAGAGCTCTGTTAGGCAATTTAACCTAATATTAGGTTCATTCTAATGCCTATCCACTATAAAGAGCGAGCGAGATTGAGACATTGTACTAGCGTCCCAAGTGAGTTATATACCTCCCCAAACACACCTTTATACAACATGTGGAGAAATTCCTGTGTACAAAATGGAACACTTAAATTAGTATATTTCCCTCATGTAATTAATTACCTTTGTGGCTATGCGTTAAACTCAGGAAAAATAACATCTATTACTAATTTAGGTAACCTGGCGTTACTTTCCGTGCTTTAACAGAGGTTAGTACAGCCAGGTCTTATTTTTGATTCACAAGGCAATAGTCTTAGAGCACATTTTTTTCTTTTTTTTAAAAATGGTTATTTCATAATTCAGTATTCGCAAAGGTTAACAACAAAAACAATATTGACAAATATAACAGAATACATGTTTTTTAGATACTAGTTAGGGGCACCAAGTGCAGAGACAATGCAACAGAAATGATCTAAGTGCAGAAAACAAAATCATAAAGCAGTTAAAAAAGAAATTAAAATAGTGCCAAAACAATAATGGAAAAATAAAATAAATGTTGACGTGTATTTATTAAGTAAATGAAACTGCAGTATATTAAAATCTTATTGAACTATATACAAAAAAAGTAAATATCAAATATTTTTCTAAGCTAAGTATTTTTGTTGTGTTTATATAACGTACGGAACATAGGGGCAAATACAGCAAATTAAAAAGATGAAATGGAAGTATAAAGTGCTGACTTGAAATAAAGCCTTGTCATAAAAGCACAAATAGTCTTAGATTGCTGAATTAACAAGGACAAAATATGGATTAGGTGTTGGAATGCCGAAGGCGCAATCAGTTTAATGGTTACTTAGCTGAGCAGAAGCTGAACTAAATCCAGTCATTAAGAATAGTAAATAGCCAAGTTATGTTGTAGCTCTAATATGAGTCAAATTTACACACCAGTTGAGCTTAAATTAAATGAGGTTGCTTAGGTTGTCTAGAAAACTTGAGCTGTTTTAAGCTCTTAAAGTCGAAAGTCGGACAGCTATGAACTTCAGATATTTTGTGCACCAATTCCATTTTGAATATTGAATACATATCAATACTTTCTCTCTTTTTGTGCAATGCATAACTCATTGCTCAGCAATATGTTTATTGATTATGTCACAGGAAAGAGAGAGCTACTTAGCAGAGGTAAGAAACGCTGACAAAGGTGAGAAGGATATTGATTTTGAAAGAGAAACAAGTGAGATAGAGAGAAATAGGTTGTGAATGCAGATACACAGCAGAGTTCCTCAAATTGGGGGTCACAAATCACTATTAACCAGGGGTTAATGAAAAGATTAGAATACACTGATAGGGACAGATGTGAAAACATATCAATGTAGTCCCTGCTGGTATGAATACAGATTTCCTATAAATTTATACCTTTTTGTGTAGATCCAGGTAGAAATACTTTGAACATTTTTCGTATGAATATGTTGGTACAGTACCTGTATCTAAACATCATCAGTGTTGAAAGAATACTTTCTTTTTAAATCAATATTGTTCCGTGCCTGGACTTTAATGGCAAATATGCTAAATTCAGTACATTCAGCAAAATTTGAAATAAAGCACATTCTGTGAGCATGGAATAGAACTGCATTTTTATCTTATATAGTTGGGTACAGCAGCATAACTCACTGAGAATATTCAATGTAAGTTCAGCATATTATTTTAAACTATTTAAAATGTTTACATAACATTGAAAGTGTATGCTACTGCTACTACTGTACAGTATGTCCAAGTGAATAACTCCAAGAATCAGGAAACATTCCCTGTAACTTGGTTAAATGTAGTGAGCACTAACATGTTAGGGCCAAGAGAGTTGAGCTGAAGTTTGTTATCCAAGAATATAGGGCTTATTCTAGCAGCTTCGATGTTATTACTGACAAATCTAACAGTTTGGCATGACCCTACCTCATGGTCTGACATTTGTGTTCTCACGGTATTCAGAAAGAGTTATTGCAATTAAGAAACTGTGAGGTAGGAAAATACCATACAGCTCGGTATAGCAGTGTCTTTATCTCTGTGTTTTTCTAAGTTCTGCCCGTGCGGTCTGCCTGCAGTCTGTAAGAGTGGCACAGAGAGAGCTGCATCTCCCTACACTGCTCTTTTAGGTGATCACACTGTTTTTATTTTATTTTAATAACACAATATTGAAGCAGGGGGTCTCGGGAGCTGAACCACATTAATTTCAGCCTCGGGGAAGCCCTGCTTCCCAAGTTACAGGCCCTCTTATGGGGTGCCGGTATCTCCCTGCATTGTTTAAATCTCCCGCATCACATGACCGGGACATTTAAACGCACAGGAGATACCGGCCCCCCATACCGTGCCTGTAACTCGGGAAGCAGAATAGAGTACCTGGTTTGTTGGGGGTTGAGGGGGCCGGAGAAGGGGGTTGTTGCACCAAGGTGGGTGTTTAGGCCTACTGGGAAGTTTGCGGGAGGAGTTAACCCCTTCATTACCTTAGCGGTTACTACCGCTAAGGTAATGAAATGGTTGACCCCTCCCGCTACCCACCCGAGAGCCTAACAATCCACCACTGGCTAAATACCACCTTCACCCACCCCCTCTACCCCCAATAAACTGGGCACTGGTATTTAACCGCTTCATTACCTTAGTGGTTAGCCACTCAGGTAATGAAGCGGCCTGTAAACATATTTTTATTTAATAGCATGCCAGCAGGGGGTCTCAGGAGCTGGTATGTAGCGTGTCAGCTCCGGAGACTCCCTGCTTCAATCTGATGCAGTAAAAATATTTTTTTTATTCAGTCACATCGCAGATTTCATCTTTCTACCCTTGAGGTGGTGAGATCAGAAAATGCATGTTGCAGCCATGATGTGAATCTCGGAGCTACTAGAATAGCTCAATTTCACAAGAAATACGAGTTTGAGCATTTTTTGAGTTCCCAACATCGTTTGTCTGTGCGGAAACACTACAAATGGGGAAGAAGCACTTCTCGTGCAAGTTTGGCATGTTATCGAAGCTTTCTGAATAGCTACATTTGCAAATTCGCTCGAAGTGCCCAAAATTCTAAATAAGTCACTTATCAAAGCTACTAGAATAGGCCCCATATGTGCTCTATATATCAACAGGTATGTGCGTGCAGTTGCGTAAAAAAAAAAACAGCATTTTTTTCTGTCTGAAATGTAACATATTTATTATTTGAATTTCTACTATTTTAGCATTTGGCGTTTGCTGTGCTAGTATTTTGTGCTAAGAAAAGACGTACACAACCTTAAGGGTGTCAGAGAAAACTAATGCAGAAAAATGTTTGGAAAAGTAATGCAAACCGCAAATTTTTTCGACACAGACCTGCGCCAATATACAAATGAAACTCTGCCTTAACTCCTCCCACTTCTCCTTAAATCCTTCCTCTCATCGCAGAAAATGGTGCAAGTAAGATTAATACATAGACGCTGTCTGGCACAGGTATATTTTAGTGCAAGTTTCGACAAGATAACGACTTTGCACTGACATTTTGCCGTTGATACATAGGGGTCCATGTTTATTGTTGTAAGCATGTAGGTCCTCTACTTCCATGATACGTTTTCGAATGAACTGGCATAGATTATTATTTGAACACTACTTAGAGGCTTAAATCTTCGTCTTTGCTTTTGACCATATAAAAAAAATGGAACTGTCCAAAGTTAATTTCATTCTGTTACCAACATTCCTATAAATGTTTTTTGTACTACAGAAAAATAACATTTAATTGAACCACTTTTTGCTAAGTGGGCAAGTAAATAGTGCTGTATAAAGGAATGCCCATGTATTGTTTATTTAAATATAGACAGTATTAGTCTGGTTTCTCATGGCTTTCATAGTCATTTTGAACATGTTATATGCTATTTTTAAGATTATATTTGTTGTTAAATGCAGTTTTTTTTATGTTTTATTCTAATTTTTTAATGACATTAATTGCCTATTGGAGGTAGTATTTTTTTGTTTCTATTGAATATTCTTCGACTTTTTGAACTATGAAGATTTCAGCATCATTTTTCAAATAAACAATTGAATCTCTAACTATTCATACTTTTCTTTCGAACAGGCATATTTTTAAATGTATGTTTATTTTCTCGATTCACTCAGTGCAATAATGGCTTTCCATTAAAATGTCTCACGACTCATGGTTTGGCTTAGCAAAGTAAAAATATACAGAATGAGTTTCAAGCAGAAAGTTCAAGCACTGCTTGTAAATTATAGTTGCCAAAAATAATGCAAATTGAATGTGATTGATACATACATGTCTTCCCCCAGAAAAAAAAAATCTGCTCAAACCAAAAAAAGCATTTAGCTAGTTTCTGAGTATTATTTTGGATTACTTTGAACCTCTGAACAAAATACTGTTTTTTAGCCGCTCCCTTTTAAAAAATATTTTAGTCCTGGTTTAATTTGAAATTTTCAGAATCTTAATTAAATATACATAAGAATTGACACCATCATTACAAATAAAAATAAGACGTAATCCAAAATGATTTCCGTACAGGTTTATTATTTCTGAGTATTTAGTTCTTAAACATTTGTCTCTTGAGTCAAGTGAACTTTTTTGACCGCCCATAACCTAAAAAGAAGCATAAAAGAAGCATGTATACATCTTTGTCTGGTCTAAAGAACTACCGGAGATGCACCAAACAAGCAAGAATACGCACTCGTTAAAATCAGTGCAAGAAAAACTGCACCAGACTTCCAAAGGAAAATATGTCATTGCCTTCAGTGAAATTACTTTTCTTTGATCAATTAGGTGTTTTTATTTAACTCCAATTTTGCAGCTGGGAGACATTGAGAAATAGACCCCAATGTGTTCAAATCTTTTCTTAAATTTGTTTTTGCTAATAGCTGATGTTGTAATGGATCTAAAGGTCCATTAGGCATAGTAATGTACAGAATAGATAGGACTGTTTGTGTTCTAAGTGGTCAACCTGTTTGCTTAGCCCAGGGGATGTAGGTATGCTTAGCGGGGTCGGAAGGCTGTGAGAACTTGATAATGAAAGCTAAGATTTCATGGGTGGGGCACAATAGTAGAAGGTTTTGTCATAGCAGCTGTTACATTTGATATTACATTTGTCACTTACAATCTCTGGAATCTATCAAGTGGAAAGGTATAGAGGTAGAATGTCAGGGACATTCATTTTTTTGTCGCTTTGTCATGTGAAACTGCAGAAATGTAAGGGCTGTTATAACTGGACTTCACCAGCTTGTTATGGGAGGGAACAAACCCTAATAACAAACCCTAATATTGTGTGACTCGATTGTTCAAGAGAAGGTGGTTGAGTTACAGTAGGTTCTTGCTGCAGACTGGAACCTCTACTTTAAGGATTTCAGATTCCACAACTTTTCATACACTCATTACTAGTCTTTCTCCAGGCCCATGCCTGTCCAGTGCTCTGTAAGAACTATTCCCCTGATTATGGGGGATTCTGCAGTCCACACCAGGAAAAGTGTTACTGCATATAATGTATTTATGAAAGGATTCCTGCTTCCATTTTCGTAAAAAGGGTAGCACAGTTCGCTAAGAGGAGGGTGTTTTACCCTGAAGGCAAACCTCATTTAGGGTTAAATGTTATATACTCCAAAGTGGCCAATAAATCAGTTTTTGGATGAAAATCCCTATTAATTCTTTGGAATATATAGAATGTACTCGTTAGGATCTTGGCTGTTGTTGTGAGAGGGGTATGTACTGTATAAACACTGCTTTTCCTGCACATAACAGTTAAGGTATGTTTGCCCCTCCATCCCCCACCACCATTTTGTTTGTTATTTTGTATATATATATATATGTGTGTGTGTGTGTGTGTGTGTGTGTGTGTGTGTGTGTGTGTGTGTGTGTGTGTGTGTGTGTGTGTGTGTGTGTGTGTGTTTGTGTGTGTGTGTTTGTGTGTGTGTGTGTGTTTGTGTGTGACACAGGGTATATGTCCCATAGAACCTCTCTATAGTTATAGCTGTTCTGCAAGTCCTATTAGCTGCAGGCAGTAACAGGTTACATCTATGGGCTCTTGACCCCCCCTTGTGCTCCTTCTTTGATGGACAGGAGTGCGGTGATGACTCATGGCCTGTGTGCAGCCTATCAGGGATAGGTACAGTCCATGGGCCCGCCCCTGCTTCCTGAGGAAGAGGTAGAGCTAAACTTAGTCATTCCTGCTTGGGAGTTCAGAGTAAGCAGATGGGCTGTGAGTCTCTCCCATTGCGAGGATGAGTGGGCCCACCCTCAGACGTAGGCCTGGGGGACCATCTGTCTCAATACCCCATACTATTGGGGTAGCACCATCCAAATAGGGCTGGAACCTTGAGAGGCACCGCTGTATGTTCAAATGATGCAGTGGCTGCTACTCAATAAAGGCCCCTGTTCTCTCCCCTCCTGTCTGAGTATCAGTCATTGGGCAGGAGGGATAAAGTATGCAGTAATGGGGACTGACATCCATACACCGTGGAGCTCATCATAGCTGGAGGCGTACAGTACCAACTCAGAAGAAGATCAAAAGCCTGCCCTGGTCTCAAATTAATGCAGATCGCTCCCAGTCTCATGAACCAACAGGTAAAGAACCACACCTTGAAGTGGTGTGCTAGAAAGGTTTGTTATATATGTTTATTATTGAGATGGTTGCTCCAGCAGTTATTTTGCTATGCTCTTGATTATGGGTTCATATGCAGTATCATAAAGAACAATGAATACTGAAACTAGCTGATTCACTGACGTTTCAGTATTACAACCTATTGTTCAAACCTCTCTCTGTCTTTTAGAGGTAGAAAGAGGGCAATGAGATAAGATAGTAGGTTCAGATGCCATTGCTTGTCAAAATTGCCCCACTTGCTACAGGTTAGCTATTGCTTAACTAAATATACAACCAGCAACCACTGGAAAAACCACATTATATTCAACAGACTATGTGTTTGTAGCCCAGTCTAATGGGACTACTGATTTACTGGCCTCCTAACAACGTAAGTCCCCTTTAATATGTGGGCAGTATTAGCAGTAGACTTGCTGAGTGTGTTATATTGTTTATTGTACATGTTCAATAAAGTTCAGGATTAGCCTGTGATTGTAAGGGGGGTCTATGACAAGAATTGGCCAGCTTACAAGCCACTCCCCAGGGATGGAGGGGGGTATTCTTCCCAATAGAGTAGAGTAAGGGTTAGTGTGAGCAGTTGAGTCTGGGATAGCCATCAGAGAGTGAGGGTCTTCTGGAAGAGATGCCAGAGTTTGCAGACACTGAAGAGAGTACTTTAGCTAGGGAAGTTACTGGGGCCTAGTCCCTAGGGCATAGGGTACAGTTGATATGTGATCCAGTGCATACACCTCATTACTAAATAAACCTCAGTCATACCAACAACTGGTGTAGTCCTTGAAGCATGGCTAGTGAAAGAAGAAGTGTTCATGAGGTGCATGAGAGAGAGAGAGAGAGAGAGAGAGAGAGAGAGAGAGAGAGAGAGAGAGAGAGAGAGAGAGAGAGAGAGAGAGAGAGAGAGAGAGAGAGAGAGAGAGAGAGAGAGAGAGAGAGAGAGAGAGAGAGAGAGAGAGAGAGAGAGAGAGAGAGAGAGAGACTGAGACTGAGACTATATGCAGAAAGTTGATGTAGAAAAGACAGACATTAAGAGTTTATAGCCATCAATCTCCTTTATTATGTCATGTATCATACTGGTGATTGTGATGTTAATAATGTATCAGCAATACAAAAGAGCATATTTTATAGATATACTTACTGTACTTGGAAATACATGAAATGGATGGGTAGAGCTCAGCTGAACTAGTGCCAAGATTCCTGGTGGCAAAAATGTTTATGAATGAAAATGCAAGAAATACTTGGCAATTGTGACCAGCAATTTTCAAAAACCCACATAACTATACAGAGTTTTTTCTGAACAGCTTCAATTTCCAGTGAATAAACTACATATTTGATTTTACAGAAGTACATTTTTAAGGCTTAATCTACAACAGTAATGCACCATGGAGGTGATTCATTATCTGTAAAACAAAACAAATGCACTCTTTTAGAACAAGACAAATATGAACCCGTTACTTTGAATATATAAATGCAGCTATGATATAAACAAAGTGTTAGTTAAATGTGAATTGTATGCTGCAGTTTAATTAAGATGTTAGAATATATATTTTTGTTTGTTAGAATATATTCCATATGGTTAGTGTTATCAGTGATGCATTATTCACTTTAATGTTGCAAAGAAGCAGAATTAGCATTTTATGTTAATACCGCTAAGTAAAATTACAGATCTGAGCAGTAAAACATATAACCGCACACTGTAAGTTGAACACATGTAAATGTAAAAGCTAGATTATGTTTTCAACAATATGCCTGACATTTAACATGTCGTGTTTAAACAAAAACAATAAAGATTAGTAATAAACAAGAGGCCTCATTTATCAAAGTCTCAGTTGCAAAACCAGAACAAAACTAATGCAAAAACATGTCACCGTTTTAATTAGTAAAGAGAATCTTCCCTGGCAGCTAGAGTGGGCTACATTGAACTTTTTCTTCTACATGAATGCCATTAGATCTTTTCTCTGAACCCTCTTAAACCTTGGGGCCTTAATGATAACCTAAAATGTCTCCTGGTCAAGCCCTTGTTGAGCCTTATCTTGCTTGTTTCTTCATGGTATCTAGGAGTTGATGTTAGATGGTCATAAATGTACCTTATAATATCTATTTATACACACATATTGGTCTATTCTATTCTAGTATCTCTGCACAGTTCGGCATGTTCAGAAGTCGCGGAATGTAATGTGAGAAAAAAACGTATTTTCTATTGCAAATAGCACATGGTATAGCAGCCAAATCCGCGAGGGTTGTTCTTTTGCTTAGTTTTGAAGCAGAGTGAACATAATGTTTTATGCAAAATTTTGAGTTGGTACAATTTGTTGCAACATACATTCTTATTAGGTTCATGAACACAGATAGATAAATATTAACAATTAAGGCTGCAGAACAAATCAATCATTCTCCGAAATGAGTAGCACTACAAATAAGCTACATATTTCCAATTCAAATATTGAAATGTTAACTAGGAAGACTTTTCCTCTTATGAATAAACAGAGTGTACAGAATACTAGTGAAAGGTAATATTAGGCGCAAAATAACTTAACCGGTGATGTATAAAGTATACTGATTAACTAGATGTGTAATACAGAATATATACGTGCATGAAAATTATCAAAGAGGGAAATACACAAATAAAAATAAATTTGAACCCCCTGCTCAAACCCTCTTGTGGGATTCGTCTTCACGTATCCCCAAGGCGTATAGTTGATTTCTCAGAATCCAGGAGGAGCATGTATGGGGAACAAAGAACAATAGAAAATCTAAGTGTAGAGGTGATAAATTGATGATGTTGGTCAAAATCTTGGCTCTTATTGAAAGCCTACTTACAAACTGTAAAACAGCTTCAGAAGCACTAGACATCGGCGGGGGGCAGGACGGTGAGCTGGTGTGGCGTGCGACCTCTCTGGTACACCATTGTGGTGTTATCAGCCCATTTTAATTATTTTATTGTAAGTGCACCATTCGTATTTTAATGATAAACATGACCTTATTAAGTTGATCTGTGCTATGTAGTTCTTTCTCTCGATTTCTTCATTTGGGGTCGTTTCTTCTGAGTACCGTGGACTCTGTGAACCAGACCGTTTTATGGGAGAAGTTATACCACAGAACACACACTGCCTTTGACCATAATTTCTTGGGAGAGATCACTACCCTCTACATATTGCCTTTGATTGTCTTACAGTTTGTAAGTTGGCCTTCTATAAGAGCCAAGATTTTGACCAACATCAGCAATTGATTTATCACCTCTACACTTAGATTTTCTATGTGTTCTTTGTTCCCCATACATGCGGAGATGGAGTCCAGTAGCTTGGACAGGCTAGCTGTCAGGATCATTTAAATATACTTTGCATATACATTAGCATATCTCCTAGCCAGGTACCTCAGGTGTGCTGCTTTGTCAGCAAAGGCATGTCTCCCTATTTTTTTGGAGGGATATTTAAGAGGATATAAAAATTCTCTCTCGCCCCTCTCCCTATACCATGCCACCTATAGAGAATGCATTGGATTGTCTCCCAGGGATCAAATGGTTTTCAGTCTTGGACCTCCGCAACGGATATTACCAGATCCCAATGTGCAAACAGGATAAAGAAAAGACTGCTTTTATATGCCCGTCTGGGTCAATATATTTGAGCGCATGCCCCAAGCAGTGTCAGGAGCACCAGCTATTTTCCAAAGACTGATGGAACACGTTGTAGGGGATATGAACCTTTTAGAGGTACTGGTATATCGGATGATCTAATGGTGTTTGGAAAAACCTTGGAAGAACATGTCTGATGAAGGTACTAGATCGGCTGAGCAAGAGTGGATTTTAATTGTCACTGGACAAGTGTCAGTTCTGCCGGATGTCTCTCACATCTGTGGGGAACATTGTGTGAAAAAGGAGTGGCTACCAACACCTCTAAATTAGAAGCCATTGCATCCTGCCTAGGCCCAAACAACTGACCGAATTGCGATTCTTTCTGTGGATATTACAGACGGTTCGTAAATAATTTCTCAGCTGCTGTGCAGCCATTGACGCGATAAAGAAAAGATTACTACCCCCCAGAGGATGCAGTACGGCTGTTGGAGTCACTAGTCAAGACTATTTCAAAATGAACGAGCCATTTGGAGAAATGTGGACTACTAAGTGTGCAGAGGCTTTCCAAGCCATACAGGCCCATCTCACTAATGCGCCAGTACTGGCGTTTGCTGATTCACAAAAATCTTATTTGCTTCATGTAGGTGCCAAACTAGAGGGGTTAGGAGCAACCTGGGGGCTGAGACCCACGGCATGTGTGAGTTGGGGGTTGGCAACTTCAGAGAGAAACTACAAACTCAAATTTCTGGTGTTGAAATGGGCAGTAGTGGACAAGCTTCATGACTATCTGTACAGAGCCTCCTTCGTAGTACAGACAACAACCCGCTTACATTCTTTCCTAAGCAAAGTTGGATGCCACTTGTCACAGGTGGTTAGTGGCATTGGCTACCTACAATTTTAGCCTGAAATACAGACCAGGGAAGAAAAACATTGATGCTGACACATTGCCTCAAATTCACAGAGATACTCAAGGTATGGCTGGACAATAGGAATACATTGGTGCAGCCGGAGTGAGCGCATGTGTAAGTAAATTGAGATGTCAAGACTGATCAAATCTAAACTGAGTGGCTTACAGTCTGTGGATATCCCCCACCCATTTACCCGTTGAATACCCTCACCCTGCACAGTTATTTATAGAGTGGTTACCTTGGTTAAATCAGCGTGATATATCTCAAGCCAACAGACAGACCACAGTATGAAGGAAGTATGGTCAACCTTGAGGAACCAGAAGTTGTCCAGGACGGTCATCGGACTGCACCCTGAAAGTCAACTTCTCATAAAACAATGGCCTACTTTGGTGATCAAGAGCGGAGTGATGTTCCGAGTCACAAAAAAGTAACAACATACAGTACTAGTACATCCTCACAAGTTTATGCAGGTGGTACTCCATTCTCTCCATAACGATCATCGCTACCTGGGTGTGACGACTCAGGAGATTCCTTCCTCTCCTTGTCCCTCTCTCCCATCTTCTGTCACACTTTCTATTCCTTCTCAATCCTCTCCTTCACCTTCTACCTCTCTCCCCTTACCGCAGCGCGTCCCCCGCAGGTCCCGCATACCCACGCGCTCCCTTAACCATTGCCTTGATCCTCCCCGCTCCATCTCCCCCGCGGTAGCTCCGTTACCTTCCCCGGTGGTGCCATCTATCCCGTTGCCTCCTCCTCACGTGGTGCCCGCGGCGTGGTGCTCCCTGGGCCTGGTGACATGTCCGGTACGCGCGTCCCCTCAGCCCATGGAGGACGCGCGTGAATGCTCCTCCCTGCCCTTGCTGGCCATCGCGCGGGCACGGGCCTCACGTGCGTGCCCCTCCTCTTGGCTCCGTCCTCCTCCTGCGGTCTTCCCCTACTCCATGCGGGCCGCGTCTGTGTTGCAACCTGTGCACGCACATCCCCAGCTTACAGGGGGCGCGCGCACAGACGCCTCTTATCAGATTTCCCCTGTCTCCGCCTCCCAAGCTGTACAGGCCATTCCCCTGACTGCCCCTTCTGTCTCCTCCTCTGCTCTCCCTGACCTATCTCTTGTTTCTCACTCAGAAGCGTGTGTGAAGAGCTCCCAGGCATTTGGTAAGGAATCAGCTTTATTCTTTCTTTATTTGTTATATTTTGCTGTGGATCTGTGGGGGAGTATACTGTGAGTATACTGTGAGTTTTTAGAGGGTTTTGGGTGCTTTTTTAGGTTTAAAAACCGTTTTTGGTTTTCACCCAGGGGCTGCAGTGATTCAACCCAGCAAAGCTACACTGTGGCTGGCTGGAAACTGCAGTCTCAAACTCTCTCTCCTCCCCTACCCCTGGTTGTTTTGTTATACTTCTAATTTCACCTTAATTTAAGCCTGATTTCCTTTTGTCATTTGCATTTTTGGGAGCTCTGTGTCTTACTTTAAGACCTTCAATATTGTGGTATGGTTTCTTGTAAGAGAGAGAGTTTAATAATAAGGGGAGAAAAGAGAAGATTACAGCAGGTTTTAAAAGCTGTTTTTCTTCCCCGTGGTTAATTGGTTCTTAAAGGGACAGTTTCCTCTCTGCATCTCTCTCCCTAAGCACTATTTCCTCCCCTTACTTAGAGGCTTATTTCATCATGCCTGGGGGGAATAGGACGAGTGCAGCAACAGGGGCCACACCTGGACATCGGACTCCAAAAACTGGGGCCCCTAGGATCAATAACCACAGCCCTAAGCCCGGTACATCCAGTGCCTTGGCCACACCTCCCCCGGCTCCCTTTGTCAGTTTAACCCCTGCAGTCCCAGTTCCAACATGGGCGCAGGTGGAAGCTGCAGGCATTGACCCCAGCAACAACAACGCTGGGGCCACGCCCGGTGTGAGCAGGAAGCTTGGGGTGAGGTGCCCAATGTCACCTGGCCTTAAAATGGAGATCTATGTGAGGGCTGTGGCAGACGTTGTGGGTCCCTCTGCTGTGGTGGCGGCCAGCAAGATGTATGGGAGGGGCATTTTCTTCCTCCGTACGCTGGCTGCCACCCACACTCTGGTGCAGAAAGGCATCAGTGTAGGGGGGACCTACATCCCCATAGAACCCATGGAGGGGTTAGGCACAAAAATCATCCTGTCCAATGTGCCCCCCTTCATCCCAGACAGCCTCATGCGCCCACGCCTGCAAGCCCTGGGAGATATTAAATCTCCCATAACAAAAATTCCGCTGGGTTGCAGGGATAGAGCGCTGAGGCACGTGCTCTCATTTAGGCAGCAGGTACAAGTGCTGCTGCCGGGGAGCACAGAATCTGTAGAGGGTTCTTTTGGGGTGCCCTACGAGGGCATAATATACACCGTGTACTATGGCACGGAGGGGGTAAGGTGCTATTTGTGCAAGGAGCTGGGGCACACTCGTAGGAGTTGCCCCAAAAAGAATAGAAATCCCACTTCAGCTCCTGCACCCACCCCTCCCTCTGCCAAGACACCCGGTGCCGCTGTGCCCACCACAGCGGGGCCCTCGAGGGCCCTGGTCCCTCCAGGGACCGCAAGAGATGTAGCTGTACCATCCTGCGGCTGCGCTGTTCGCAGTGATGTCTGTACCTCTCCCCAAAGAACAGAGGGAGAAGGACAAACCCTCGAGGGCCCAGGTCCCCTCTGGGACCGCAGGAGATGTCGCTGTCCCATCTCGAACAGTGACGTCTGCGCCCACCACAGCGGGGCCCTCGTGGGCCCAGGCCCCCCATGGGACCGCAGGAGATGTCGCTGTCCCATCTCGAACAGTGACATCTGCGCCCACCACAGAGGGGTCCTCGGGGGCCCAGGTCCCCCCTGGGACCGCAGGAGATGTCGCTGCCCCATCTCGAGCAGTGACATCTGCACATCTCCCCGGGGAGCGGAGGGAGGGGGTTGCCCTGGAGCGTCCACCCTCTGTTGTCGCTGTCCCGCCCCCGGGAGGCGACACCCTGTGCTGCTGCGCCCACCGGGGCAGGGCCCTCAGGGGCCCAGGCCCCCCCTGGGACCGCAGGAGATGTTGCTGCCCCGTCTCGAGCAGTCATCTGCACCTCTCCCCGGGGAGCGGAGAGAGAGTGAGGGGGTCACCATGGAGTGGCCACCCTCTGTTGTCACTTCCCCCCCCCCCGGGAGGAGACAACCTGTACCACTGCGCCCACCGCGGCGGAGCCCTCAGGGGCCCAGGTCCCCCCTGGGACCGCAGGAGATGTCGCTGCCCTCGGGTGGTGACGTCTGCACTTCTCCCCAGGAAAAAGAGGGAGAAAAAAAGAGTCACCCTGAAGAAGCCACCCTCTGTTGTCGCTGTCTCCACCCAGGAGCACCCTACCCCCAATGTAAGCACCGTACAGGGTGCGGGGAAGTGGTGGGAGGCTCCCGCTGAGGAGGTGGTGGTACCCTTTTTTATAGAATCAATCCCCAGGAAGAGGAAAGCAAAAACTAAGAACAAGAGGGTGATTGAGGAGGGCGAGGAGGGTGAACTGTATTACGTTCACCCTCAGAAGTCTCCGAAGCAGAATGCAACATCAATTCCGCACAGGGTGGCCCTGTCTGGCCCACAGGTTAGGATTAGCCAGTGTAAGCCGGACCCCATAAATATGCAGTCCCCCCCCCCCTCGAAGATCTGGAGGGAATGCAGGAGGAGGTACCCGGCGTCCCTGGGGTGGAAGATCAAAGTGCTCAACAACATGAGGCTTTGCTCCTAGAAATGGACGTTGGGGAGCCTTCCAACACCCCTCCCAGTTGGAGACCATCCCCCGGGGACTTGTGTTTCGGTGAATCTGCCGCGCCGGACACAGTTGTCTTCGGGGACTCAGAGGTCGGCCATGATCCCCCTCCGGCTGTGCCGCCTTCGGGTGGCATACCTGAGGCTGAGCCCCGGTTTGTGTCACCGGAAGAAGGGGATGGGCTAGGGCTGACCCCGTGGTTGGGGGTTTGGAGGTTGGAGCGGGGGACGCGGGTGTGGGTGAGGGTGTTTTAGCGAGCACTTCATTTTGCATCTGGGAGATGCCAGATGTGAGCTCTCCTGGTGAGGAGTTTTGGTCGGGCACTTTGTTGGAGGCGACTGCTGGGCTGGACCCTCCCTATGAGGGACTTGCTGAAAAGTGCCCTCCCGCGATTAATGCGAACGCCCGTGGCATCCCGTTTGTTTGCATGGTGGTAGAGAAGACCAGGAGGGCACTGTGCCTCGTTGGCCCCCGAGGACACTAGGGAGACCGCTACCTCCGCCATACTGCCACCAGCTACCCCTGAACATCCCACCCCGGGGTTTGATGTGGAGGATATAGTGGACACCCTTGTGGAAACACCGAGGAGGGGACCCACTTTAAGGCTGAGAAAGGCCCCCGCAGAGAAGGGCAGGGGTCTTCATGTTTTTCAGTCAAGAGGAGCTCGGGGAGTTGGGGCTCAGTGAGGAATCCTCTGGCACCGCGGAGGCGGTGGACTCTTTGACCCCCATTATCCCTGCCCAGGAGCTAGATGGTTTCCTGGAGGATACCCTCTGCAAACACGGAACCACGAAGGTGCAGTTGGCCCTTGGAAGGTGGAAGGATGCCTCGGTCATTCTCCACTCTCTCTTAGTATACATCAGGGCTAACCACAAGGCCAAAATCTCTGGGCCTATCCATCTTCGTGTACTGAAATTTCATAAATTGATGCGAGACCACATAAAGGCTTCTCGGGGTGTAGCTCCCTGAGCGCATGTGGAAAGCAAAACTCCTGATTACCAATGGCTTTGAGCATCGGTACACTTAACGTGAATGGCTGTAAGGACGGGTTTCGCAGGTTCCAGGTACTCTCCTTTTTACAGAGGGGAAAGTATTCTGTGAGTTTCCTGCAGGAAACCCATACCACTCCAGAGGCTGAAGCCAGCTGGCATCTGGAGTGGCGAGGCAAGGTCTTCAGCCACCTCACTTCGTCATCTAGTGGGGTGGTGACACTGTTCTCTGAGTCCTTTCAACCAGAGCTACTGCTTGCCAAAACTGTTGTTCCAGGTCGCCTGTTGCATCTCAGGGTCCGGCACGAGGACAACACGTTTAATTTCTTGAACGTGTATGCTCCTGCCACCGGACCCCTGAGAAGGCAGTTCTTCGTCAGAATGTCTGAATATATGGAGACAGTGGACGCGGATGAACACGTGGTGCTCGGAGGTGATTTCAACTGCACCCTCGAGGCTCTGAAAGACCGGAATGGCCCGGAGCCACACCCGTGTTCTGCGTCGGCCTTGCGGGAGGTCATCACCCGCTACTCCTTGGTAGACATCTGGCGAGAACAACATCCCGAGGCATCCACTGAGTTCACCCATGTTAGGGTGTTTAGGGGTGAACGGATGTCCTGGTCCAGGATCAACAGGCTGTATATATCCAGCCACAGCCTGTCGCGAGCCCAGTCCAGTGCCATTAGGCTGGCACCGTTTTCGCACCACACTTGTGCGTCCATCACGGTGGCGCTACTACCAGCAGCGCCCTCAGCCGCCTATTAGCACTTCAACAATACGTTGTTGAAAGACAAAGGGTTTGCAACGTCGGCCCGAGACTTTTGGATGACCTGGAGAGGTTGCAGATCAGACTTTGCCACGTTAGAGCAGTGGTGGGACGTGGGCAAGGTTCATCTGCGCCTCGTTTGTCAGGAGTACACCAAAGGTGCCAGCAGGCGGCGCGATGCTGAGATCGAGGCCCTTAGGGAAGAGGTGCTCGATCTCGAGAAGCGGCTGTCTGTGGCAGGAGACCAATACCTACAGTGTGCGTACGTGGAGAGGAAGTGCGCTCTCCGGGATTTGGAAGATCGGAGAGCTCGGGGGGCGTATGTGCGATCCCGCATCCACTTCCTTCGGGAGATGGGTCGCGGGTCGCGCCTCTTCTATGTGCTAGAGAAAAAGAGGGGAAACCGTAAACATATCACCTGCTTGCTAGCAGACGATGGTACCCCTCTGACTGACCTGGAGAGCATCCGGGACAGAACCCAGAGATTCTACGTAGACCTTTTCTCTCCGGAGTTCATCCTGCCAGACGCATGCAGGGTCTTATGGGAGGGGATTCCCACGGTCGGCGAGGGTGGAAGGGAGCGGCTTGAGTTACCTTTGACTCTGGCTGAGCTCTCTGAAGCCCTCAGTCTCATGTCCCATGGAAAAACACCGGGGCTAGACGGGCTGACTGTGGTGTTCTTCCAGTTTTTCTGGGAGATGCTGGGACCTGATTTCACTGAGGTCCTGGCCGAAGCCCTGGAGACCGGTGAGATGCCCCTTTCGTGTCGGCGGGCAATACTGTCTTAGCTGCCGAAGAAGGGGGATCTCCGCCAGATCTCTAACTGGCGACCGGTCTTGCTGCTAAGCACGGACTATAAGATCGTAGCCAAAGCGCTCTCGCTGAGGCTCAAGTCAGTGCAGGCAGAGGTGATTCACCCCGACCAGTCCTATACTGTCCCGGGCCGGAGTATTCATGACAACATTTTTCTGGTCCGGGACCTGCTGCATCACGCGCAGAGGACTGGTCTGTCACTCGCCCTCCTGTCCCTAGATCAGGAGAAGGCGTTTTGATAGGGTGGATCAGCGTTACCTCATGCAGACCTTGCGGGAGTTTGGCTTCGGCCCACAATTTGTGGGCTTTCTCCAGATGCTGTACGCCTCTGCAGAGTGTCTGGTGAAGATCAATTGGTCCCTGACGGCACCTTTTGTGTTTGATCGGGGAGTACGTCAAGGGTGCCCCCTGTCTGGGCAACTGTACGCGCTGGCCATTGAGCCCTTCCTCTGCCTACTGAGGAGGAGGCTCACCGGGCTGGTGCTGCAGGAGCCCGACATGCGGGTAGTCCTGTCGGCTTATGCCGATGACGTGCTCCTCGTGGCCCAGGACCTAGATGATCTAGAACGGGCGCAAGCGTGTCAAGAGGTCTACACCGTGGCCTCTTCTGCTCGGATCAACTGGTCTAAGTGCTCCGGCATTTTGGTGGGTCCCTTACATGTGGACTCTTTGCCCCCCATGTTTCGTAATATCTCGTGGGGGAGCGATACTCTCAAATATCTGGGAGTCTACCTGTCTGCTGTGGAGAACCCGGCCCCAGAAAACTTCAGTGATCTTGAGGAACGAGTCATTGCTCATCTGGGGTCTTGGGTGTATCTGTCGAGAATGCTTTCCCTCAGGGGAAGAACCCTGGTGATCAACCAGCTAGTGGCCAGTCAGCTATGGCACCGGCTGATAGCCGAATTTATCAACAAGGTCCAGAGGAGGTTGATGGATTTTCTCTGGATGGGGAAGCATTGGGTCTCTGCGGGAGTTGCGTGCCTTCCTTTGGAGGAGGGTGGACAGGGAGTGGTGTGTGTCCACTCCCAGTTACACACTTTCCGCCTCCAATACCTGCAGAGATACCTATTCGCAGATCCGTCTCCGCAGTGGTGCCAGCTGGCAACCAGTTTCTTTCGCCAGCTGCGCAATATGAGGTATGACCGGCAACTGTTTATCATCAGGCCCGAGGGTTTAGGTAGAGACCTCTCGGAGCTGCCGGCATACTACCAGGACTTACTTAAAGCCTGGAAACTGGTCTCCGTGATCCGGGAAGGAAAAGGTGGTGGGGGTTGATTTCCTCGCCGAGCCCCTGCTGTATAATCCGGCAGTGGGGGCTCGGATGTTGGATTCCCCCTCTATTTGCCGCCGGCTAATCCTAGCACAGGTGACCAGAGTCGGGGATCTCCTGGACTTTGAGCGGCGAGACTGGGTTAGGGCAGAGGTGCTCACGCCCCGTATGGGTCTGCGTACTGCCCGCGTCCCTCATCGTTTGATCCGGGAGATTAAAGATGCCATCCACCCCGACTCACGCACCTTCATTGAGGGGGTATTGCAGACCGTAGAGCCTTGTCAACCTATCAACTTCAGCTCTCCGGATCTTTGCGTGGAACCAAAGCCACGGCAACCCCCTCGGGCTCCTCTCTCCCCCAACCTCAGCAGGTTGGGGGATATGTCCGCGGCATGCCGAGGAAAGTCCTGTATTCTCTAGTGCTCCATATAGTGCACTACCTCGCCCTTGCCACCCACCCTGATACTATCTGGAGGCGGGTATTTCCTGCGAACGAGGGCGACAGACCCCGGTGGAAGGAACTCTATTCAGGTTTGGTTCCCTGTCCCGCTGGGGATTTGAGTTGGAGGGTCCTCCACGGTGCACTGAGCACAGGTGAGTACTTGGCACACTTCACGGACTCCCCCGCCGCCTGTCCCTTTTGTGGCGAGCGGGAGTCCGTATATCACATTTATTTGAGTTGCGCCAAACTGCAGCCCCTCTTTTCCTTCTTGAAGAACCTTCTCCTGCAGTTCTGGCTACACTTCTCCCCTCATCTTTTTATTTTTGGGTGCCCAGTGTCCTGGAACGATAAGCCTAGGGATCTCCTGGTCAACCTGCTCCTGGCATTGGCTAAGGTAACCATTTGTAAAACCAGGTAGCAGGTTTTGGAGGGGGGGGTCCCAACAAACATCGTGGCCATGTTCCGGGTGCTGGTGCACTCCCGTATTCAGGCAGAGAACTCGTACGCCGAGTCTACTGGGACGGTTTCAGAGTTTGCCTCCCAGTGGGCGTTAGGCGGGGTGCTCTGCTCGGTATCCCCCATCAAGGGTTCTTTAGAGTTAACCCTTCTGCTTTAAGTGCACTTCAACAGTGCACTTGTTGGTCTTCTTTTGAATATTTGTTTGACTGGTTTTTCTTTGTTCTACTTGGCAACAAGTAGAATTGCTGTTCAACTGAATTAATAGACCCACTTCTCTCTCTACTCCTCCCCTCTCTGTCATGGGTGCACCTTCCTTTATAATCCCTGTCTGTCCACCTCTTCCTCGCTCTGCATAGTTCCTGTTTCCCTGTGTGTACCTGACCTATGCTGTGCTCCCTCTGTGCTCCTGTTATTACCTGCTCCTGTGATACTTTGGATTTCCCTGGCTTTGACCCCTGCTGACCCTGGACTACTCTGCTCTCTGGTATCCCTTGAACTCTGCTACACGTACGACTTCGCTGACCTCTGGCTTCCTAGGACCTGGCTTGCCCTCTGACGACTCTACCCTCTGGATCCCTGGACATTGGCTAACGGACAAAACTATTCTTACGGACACTCCCCAAGCATTGCAAGTATACTCTAACAACTCTTCCAACAGGCCCAGCAACACTATACCACACTCCGGGCTTGCTCCCACTGCTGTGGGTGTCTGGTATCATACCGTTCCCACCTCAGTACTGGGGTCTAGCTTGGTCTGCGGGCATACAGACGTGACACTGGGAATGGACAAGATGTTGGGATTAGTGAAAGACCAATTCTATTGCCCCGAATCACTTTTGATGTCAGAGAATATTACAAGAACTGTGGGAGGTGTGTGCCTAGAAAGACTTTGCCTACAAGGGCCACACCATTAACAAATATCACAAGCAGTGAACCAAAGGATTTGGTCTGCATGGACTTTCAGTCCTTAGAGCAGACAGAAAGAAAACCTGAAATATCCTAGTGGTCATGGACCACTTCACCCGGTATGCTCAAGAATTCCCAACAATGGATCAACAAGCTACAACTGTTGCCAAGGTGCTGTGGGACAAGTACTTTGTCCATTATTCATTGCCAGCTAGGATACATTCTGATCAAGGGCAGGATTTTGAAAGCTGACTCATCAAGGACCTTTTGCGCCTCTGTGGAATAAAAAAATCCCGAACAACGCCTTATCATCCATAGGGGAATCCTCAACCTGAGAGATTTAATAAGACCCTATTGAACATGTTGGGCACATTAAATACTCAAAGGAAGGTATGACTGAGCCAGCATGTGCATCACCTGTTACATGCATATAACTGCACTTCAAATTACTCTACAGGGTATTTGCCCTACTACTTGATGTTTGGACTGGACGTCCGATGACCCATCGACCTGTGTTTTGGAGTGGCAGTAGAAAGCACATTCCTGACCACGTACATGCAGTATGTACAGAGGCTTAGGGGACAGTTGCAGGAAGCATGCATACTGGTCACTACTGCTGCCAATATGAGCTGTAGGGGAAAAGCCTTTATGACAGGAAAGTACACAGTTAGGAGCTACAAGTGCATGACCTAGTCCTCGTCTGAATTCTGGGCATATCCGGTGAACACAAGATAGCAAATCACTGGAAACCAGAAACTTATATGGTAGTCGAAAAAATAAAAGAACTACCAGTGTATACAGAAAGGCCCAAAAAAGAAAGTGGGCCAGAGAAAAATCTGCATAGAAATCATCTCCTGCCAATAGTTTTAGTTGGTGCGGTGCGCTGCCCTGAGAAAGTATTCTAGGAGTAGCTAGTCAACCTAGAAGAAGTGATTGACTAAACCAAGTACAGGGTCATGGGGGTAGCCCATCAACCACTGTAGGCAGGACAGTGATGAGAAATCCAATCAGGATGAGTGATATAAAGAAGGGAGAATGTTTGTACACCTATTGCATGTCATTGATCAGGAAGAGCAGCATCGACCACAAGTGGTGTCCCCAATGCAACCTGCAGGGCCTCAGGACAGAAGAAGAGATGCTATCATTGGGTTGGATCCTGAAGCAGATGAATTCAGCCCTGTGTGTCCAATTGAATAGGATAGCAAAACTGAAGATTCAGAAATGCAGTAGAACACGATCCACCACTACCATGTGGGTTCACTAAAAGACAAGGGTAAATAACAGTAGTACCCCATGTGTACTCGCCACATCCAAAAAGGAGTCTAGACCACCCAATGAGACTGACTTACGATTCTCCGGGGATGTCGACAGAGATTGCCGTGGTGTGGCACAATGGGTAGTACCTATAACTCTAGCGATAGGTGACCCTGGGAGCTGTGGGATCATGTGGTGTAATAGTACTGCAATCTGTAAAATTGTATGTGTCCTGGTTCCACTGTATCTATGATTCTATGTACAGTACCTAGATTTGTATTAGGTAGCTATTAGGAAAAATAGAAGAAAAAACAGCGCTCACTGTCAGCTATGTGACTCCATGCTTCCTTAACTCAACCTGCATGACCACGCTTGCGTGATACTTTGTGGTGAAGTCTTAAGGTTATAGTAACTCTGTCTGCTGTGCAAGGGGTTTTCTTAAAAAGTTTTTATTCATACCGCTATGGACATTGCCTGCTGACTACCCAATAAGGTGAATCTCCTCCCCTTCTAAATCGGTGGAGACACGTTTGCTGTGTTTCCTTCCTGCTCGGTGCGGGTCGCCCTGCAGTGTGTCGGAGGTTTCGGCAGCAGATCTAATCCAAGTTCCAGCAGTGACATCTGATCGTCCTCTCCGGTGCAGTAAACCCATGTTAGAGTTGCATAAAATGCATTAAAGAACTTCTTTGATGTACGCATAATATTCACCTGTTACATTGATTGGCACAGAATATATGTACTTACTTCACCATGTGTATGCTATTTTCCCCCCTTTTTTTCCTAGTACCTGACGGGTGTTGAGACATCCCTCTTGAACAGCTGCAGACCACTGTATATACACCTTGTTAAGGTTCTGTTATCGACACAATTTCCTTGTTATTTATTATTTATATATTTTCCACGGATTAAGGTAATGTTTTTGTTTACTTGATCTCTAGTCACTGCACCATTAATTGTTTGTTTCTCACTGGAAATCACTTAGACAATAGTTGCACACTTTATCACTTCCTTTTTTATCACATTAGGTACCTATGTAATGTTCCACAAAGACTTTAACCCGGTTGATGGGGACATCAACATTTTAGCAGGGGGAGGACCTAAACCCCTGTGTGATGAGCTCCATACGCTCACACTGCCCCCTGGCAGGTTCCTGTCCAATGTGCTCTGGACATGTGAGCAGACAATAATAACAGCTGTGGAAGACGAGGGACTTTAAAAAGGTGGATTGCCACATTGACATTAGATCTGCGCCGGCCTGAGGGCTATCAGGTTCGGTCAAGAATTGTAGTGTCTGCATGTGTGCACATGGCAGCAGGAGTAGAGAGATACAGTCTTTACGTGATCGAAGGTTCAAGAGCCATCAGAGGGGAACCTCAACAATTATAAAGTTCAGCGCTACCGAAGCACTTTTCTCAAAGTACAGGCCTGCAAACGTTAGTACACCACGAGCTCCCACGGTGTGCCAGTATCATCAAAAAACAACATACTCAGTATTTGGTGACTAATGCATCACTGAAACTGATTCACACCAGCACAGCATTATTTAGGACTGTGTTATATTACATACTATTTGTAGTGATCCTCGGCTGTGGAACAAAGCTTACCCGAGATAGTAGTGGCTAAGTAAACTTGTTGTATCACCATATATGTCCATATTCGTCCTGCCATCTTACCATAGGTATGTGTGGCCCATCAAGTTATCAATAGGGACTCAGGCCCCTGCCTCAGCACACGCCATAAGTCTGGGAGCTAAATGTAGAAGTGCTACATATGTATATTTTTATTTTATTTTGTCTTCTGGACTGCCTTTCATAATGACTGAAAGATAAACTTTGCAATTGCATTATAAGGTTTGTGACAATTAAGATATATGATTGGAGCAGTTAGTGAGATCTTGTGTATCTTAAATGCCTATAGGTCATTTGGTAGCAGTTTGGTGAGTATAGATGATAAAGTGCTGATCTTAACATCTGTGAAATTGTTGGGCTTAGAATAGGGCAGTGATTTTATCTAGTCAAAATATTGATAATACGGCGCTGTTACTGCATTGTCTTTTAACCAGTGACGTCTATCCGCTAAATCACTCGACATGGATTTTTTTTAAATGAATCTATTCTATGAAAAATGTTTCAAATATTATTGGGGGGAAAGGCAATCAAATGTGAAAGAAACATGAAAAGCTCAAATTGTTTCATTTTAAATGGACTCAACATTTTTGTTTAGTTCTTTTAGAAAACCACAAGGAGTGTGAAGGAAAGTAAGCCTGAAAATGTGATAGGGAGATAAAATGAGAAATGAGACAGACAGATGTTGATTGATAAAGAGCAGATGATTCCGAAGAATTCCTTCTAAAAACATGTTTTAGAATTTTTCTATGCTTTCAAAAATAAATAAAGTAACAGACATTGGCAATTAGACGATGTTTGTATGAGATAATAGAAATGCTTTTAAAGTTTGTAATGATGTGTGGAAAAAAATACTGATCTATGATGCAAGAAAATGTTACTTAGAACTTGTATTGACTTCTTATTGCTGAGAATTGTAAAAACTGCCTGATTTGCCATAAAATAGAGTAATATTAACAAAATGATGACATTATACATAAAAAAAATGTAGCACAAGGTATGGTATTAGAAGTGTAACTGATTTTATTTACAAATACAATTTTAGTACATTTTACTGCTGCCCACCAGTGGCACATGTAAGGGAATACACAAAAGAATGAAAAATGAAAGCTATCTTAAAGAAGCCATTGTTAAACATCCATGCAATGATATCTGTGTATCTTCCAGACTGATGCAGGCGACAGAGCGAGATACAGACTTGCAAGTGAATTTAGTGCAAACGTTATTTCACATGATAGCAGTCAAAGGCATAGTAATCAGAGCTGGATTGACTCTGTGTCCTAGTCTGCTACAGTTTCCCTTTACCAGAAAGCCCTGCAAAGAATAAATTCTGGACTGTTGCTAAACCGAACAGCAGCAAAACTTTTAAACAATCATGTGTTACGAACACTGCACTTGACCATAGAGAAATTTGTATATATACATTAGTGTATATATAAATAATAAGCAGGATGCATACACCTCCATTTTGTGTATGGTATGTATGTATGTATGTATAGCAGGGTTCCTCTTGGACCCCTTACCTCTGGTTGCCTGTGTACACTCAGGCTAGGTGCGGGAGGTTGTGGGTTGGCGACGGACTCTCCGAAGGCTCTGGCGGATCCTGGTGTAGGGTGCTGCCATCTTGCGCATAGTTGTGCATGCGCAGTTAGTGCGGCAGGTACGGTGGCTTGGAACAATGTCGCGCATGCACAGTGGCAAGCGCGCGAACGGCGGCCAATAGGAAGAGGCTCTGAGCTGGGACTACATATCCCAGGAGCCTCGGGGGCAGTTCACATGTCGCACGAGAGCCAATAGGGCTGCAGCTTCCCCTGGATGGGAAGATTGTTACAGTTTGGCACTTCAGGACCACCTTAGTCGGAGCTGGGAGACAGATAGGGGAGATTGTATGTGCATGGTGTCTGTAGCCCCTGCACTAGGCCAGAGACCCCTGATAGGCCCGAGCTAGGCCCCGACTCAATATAAAGATTGTGGCTGCTACAGGGACAGGCCCCTTAGGTAGGGACACTGCCCCATTAGCTGCTTAAGTTCAGGGACACAGCTGTAAAGCTGCGCAACCCTGAGGATTGTGGTCTGGGATCAGATCACCCTGCAAGGTATAGAGACTATCTGTATGTGGGACACTCCAGCTGGATACCACCCATGGTGAGGAGGACCCATCACAGAGGCAGACACCATCGCTGGATCAGCGGATCCTGCACAGCTACCAGTCGGCATGCCTGGGTGCTGGAGCACCCGGCAGTTATCTACCTCACTATGTGCACCAACCAATTAACACACCATAGTGGCAGCGCTGTCCACATATAAGGGTGGGGGTTATATTCTTGTGGACACCAGGGTGGTTGGGTGCCCGAGGGCCCCGTCAGGTACTGTGGACACGATGTCGGTTACACAGTGGTGGGATACGGCCATGTGAGGCTTGATGGGTAGCTGTAACCAGTAGCATTATTATTCTCATTTCTGTTTATGCATAGTCCTAAGTAAAGGTTACTGTTATTTTATACAGAGTGTATGTATTAGTATCTTTGGGTTCCTGTGTTGGGCTCCTCCCACTACGTTGGGATCCCTCTCAGGTGGAGGCGCTGCACTGAGATTGTTGTTGTTAAATCACCCCGGGATCCCCGCGGCGGAAGCTTGGGACCTCCGTAAGTCAACAGGTACTGCCAGCACCGGTAGACTATTTACACTAGTGGGAAAAGGGCTACAATGTATGTATGTATGTATGTATGTATGTATGTATAAAAAGAGTAAAATAAAAATTGATAATAACAGTTTTGGTGGAATGCACCTTGATGGAAATAGAGTTGGGCGAACTGGTACAAATCGGTTTAATGAAATTTCTAGACCAAATCTGATGCTTCCACCAAAATCTGTCAGTGAATTGGGTGCTAAAAAATCTGATTGAATTAATCTGAATCTGCCGTTGCATAAAATCTGGATGGATTTTAAAGAACCTGAATATGAAGTGAGAGAAAGGAAGACTTTCAATGTAGTAGTGTCTCCTGTGCTTAAAAAGGCACACTCCTGAGGTACCTGGCTGGGAGATATGCTAATGGCTATGCAAAGTATATTTATTGAGTCCCATTACACACTTCCTAAAAGCAGATCCATACCAATTATATATAGTTGATAAACTTAAGGCACCAACCTAAAACCTAATGACTGTAATGGTGTCAGACCCAGCAGAACTAGAACCCACAGCCACTGCTTTTCTAGACCACAGCTCTAGCACTGTGAGCTAAACAAGCTGATGGGTAGCATCTGTCATATCATACTATTCTTTTGAGCTTCTCATTGCTCACTGCTCACATGTGTAGCTAATCTAGCTAGTAGCATATCTCACTTTTATTTTAGGTGTGCTCCACGAGGAACATTAAACTGTCATCCAGGAAGTGGAAGTGTTCTGCTTTTAAAGGAAGCCAGGCGGAGGGAGCTACTATAGATATAAGCACTCATGTGGTCCTACATGATGGATATGCATAAAGGTGGCTATGATGTAACAGAACAGGGACAAAAATATTCACTGTGCCATCTGCCAGAGTGTCAGACACATATGTAATTGAAATTTTTTATTTTTAAATAAATAAAACTGTACAAACTGCAGGGAGTTATTCTGCTGGCTTCCTACAGCACACAAAGTGTTACTAGGATCACAAGTCTAAGGAACCTTATGAGGAATAGGGTATGGTGTCATGCCCAACAGGATCAAAAGTTGAACTCACAAAACACTGTGTTATTCAGGACAACAGCTCTAGGATCATGAGCTAAACAAGCTGATAGCTAGCACCACTGTCACAGTATACTTAGTTTTGAGATTTACTTCTAATTGATTGAGTGTGCACACCTGTACAAAGCATTTTACCTTCATTTGAGATAGAGAAACATATCTAATAAGCAGTCTTCTGCCATGAGACACGTTCTGGCATTGTTAGACATCTTACAGTCAGTGCTGATTAATCAATTAGGACAATTGGGCGGCCACCTAGGACAGCAGCATGTGGGGGCCAGGGACAACTAGTTGCTTAGTGAGGGGATTTCCCCCATCTCCCAGAGCAGGGAGAGAGCAGGTTCATCGCCAGGAGGCTGGGCAGTTTCCCCCACCCTGATTGGCTGTATTACCAAGCAGCAACCAATCAGGAGGAGGTGTAAGGAGCCTGGGGGCAGGGCTAAGCATGGAGCAGAGAGAGGTGGGGCTATGTGTTCCTGTACTGCTCTGTTTTGTGTGTGTGTGTGTCCTGCTCTGTTGTGTAGGTCTGTGCTGCTTTGGTGTGTGTGTGTGTGTGTGTGTGTGTGTGTGTGTGTGTGTGTGTGTGTGTGTGTGTGTGTGTGTGTGTGTGTGTGTGTGTGTGTGTGTGTGTGTGTAGGGGGGAGGAGGGGAGAGGGGGCACACACTGAAGGTTCGTCTAGGGTGACAAATACCCTTGCACCTGCCCTGCTTACAGTCCATTTATTTGAAAATGCTGTAATGTATTCCAACACCGAAGATGCCTTATGGCAAAACATTGCTTCGTAAATATTGCCAACTGTTTTTATCCTTTATAAGATAAGAACTACTAACTCAAGTCACCAGGTCACTTTGTTATATTACTTTCTCTTGGCATTTGCTTTTTTTGCTATCCTTCCCCTTGTTTTTACTTGTGTGTGTCAGAAATTCTATGTTTTATTTAATATTACCTGGCCTCAGTAACTCATAGCCCTCAGTTAACAAATACAAACTGGCGCCTAAAATGTCCAATAGGAAAGGATGATGGGTATCTTATCATACAATATTGTTAAGTCTGGATATTCCGGATGTGCTTGTGATGACCACATAGATTTACTCAGGACATAAGGGAACAAGCAAAGGAAACAAATCATAGTGTATACTGCTGTTAATAACAAAACAACACCAAGATCCATACACAAACCAAAGACTAAAAACTAAAAAAACAACAACGAGACTAACAGACCTACACACTTACGAAAAACTAAAAAATGCTAAGATTATAACTAATTTATTAAAAATATATATTAATAAAAAACACAATGGTCTAATTCACCCTTCCTCACCCCACACCTGAGGAAGTGACGCAATCATGAAACGCATAGGGTAGAGGTGGTTATATCCACACAGCTTTTTTATTATTATATTGTTTTAATAAATTAGTTATAATCTTAGCATTTTTTTTAAATTATTCTTAAGTGTTTATGTCTGTTAGTCTTTTTATTTTTTTAGTTTTTAGTCTTTGGTTTGTCTATGGTTCTATGGTTATTGTCAGCAGTATACACTATGATTTTTTCCTTTGCTTGTTCCTTTATGTGCTGAGCAAATCTCTGTGGTCATCACAGGCACATCTGGAAAATCCAGACTGGACAATATTGTATGATAAGATACCCATCATCCTTTCCTATTGTACACTTTGAAGCACCGGTTTGAATTTTTTAATTGTACGTTGTTCTGATCTGCATCAGTCAGTTTCTAATCAGACAGCCCTGCTCATATTTATAAGTTTCATATACTCTTGATTACACTATCACTAGTATTCTGACACCAATTGTTGCATAGTACATTAGCGCTTCCAGCACTTTCTTTTTTGTATATCATAGACCTCAGAACTTATTATTGTGCTTGAAGTCCTTTCAAAATCATAATCAACAAAATGGATATCCCTTGAAGGTATGCTAGTTGTAGACAATGGTGTACTATTAGCAATCAGCTCATACTACTAGAGCTGTGGCGTAGAAAAGCAGTGGTTGTGGCTTCTAGTCTTGTTGGGTCTGACACCATTCCAGCCATTAGCTTTGTGTCCTAGGCTTATTATCAACTCTTTATAGTTGGTATGGAAATCATTTTAGTAAGTGTGGGATGGGACTCATTTAAATATACTTTCCTTGGCAATTAGCATATCTCACAGGGCTCCCTTTTCAGCACAGGAGACACTACTAAATTGAAAGTATCTTTCTCTCTCGTGATAGAACAAATTGGTGGAGTTGCCTTTTTGGTCTAATGCCCAATTTAGTGGAAGTTTATATTTCCTTACTTTTTTATCTATAACATTAATGAACCTCCTGTACTTTGACACATTTCTAACAATGTCACAGGATCAAGCCACTTGCAGATATTGCAAAGACAGATTATCCAGTTTTATCTAGGTGATCTTCTGTCATCCCATATCTGACCTTATCCAACCATCCCTCATTTGATTGGGGGAGTGGAGAAGTGTCACTTTTTGGGGTATCTTTGTAATTACAAATGCCTGCAGGTTTATATCAGTCAGTCCAGACTGATTGTAGTTTAAGAGATTTAAGCATGCTATATAGAAAAGTGACATCAATCTAAATTGTGTAAGGAACATTTTTTGTTAGCTACCCATTCTTCTTTTTAGTTTGCTGATTGGATTGTGTGGTAATGGTCATTGTGACGGAGCGGCCTGTAGGCGACGTCAGAGAAGAGTCCACACGCATTTCTGGGTTAACCATAATATTTGAGTGTATTTATTCTCCACAGGAGCAGAGGATGCTTCAGCAAAAGGTGCTTCGGCACAGGGAGGGCCTTAGGAACAGAGTAGGCCACAGGCCAGGCAAAGCAGAGGTGCTTATGACAAGCACAGGTTACAATGAATATGCTCAGCCCCTTCCTGGTGGAAGAGGCTGACCCTAAGTAGCATGGAAAGTAAATAGGTGCAGGGCTGCACAGATGGCATCAACAAGGCAGACTGCAATGTAAGTCTAGGAACAGCTGTCACCAGTCCAGGGAGAGCTCAGCCTTTTCTTTCCCTTATAAAAAATATTGTTGAGTTTTTTTGTTATCATTGAACTATTTTGAGCTACAAAGAGAAATTATTTGCTCAGAGAAGTTTTCATAATTTACACAAAGTTTTTTAAAAAGTGTAGAGTGTTTAACTGAATTTTATTGATTGTATAAAATGTATGTAAAATCACTTTTTGTCATTTTGTAGCTAGATTTTAAGCAACTTATATAAATGAATGTTTGAGTTAAGAATGATAGAGAACATACTACACAGAATTGCAGCAGATATTATGTGTTATCCACTTTAAAATCTTATTTAGAGCAGGATTTTATAAATGTTATGTAAAGACAGATAATATGTTTACTTTGATAGGCACCACTTTTATACTTATATTGACAATTTGTATTTGAATGTGTTAAGAATGCTTAGAACAAACCAGCACCCAATTAGGCAATTAATAAAGTGTTAGTTAAGTATTAGCACCATGCACTTTAGATTCCTGACAAAGCCCTAGTGGCGAAATGCGTATTGTCCAGGAGCCAATGCACGCAGAGGAGAGGTTGGCGATCGGAGGTCCACACACAAGTGACAAACACCATCTAACCCACTTCTTGTGAGACGTGAAACTCATGATGTCAGAAGAAGGAAGAGAATGCCGGGTGAGTGTGCCGGCATCCCCAGCGTTCTATAGACTCACAAGTAGAAAGTGTGGGACCCTTGAGGAAAGGACCGGACAAGGTCCTGCCGAGAGGAGACCCCCAAAGACCCCTGTACATTGAATATAGGATTATTACAAAATGTGAGTGTAAAACCTGCACAAATTGTATAAATCTATCTGTTTGAACTGCAAGATGGAATCCATTCTCTCTTCATTGCCCTGAAGTCTTCAGAAATAGAGTACTGTGGGATGCTTATGAAGAAGGATTTCTAAACAAATAACCTCTGTATTTATACTTTATTTTACACTGTATATTGCACTTGGTTTTAAACTTCAAAAGTTAGTTATATAGCAACAACGAGAAAATTCCCTATAAGGAGCATACAGGTGTACTAAGTGAGTAGCAAAATTTATTATAATACATAAAAACAGGGGAGAAAGAAAAGAAAATGGGGGGGGGGAGGGACAGTAGACCTGAAGTCTGAAGGGAAAAAGACTGGAATACAATAAATGGACTGTACACAATGTCTGGAAATATACATCAGAACACAAAATCAAACCACACAACCACACAAGGGTCTAATGAAAAGGGTGTGCATGAAATGGAAGCAAACATTGAGATGAAATGGGTAACTAAGTGAATATATATGCATGTGCAGAGTGAATTATAGTTACCACAATCCTCACTGCAAGCCGAAGACTGTTGAAGAAATCCAGGAAGAAAACCAAGCCCTGAAAAGAAGAAGGAAATCAACCAAGGGAACACAAAGAAAAGTAAACCTTGCTGTGAGAGCATTTACACAAGGCCGTGTAAGTGATTTTATATATCTTTTCAAGCACACCCACAAATATCTAATAAGATACCATATATACCCCAAAGTCTTCAACCTGTGCTCCCCCTCTTTTTCTCTATATCCCTGTACAAACAAGGATCCTGGATAAGGATCCTATTGGGGTCAGAGCCATAGGACACGAAGACGAACCAGAGGGAACATTTGTTTATAAGGTTGTAACATCTATTGACACATTTCCCCTGTTCTAGAATTGCATCAGGGAGCGCCCGGGTTTTTTCTTGTTCCATAGTTACCACAATGCACCTGGATGCCAGTATAACCATAACATGCAGCACATCAAATATGCAAAAAACAGCAAGAAATTAGAAAAGCTAATAGCCAATGCAAGATGGTAGTATAGTTTAGCAATTCATGGGAGGCTGTGAGAGTACATAGACTCTATCTAAAGCCCACAATAGCTGTGCATGAAAAACTACAGTCCAAGAAGATCACAAAGTCCAATACATCAACAATAAGAGATAATGGTGAATCCTGTAAGAAATCCCTGATGTCAGACCAAAGAAAATAGAGTCCCCCAACCAAGCTCCCACTCCTATGCGTTTTGACCCAACTGGTCTTCAACTGGGAGTGCTGGCATGGTAGTGGAACGCAGACAATATATACATACAGTAACTGCTGTTAATTTCGCGCCAAACCCCTGCTGTTCCTACTTACAGCAAACAGCTGATATCCTTTCTGTCCGTTAGTCACCACCCATGTATACACAGTAGACTGCGTTGTCATATGATGATGTCATCATGTCAATAGCGCCGTTACCATAGCAATGTGCAACTAGATCGTGTTGCGGTCAAAAGAGTCACTGACATGATTACAGACTGTAACCAAGAGGGCTTGGTATCTAGGTGGACTAATACTATAGCAGCGATAAGCAAAGCTGCTAAATGGGTGGAATATCGCTACCATGTTTTTATACTATCTACTGTATGCTCACACTGTAGTCAGGAGCATACACAAAGAGACTGCACTAGAACAACAGACTAAAACTGTATAGCATGTTTTGCAATGTTATTGATTCAATATGATGCTGGCATTAAATGAATAAAGTCAAAACATATCCTTGGCAAATAGATGAATGAAGGAACTGATCCAATAATGTTCCTGTAGAGAAGTATATGAATATCCATCTCCAACATGTAATCAGATCACATATTTCAAATTATATCATTGCAGTTGACTTGACTGCCGAGGATGAATGTTGTTTAATTCCATGGTGGCACAAAGGGAGGTCATGATTGTAGGAAGGCATCTTTTAGAGCTTCATCGCAAAACTTTTTCGCCAAATCTTACAGTTCAGAGGTGGTGTCACTCTAAGCAAGGAGAGGAAAATGTCGAGACGGGCGAAGAAAACATGAAAGGAAGGAGAAGAGGGCAAGAGTTAGCAAGTCAAAAACCACACTGAATCACAGATACATAGCAAAACTCAAATAATCATTGAGGCCAGCAGGCATCATGGTTCCCAACTGGACTATCCACCTGCATTCCCTTCTCAACAGGGCCCCCTCCAGGTCACCACCATGGATGCCTAGGGAGACCCTGTCAAAGTTGAATGCAGAGAGGACAGCCGGATCAGAACCATGATGTTGTAAAAAATGCATAGCCACCAATGTGATTTTTATTAAAGAATCTAGGTCCCACTGTGCGTTCTTGATGTTCCGACTATGTTCTAAGATCCTAAAGCGTACCTCCCTTGTGGTCATGACAATGTAGACAAGACCTCAAGGGCAGGATAAATGATATATGACGCCTTTGCTCTTACAATTGAGGAAGTTGAAACTCTTATAGGTGCGTGTACCTACAGTGTCAGTAAAATGGTTAGTCTGACGAATAAGTTTGCATATATATATATATATATATATATATATATATATATATATATATATATATATATATATATGTATACACAGTAGACTGCGTTGTCATATGATGACGTCATCATGTCAATAGCGCCGTTACCATAGCAATGTGCAACTAGATCGTGTTGCGGTCAAAAGAGTCACTGACATGATTACAGACTGTAACCAAGAGAGGCTTGGTATCTAGGTGGACTAATACTATAGCAGCGATAAGCAAAGCTGCTAAATGGGTGGAATATCGCTACCATGTTTTTATACTATCTACTGTATGCTCACACTGTAGTCAGGAGCATACACAAAGAGACTGCACTAGAACAACAGACTAAAACTGTATAGCATGTTTGGCACTGTTATTGATCCAATATGATGCTGGCATTAAATGAATAAAGTCAAAACATATCCTTGGCAAATAGATGAATGAGGGAACTGATCCAATAATGTTCCTGTAGAGAAGTATATGAATATCCATCTCCAACATGTAATCAGATCACATATTTCAAATTATATCATTGCAGTTGACTTGACTGCCGAGGATGAATGTTGTTTAATTCCATGGTGGCACAAAGGGAGGTCATGATTGTAGGAAGGCATCTTTTAGAGCTTCATCGCAAAACTTTTTCGCCAAATCTTACAGTTCAGAGGTGGTGTCACTCTAAGCAAGGAGAGGAAAATGTCGAGACGGCCGAAGAAAACATGAAAGGAAGGAGAAGAGGGCAAGAGTTAGCAAGTCAAAAACCACACTGAATCAAAGATACATAGCAAAACTCAAATAATCATTGAGGCCAGCAGGCATCATGGTTAAAATTAAAATTTCAAGTTCACAGATTTAGGTTATGCCGAAAGGTACGCAGAGAAACAAAATTGTATTTACATGAATATCATAAAATGAAAAAAAAAAAGGCAAGACCGATGAGAAAAGTAGAATGAAAATATAGAAAAAAAAACAGCATATATCTATTAAATGATGGAGTACAGATCTAACCAGTCCAGAGCTAGGACCATCCTTCAAATCAATCTTCCGCTATCAGAAAAGGTTTGATACACAATACACAACTTCACACATACACATATATATATATACTGTCAATACAGGCATACCCTGGTTTAAGGACCCCCGATATCCCTGTGCCCCGATATCACTTCGCGAGTACGGACACTTATTCTACCCTACAGAGTGCCGTAGTAGTGATGTGCTGATTCCCCTCTCACAATAGGCAAACAGCAGCTTAGCACGTCCTGAACAGTAATATCGAAGCATTGATAAGTGGAAAAAAACTAGTGCTTCACTTTAAGTACGTTTTCGCTTTACATAAATGCTCTGGACCCATTGCGTACGTTAATACGGGGTATGTCTGTACATATTTGCACTTGCTTTTTGTACAAATAATATTATATGCACTTTAATTGAACACTGCACAAAATCTGGTATATGCATTGCACTTATTATACAATCAGCTCTTTTATTGTACATTGCACTAGCACTGTGATTGAAAACTTATTTATATGTTTTATATTTATATATGGAATGCACTAAGATACATGCACTAGCAATTTGATAGAGTTTATATTTAATTAGATAGTGCTCCCCTATATTTCTAAAAAGTATCTATCAGAAAGAGGCCACTTAAGGTAGGTGGAGGTCCTTGTAGTAAAGAGCACCTAATCATGATCACGATGTGATGAGTTGGGATTGCCCCTCGAAGGAATTGCTTGCGCCTATATTCGTCCACCCCGGAGGCGGGGATGATGTCGCGAGTTCGCAACTTCCAGATGACCAGTTGCACCCGTTGTAGGAAGTCAGACAGATCTTCTCCATTCTTTTGTCTGAGGCAATAATATTTGAACCACAGTTCACTCTCGTCTTCCTCCTTTCCGTAGATCTACACTAGCAGCTCCACCATCTGGTGAGCTGAGAGATCTGTGTACTGGTCGCGCTGTGCACTGACCATTGTGGATGCCAGAGGTCGTAGGCTTTCCATTATTCTCTGTTGCCTTACCACCTCGAAAAAGGGCCATTCATCAATCACCTTGAGGGTGTGTTCTCTCCTGGAATTGATTCTTTCTTTGCCCACAGGAATAGGAGTTGTCCCAGAAAAGGACTTCAATTTCCTGTAATTCTGTGCTTGGGCGGACAGAGTTAGGGTTTCCACTAGGTGTGGTAATGTTGTTTCTACTACTGGAGTCCCTGGGGACAGGTATGAATGAGATTCTGGCCTTGTCAGATACTCTCTGGGAGGGTAGGATGGTCACAGGGTCCCCGTTCATAGAGGAGTTTCCTGCGGGATACCGGGACTAAAGATTTCTCTGGGCAGGAGAGGGTCAGAATACAATAGAGAGCACCCAGTGAGTAATGCGTCATGCTTCCCAGGGGTTTGGAAAGGACACAGAGTTTCCCTTTGAGAGGGCAATGTGTAAGAGCTTGTAGGGCCAGGAATAGCCACTGGCAAGGACAATTCGGGAAAGATGATCAGGCAGCCCAGGGGTAGAGCTCCCGGAAAGTGTAAGGCCCTAGGTGTACCATCCTTGTGTACCTCGTGGCGAGTTGCTAAGATGAGGATGTGCCAACGAAAAGTGGGATCCCACTTCCGACCTATCTGTCTTACGTTGGCAAAACCCGGAAGGGGCCTAAGTTGGGTTATGACTTCTTGAGGGGTAATATCAAATGGCACATTCCCCACTGCAACCATGTGGCGGGTCGGGTCATTGAGTTCCAAGGCCCACTAACGGACATGTTGCTTGGATGGGGAGAACATGCTGTGAATTTTGACTAACTAATTTGACTGCTAAGTATGGCACTCCAGGTCTGAGATCTCAGCAGCGCCTCCAAATGTAGCACACGTTCCCCCACCCCTTGGGAGATAAGGAGACTACTGTGCGTGTGGTGCAAAACCTGTTGCTCACAGGAGTCTGGGCCTCTGCTGCTGGGAGCCAGGGGTGTGTGAAATAAATATGCTAACAACTCCTCCACCTGGGAAGGATCCTCACGCATTTGTATAGCCCCACCCAAGACAATACAGTCAGTAATTGCACACAAGGTATAGGTACCAGTATTTACTGGACTGTACGTATAATAATAAAAATGCAACATAACATAACACACAAAGTATAAAGAGCACCTAACCAAAATCCCCAGTGAATGTCCCAACAGTACTTTGGGTGCTAGGCACCAATACCTTGATGTCCCTTTCCCCAGTGTCCAGTCCACCCAAAGTGTAAGGAGTAGAGCTCTCCAGTTAACTGTTGGTGCACTTGTTGGGATAGGTAACTGCCGGTGCGTCCACACCCAGACACGCTGTGTCCTGCGATGGCGTACACGGATCCAATGTTAGTTGATGACTCCGGTGCATCCGTCCTCGCAGGGGAAATTCTTCACGTGAGGTGACAGGGTGCTGCTGCGTCTTGGCTGTATCCTGCAATTCTTTTGATTGTACAGGGCCGTGTCCCTATTCTATGGCCAGTCCTTGCAGCAACACAAGCTGAGGTGAGTATGGGACTATCTGGGATATAATGGGGAAGCACTGGACCAGTGTCGGAGTCACAGACCCCTGCACATACAACCCACCCTTTTCCTGATTTTCCCTCTCACTAAATCCTAACTCACTAACTCACTAACTTACTAACTTATTAACTCCTATCTCACTAACTCACTAACTTATAATTCACTAACTCACTAACTTACTAACTCCTAAATTACTAACTTATTCCTAAATTACTAACTTACTCCTAAATGACTAATTTACTCCTAATACACTACTCACTCCCTCACTGTCTCTCCCTCAACCTACAACTGCCAGCGCGAGCTCCTTCATGCTAAAACTACCTCTTTCCCTATCTACCAATGCAGCCACCATATTGGCTAAGCCACGCCGCATCATCCGGCCGTCCTACGCATGCGATAAGTTTCTCTTGTGCCGGCGCAACCCCAACATGGCCGCCGGACTTGAAGATCTTCTGCGCATGCATGACTACACTGCGCATGCGCGGGAATAAACAAAATGGCGGCGCCCTGAGCAACCGCTCCCGTTGGAGCTCCGACTGGCACTCACCACTCAAGGGGCCCCCACACCTCCCAGCCCTATCAGAGGTGCGTGCACACCCCCACCAGCACCTGCACCACTCGCAGCGCTCCCACTTGCAGCGGAGATGTGCAGAGGTAAGGGGGACTAAGAGGAGCCTAAGGGGAACCTGGGCCGCATATATATATATATATATATATATATATATATATATATTACAACAAGACAAACTGCCTGCAACAGACTAAGCAAATAATGAGTACTTAAATTAGTAATATAATAACCACTAATAGTGCTAGGGACTAGAAGTAATATAACAATGAAAAGAAAAAGAAAAGCGTCCCAACTCAGCACTCAAGTATACTCAGAAAAAATATCAAAGACAATTATGATTTATTTAACAGCACAAATAATCAAACATAAAATACAAAAAATATTAAAACAAACCCTGACATCCTCCTGTGATAGAATATGTATCAGATAGGGGAAATCCCCTATGAAGATACTGATGGACCCCTAATACCCAAGGCAAGGGAAAAAAGCCTATAAGCACAATATATATGTAGAACAAGGGGTTAATAATAACCCCTTGAACCTACAAGGCCGGCCTCACCCCTAGTAAATATAAAACCACACAGCAAGCATAGATAACACATGCACAAAATTGCCTAATACATGCTGATGTCAAATACATATATTATATACATACACCATAAATGCAGTTGGTATAATCAAGGCAAACCAGGCACAGTACCAAAAAGAGACTGTTAGTATGGGATCAACAATGGTTAACAGTTCACATCAGTTACCATTGTCCATGAGACCATCCATGCCACACTGCGATTGTAAAATGTCCAAAGGATAAAGATCTTCCAATTGAGGGGTCCATCTGCAGGGGAGTCAGGGAAAAACAAACGCGTTTGTTGATCCCATACTAATGTATGTGTATGTATATAATATATGTATTTGTGTTTTAAACACAGCCATTACAACCAACCTCACACTGATGATACCCATCAAGGTTGAAACATGTCTGTGAGTGGGTTTAATGGCTTTGCATCTCATCCCAGCCTCTGTCTAAAAGCTGTGTTTAAAACAGCATGCATTGGCTTGAGGATTTGCTTGTGTAATACGAGCTTGAGACAAAAGGTGGCACTGAGTGCTCATTTGCATGTTATTTCCCAGAATCCCTTGCTGCAGTGGAAGCGCTGTATGCTGGGCAATAATGGGGAAAGACAGGGTTGCAGACCTGTCTAAGACATGCAAATGAACATACAGTTATATTTACAGTTGCTTTATGCTTTACTGTGGAGGGTTTTTGGCACTTTTTTTACCCACCATAACCTTAATAATTATAATATGTATTCATAATTATATATATATATTCATTATCCCCAGCACCGTAAATAGTGTATATTATTCACACTTTACAAACTGATTTTAGCACTTTTTTTTTAACATATATAGATGACATACATAGATTACATATACAGATTACATATATTTTTATATGTTTTTGCTGTCCTTTCAAATCTCGGCAACATATGAGGTTTTTTAGATCTCTATATTTATATTATATCTATATTATTGAATTATTAATCATTGATTGTAGTTTTGATTTTTATGTTTTTTACTGTGGTATTAATATCAGTACATCCCCTCTATATCTACAGTACATCCCCTCTACATCTAGCTAGATCCCATAGTCTGATTTGAATTAGAACATCTGCTGACAGATGAAGAAACGCGTAAAGATTTCTACTGCTATTTGCCGTTTTATTGCACATCACTCACTCACGACACCAGGAAAGGAGGTTTCGGGCTGTTTCTGACTGGGGACCTTGCGGCGGAACCAACAGTAGCCATCGCGTATTCCCGTGGAGGCACAACCAGCGGAGTTTCCATGAGTAACACCTGACGTCAGATCCGGCAGAGCATCGTCCTGGAGTGCTTATTGAAGCATGAGTACAACTCATACAACGCCTTATTTACACAATGTTTGTGAGTGCACATTTGTATTTTGTCCAGAAAATTAAAATCATCCCATTGGTATTACACTAGGAGCGGGCACTTTTTCTTTCTTTTTCTCTAGGTTTCATTTAAGCAGGTGGTTGTATCCATGAAGAAAGCTGCCGGTTTTCAGAGGATGTTTTGTGTTGGACCCCTTTTTTGTCACCGTTAACACTTGAGGCATTCATGCTAAGTTTCTGAACTTTTTATGTTTTTTATGCATTTTATATTGTTTAGGTTATATTGGTTAGGTTTTAAATTGCTTAGCAGTTGATTTAATTTAAGATTTGTACCGGCTACCCTATAGTCCCTTATGGTGTGATTAATACTTGCCATATGTATACATTTATCTCACACAGTAATACCAGTTACATTCACTCTTATATTAGTATAACAATATGAGTGTTTTAAATTAAAGGACACAGACATATTATTCTTATTTTGGTTTGACCTAGGCGTGGTCCTTTATCTATTCAATCTGATATATATATATATATATATATATATACACATGTAGAGGTATCAGTACCGTGGGCTGTCGGCTGTAGACTGCATAGGTTCCTGCAGGACGGAGGCTTGTGAGGGACAGTTCAGACACCCGGAGGAGTTGAGTAGAGGAGCTGAGTTCCAGCAACCGGACTGGGGCATGTATGTGGAGTGTTATCTCATAAAAACGCCTATAATATTTCTTTGTTGGTGAGTTTTAAATTGTGAAATCTGGATATCATTAAATACATTTTTTTTAGCAATAATGCACTAGGATTGGGCGCCTCCTTTTTTTTCTGTATATATATAATGTATATATGTATAAACAAATATGTGTAAATATAGACACGGACAGGGAAATATAGCGAGAATAGATCTGTTCTGAGAGAAAACAGTCCAGTAAAACCCAAAAAACAAGACACAGATTCAGTAAATAAGGCAATCCCATTATTTGCAGGTTTTGGATTTAAGATCCTGTATTTTAATATATAGTATATACGTACCGTGTGTTCAGGAAAAAAAGTCACCACTTTAGTTTTCCATTCTATTTAATATATTTCTCATTCAATCCCCATGAAAATGTGCACACTTGTACGTCTGTTATGTAGATTAACACTATATAAGAAGCACAATGTAGACATTCAACTGATTTAACTAAATTGATGTCACTGTATTATATCAACAAGTACCAGATACACTGCGCTTGGTTCATGTTCATTAACCGAGAAATAGGAGCATTTCCTTTGTGACTTGGAAATGTGTTAAACTGTTGTAATATAATCTGAACCTCCAAGATTACTATAAAGTTTGAGTTCAAAGTGTGTGTTCAAAGTATGTGTTCAAAATGCCCTCCTTCTGCTGAAACGCACGTCAGAAGACCAGAACGCCGCTGTCTGATTGCATAATCGATAACGTGATGATCCAGCTGCTCCCACTCCTGAACTATACGTTGTTTTACGCATTCATTTCTTCAGTCCTCCTATCGACCATCCTCTATCAGGAAAAAATGTATTTAAGTGTTTTAGACCATAATTCTTGCTCTGTCTCAAGCACTATATAACGTGTTTATCTTCTTCGCTAAACACCATTTTGTATCTCTACACTCGATGAGGTCATCACGCCCTCAACAATTCCAAAGAATATTTATTAGAATATGAAATAATTCTGAAATGTCATAGTCTACTGTGACAGACCTATAATTGCTCAAACGTTCATGAAAATGGAGTGATTGATGTGCAAGTTATGACGAGGAATAAAGGCGTTCACTTTTTTTCTGAACAGTGTATATAGACGTAGTGGCACTTCATTGAAGATAATTTCAGCTGCCTGGGTGCAAGCTGTGATAAAAGTAAATACAAAAAGATAGGAGGAAGGCACTAATAAAAAATAACAAATGTATTTAAACATTTCAAAGTTTTGCTGACTATGGAGCCTTTTTCAAGATGTAGCAGGCGTTAATGCTTCTGCTCGTGTGTTGCAGTGGGACACACACAATGCAGCAGAAACCATTGTCTGCATTAGAAGATTGCCAAAATACAGAGGGGCTAACAAGTTATTGCGTGCGTCAGCAAGTGTAATAATGCCAGCTACACCTGTATGTATCTTTATTGAAATATATGTTGCAGGAAATGTTTCTGTACATTATTGTTTACCTAGTTATTAGGACTACTCTCTTTTCTGTTTATGTTGTTTATGCCTTGAACAGATGTCAGCTTTGCGAACGTCAGGCACGGGGAAAATGTAGATTGTAGAAAACCCCGCAAAAACACACTTAAAGATAACAATTCTAAAAGTATGCATTTTCTAAAGTAATTTTAATCATTTACATTTTGCATCTCATTAAATCTTGAAATCCGTGACATGTTTTCAGTGATCACACATCATCTTGCTGTGAAGTGCTTCTGATTATCTTTTTTGAAAACTGTGACCTATAATGAAACTAACACAAATGTTTGTCCATCTATAAAACACTGTTTTGCTTGGGGCAATACATCTTGAAGCATGTGTATAGCAAATGTCAGTGCATTTTAATATTAAAAATTTAGACCATGTGAATAGATTCATTCTTCATTGAGTCCCCTATTCCAGGCCTTAGGGAAAGACCAGACTTGTTTACAAAAGTTGAAGCATAAACAAAGATAGCTTGAACTGATGGACACAAACATTATAACAAGAGCTTCCTGTGATGCAATAAACATTCTTTTGTTAATTCAATTCATCCAAAATATGATCTGCTTAATACATACATCTATTAGGGTTAAATGTGTCATTCTTCACAACTATAATTATATTACACTTACAGGAGAAAGCTAAAATTATGAGCATAGCAATAACGTTTTCATCTAAAAATGCAACATCAAGTTATTGAAAGAACTTAAAAAATTATTTTCCCTTTCTGTGAATTATGATGTGTTCTGTGTCTATTCTTGGGGCAGTCACAACTCAAAAATAGGACAATTTGAATTATAATTAAACAACAAGAATACTGTCTTTGTTAGAAAGGAAGCAGTAGAAATACCTATGTAGTAACCTTTTCCAGAGTATTCCCACAGTGAAGGGAAAAGGTGTACCTGGCACTCACCTACTGTATTGCTAATTAGGACTGATCCTGAGTCTCCACTGAATGAGAGATTGGGGTAACGAGTTCAGTGGTGCCTCCACCTGACAGGGGCCCTGCATAAGGACAGGTATAATCCCTCCCAGGAAAGCTATATACAAATACATTTAACAGACACATAGAGATGGAGAGATTATATATATATATAATAATAATAATAGCATGTTCTTGTATAGCGCTGCTAATTGTACGCAGCGCTTTACAGAGACATTTTTGCAGGCACAGGTCCCTGCCTCGTAGAGCTTACAATCTATGTTTTTGGTGCCTGAGGCACAGGGAGATAAAATGACTTGCCCAAGGTCACAAGGAGCCAACACCGGGAATTGAACCAGGCTCCCCTGCAGCAATCTCAGTGTCAGTCAGTGTCTTTATATATCTCCAACAATGAGTAACATAAGCATAACATATACATACTATAACTTTAATTACATAAACTTTACATTTGCTCAAGCACATACTGTAGCAATGCGATCATGCTGTCTCCAGCCCTGGAGTCCCAGTGACAGCCTCGCCAACACAAGGGTGCCCTGTGTGTCCTCCAACTATTGGTGCACAGTTGGGGCCCTTGAAGAGTTAGGGGTAGCGCTTCCCCTTTGGACTAATGTGATGCTGCCCTTATACCTTTTGAAGCTGTGAGAGCTGGCCTGACTATACACAATCTGACAGTAACTCAATTGCCTAGTGGGGCTGGCCTATGCCTGGGAGAGCCTAATATGGCCTCCAGTGCACCCTCCTAGACAACAACTGCCTCTTAACTTGCAACACATAAGGAACCAGTGACAAGGTCTTTGCCCATATCTAAGATGGCTGCCACAGCTACTATGACTTAGAGCTTCCAGAAAAGTTAGAAATTTTTCCATTATCAGGGTATAAACCATGCTCGAAAACAAGGAGTTGCCGCAGTATAAATTCCCATTGGTTAAGATAATGTAGCAGATAATGTAGCAGTATTTCACATTAAGTTTTTTAAATAATTATACTTTTTTTTAGAAGTTATTAAATAAGAAATCCTTCATTAGCCAATCTCGATGGACATTGGTGACCATTTTGTCTGCAGCTCCATTGCAACTGAATTATGACTCACTTCCTATTTAAATAATTTTAAGAATATACATCTGATCAGTAAAATCCTAGATCTATATATCACATGCACTGCAGCATGCAGTTTCATTCAATAAGTCGTAAACCTATGTATTTACTAGAGACAGAACAGCTTTGTTTTGCACATTCACTTGTTATATTGGGACCTTAACTATCTGTACGAGGTACAGTAGGATATTGACCTCTTTCTAAACAACCTCAGGTAAGTGGAGTAGCCAATGGAAATTATTTATAACCTAGTGACCAGCTCATTTAGTTTCATCCTCGGAGGCCCCTGCAGTCTAATTGACAGAGCAATAATGGCCACTGAACTTTTGATCCAATTATTTGTTAATGAGTGGTTTGAGTAGCAAATAAAGGACTTATTAGGTTTGGTGATTGTCTTTCTTTGATACTAAAGGTCAACATTTTGTGCCTGACAGAGAAGTACAGTGTGTGCTCTTTTAATAAGCCATAAACTCTCTGGTCTTACTGTAAATAAACTTGAATCATACTTCAGATATAATGGGAACTACAAACTATGTCAAACTACAGACAGAAACTAACTTAAATTCTGTTTTGTTTATCTAATCTAAAAATGTCCTGGTTGCTATAACATGTTGTTTGTTTTGCTTGCTAATCTCATTCACACCTACTTAATATTAGGGTTTATTGTAGTAAACAACTTTGATCACAAAGTGATCTTTTTACATATTCGGATTGCATGCCAGCTTGTAAAAGCTGATACTCATTTAGTATGTGTCCCACTGTAGAATACAACACATACAATATCAGTTTGGCAAGCTACTGATTTCCTGTTATTGCTAATATTTTGTACACTGTTCTCCTACCTACAAATGAGTGAATCTTTCGCTAACATACATAATTGCTGCATTTTCGGTTTAAAAAGGGACATTTGTCTACCTTAGAGTGAGAGAGAGACACCAAGACCTATATTACTAGAGTCCCAAGTGGTATATACATTCCCTCAAGCCAACCTTGAAACAACAACATTTTTAACAGTTCAAACAGCCTCTGAATATCCATTTGCAAATCAAATTTTGTTTAAAAACAGTGAAGAATTTGGGGCTCAAATTTTGGCACATTCACCCATCTTTACTTCCACCAGCAAAACTTGCAAGATAAGTAACAGAACAGAGTAGGGAGATATAGCAAATTGAATTGAGCCTACAGATGCCGTTAAGACCAAGTGGTCTCAGGGAAGTACTACATACTAATAGGCTAAAAGAAGTGCTAAAATGTCCCAAAAATGTTCCTCCACCCAGCCCCCTTCCTATACGACATTGGTTGGTGGATCATATACGTGACTTTGCATGTCTAGATCAGTCCAGCTTTCCAAAAACTTTTTTTCATAGATTTTCACATATGCTGAAAACAGTGACTCTCTGCTATATGGATAGTTGGCACTGTACCTACCTCACATTGCTTTGCATTAAGATACCCTTTGCTGTTTATTTCAAACAGCATATCATTTGTTTACCCAGAACTTTGCCTATCTACACTCAAGCGAACCTAGCCAGTTCAACTACCTATAATGTACACTGGAAACATTTGTCCTTTTTAAAACATTTATTTAACTTGTCTGGCTATACCTCTTATAATTTGTATTGATTGTTCACTTGTAAATATGTGCATACTGAAATACAATATATTTTGATTCAACTTCATTTACTCTGTTAGGTGTGGGGTCCAGGCACTCAAAGAACTATCTAGAAGTAATAATGTATGTTGCTTCAAGTTTCAGACCTCTAACTATTTAATTATTTATACCCAGAAAAAAAACTCTTGGACTATAAATAAAAACAAATCAAAAACCGCTGGACACTTATTGCCTCCAATGCCCAACTTAAAGCTCTACGCAGAATAGCTATCTCCATCCATGCTTCCTTACTCTATATCACCAACCACCCAACCAGAAAAAAAGCTAATTGTGTGGAATTCTATGTGCCATCCCACAGCCCATGGAATATTTATCTGCCAACATACAGTAACAGTTGTGAAACCTGCACACACGTACAAACTACAGGATGACTATCCTACAAGCACATCAAGACTACAAAATCTTGGACTCCTTTTCCTGTCGACCATGTAATGTTGTCTATAGTATCCTGTACATCAAATGTCCCAATAAAGGATTGTATGTAGCTGAAAAAGGATGAATAACATCATGAATTGCCACACTATAAACCCCAACAAAATAGACACACTAGTAGGAGAACACTTCTGAAGCACTGGTCACAATATTACAGACATGAAAGTCACCATAATGAAGACAAACTAAAAAACGGCACTCTACATACAGGCTTTATCCAGGATAAGAGATTTATGTTACATAATCCTCTGTAAAAGTACAGTATATTGCCACTAATTTTTTTGATTTGTCTAATATGGTATGTTATATAATACCTCTATATAAGTACACTCTGTGGGTTACGTTCGGCACCAAATGCTCAGACATTTCACTCCCCTGCCTTTCCTTTGTGCATAACTGTGTGACACTAATTATTTGCATTTCAGCTTTACATACAGTATGTATTTTCATGTCATTTATGCACTGTTTCCTGTATAAATATATCTTACTATATCAGCTTTTATTGTAACATACCTAAAAAGTGGTTCTGAAAACTTGAACTCTTTTAAACATCAGTTAGCCATTAAAGGTTCCACAAACGGTCCTATTAGGAAGACATCTAGATTGTAAAAACCATACAATGAAATCAATTACTATGGAAACAATAACAGTCAACCACGTACACTTAGCCAATAAAACATACAATTACCATTAGTCCAATTTGATGCAAAATTTGGACTGCTCATTTTGACTGAAAGAAAGTACAATTTTATATACTAGGTATATCTCACAAGAAGTAAAGTCAGGAAACAACTATCCAAGACAGATTGAATAAATAACAATTGTATTTGTGTCATTTTAAAGTAATAACAATATTTAAAAAACTGTATTGAGTATCAATACAAAAGTATCAATTGTATCAAAATAATAATAATAATAATAATAATATGTTTTCTCCTTGGTCACACAAGCTAAGTATGGACGTATATTGGAGCCAGGGAAATATTAAAACAAAAGAGGAATAAAAGCATATGGGGAGGAAAATTCTACAAAGTTTGGACAGCCAATATTGTGGAAGGCAGTGGTGAACCGCCACCTGCAGCCGCTGAACAGAGGGATCCAAAGATGACATTGATCGATTTAACAGTAGGAAGGTGTTAATGATATTCAGCTCTGATGGCTGAGCCACTTCACACTCATTTGCATTTCCATTCATCATCTCAGCATTTATCATTATGAGGAGACTGCCAGATCTAATTAAAGTCTGGGCTAACAGGGTGACATGGGAGCTCAGCCGCTGCATATACTGTAGAAAACATGGGAAACTTTCCAGCAGGAAATACACCAACCTTACACCAAACCCAATTAACTTAATTCCTAACTAAACCATTTGAGGCTCCTTCATTTGAATTAACTAAAAGGCTAGAATCAAGTTGCATAGCATTTTTTTTCCTTACTGGCATCTGGACTGTTCAAGTAGCGCAGTCCATAATCTAACATTGCAAGGAGTCATGTTCACTATAAAGTTGCAAATTAAATACTTTTGTAGGTGTTTATTTTACATATGCATACACAGTTTATTACAGTTAACAGCTGATTTTGTTGTTTTGTCAAGCAGCGTAGCAGTGGTTGTGCATCCAATGCTGCTGCATCGGAACTATCCGTGCAGCTCGACTGCAATGTTTATGAATCACCACTTGCAGGAAAACATGAATTCACTTGTAGGTCAGAAAGGGATCAGATACCAGAGGAAACAAAGCATTTTGTATGGAAATATATTGGGTGTGTGGTTGGAAATATGAAGGTGGTTTGACTAGATTGTAAAGTTTTCTTTTCATTATGAATATACATAGACAGAAAAAAATATAGATTGGGGAGAACTAATTGTATAGTTAAGGCTCTAAGAAGGACACACTTATAATACATAACACTCCCCTCACTCTCTCTCCTCTACCATTACCCATATACTGAAGACTTCAAACATTTATAAAGAGTTCCATGATTCTCCATGGACATCTGGACTGTACCTCTATTTTTTTACAATGCAAGATGTCCTCATCTGCATGAGGTCTTTCTCCTGCAACTTCAGCTGTTAATCGTCCACATATTTTCCTATGTACAATGCATCATCGCCATACCAATGTCATATTAATGGCAGTATTCAAATAATCTTAAATTAGCCTGGCCACATATTCCCCTCTGTCTAATGGATCATCACCATACATGTGTCATATTTATGGCAGTACTTCAAGTAGGTGCAAATGCTGGAAGACATCCATCATGGGATGATTTAACAGAGAAGGAAAGGAACATGTCGCATATCCATTCAACTAAAATGTGCTTCTTCACCTACAGTATAAACTGTGTTCACTACATTGTAATTTAATAAAATAATCAATTTATTGTTGGTTACATTACATAATTTAGTCACTGTAAGGACTGCATTGTTCAGTTAATGAATTTATTTTACTACCCGGTAACTTGCCAATACAATGATGTAATTGTGTGTGACATCGGACCATGCACACATGCATCCAAGTGGATGTTTGGTGGTTTGCACATATCGTGCATATGTATGTATACTTTTATTTGTATATCAGCAACAATGTGTGCAGTGCTTTACAAAATTACAATACAAGGTTAATAAATTACAAATAATGGGGATGAGTGCAACATGTAAATGACAAGGTAGGGCAAAGGGGACCCTGCCCCAAAGAGCATATAATCTAACTGGTATGTTTTAAGGCTTATTGACACATTAGGAGTAAAAGTGCATTATTAAAAGTGCAGTCAGGGGAGGTCAAGTGCTTCTGGAGTTCGTAGTAGAGGCGTGGAAAATATCATTTTCTCATAAGTATGGGTCATTTAGTTCAGTATTTTGGCCAAAGCAATTCAAGCCTGCAACCACATCAACGTAAACCCTTTTCTGCAGTTCTTACACAACTGATTTTATACTATCTTTAGTAATTCTTCTACTCAGTGCTGTCTTAACAGCATTATAGGCCCCCGGGCAAAGCAGTGCACTGGGCCCTGCCAACTATCCAATACAAGTCGTAATTTTTCTCTTTCTACCGAGTTAGCGGGAGATTTGAATGTTGAGGCGGGTGATCGGATAATTAGTGTTAAATTCTGGTCTGTGCACATATTAGCATGGGGCCCCTATGCTCATGTGGCCCCCGGGCAACTGCCCAGCGTGCCCATGCGTTAAGACGGCACTGCTTCTACTGCATAGAGAAAAGAGGAACGAAAACAATAATATAGCTAATAGCATGGGATGCGAGACATGTATGCGATGCCTAAGGGTTTCAAAGTAAGAAGCACTGTATGTGCTATATATAAATTACACTGTAGTTAAAAGTGATTACTAAAAAGGAGCCCTAATAAATATAGTGAAAAAAATCTAAAACATAAAGTACAGGGGTAAAAATTATGTTTTGTTTCCTCTTTTCTCTTTGCAGTGGAGAAATACAAAAGACTTGGTGTAATATTATTAGTGTAGAACCTTGACATGGGTGCAGGTTTAAAATGCTTTGCGGAAAGATTGAACTAAATGAACCATATGTATCAGAAGAATAAGCCAAGAAAAAATTGATAGTAATGAACTAGATAATTTGTCATATTTGATGTAAAATTGGGGCCTATTAGTCTATTGTTATATTCTTGAAGTCACTCTCCCAGTAGCTCTACAATTGTCACAAACAAATATAAACATATATAATACTGTCGATTTGGGTTTTTGAGCTTGATAAGACTATATGCGATTTGAATGTGGAAAGTGAAGATGCTTGACGAATATTTAGTGGAAGAGCAGTCCATAGGTACTGTAGGGAGAAATTAGTGAAAAGGGTTTAAGACAGGAGAGGGCTGTAGAGGTAAAGTGTGCAAAGAAATGACAACCTTGGATTGAGTGCAAGAGAAATAAGGGTGTAACGAGAGGTCAGAGTTGCGATATATGGAGGTGCCGAGGAGTATAGCCTTAAGAAAAACAGAGGAACATTTTGGAGTTTATACAGAAATTAATATAGAGATCATGGAGAGCAGATATGCATCTTAAAGAGCAGGAGATGATTTGGGCAGCAACATTTTTAATGGATTATAATGGAGAGCGGTGAAGGGCAATGAGTCTTGATAAAATAATGTTACAGTAATAAATACGGGAGAAACATGGGTAAGCATTTGTTTTTTTGTGGTAGTGGAACAGGACGGGCATATCATAACAATGTTATCAAGGTAGAAATGGCAACATTTTAGAACAGCCACAATATGTGGGGAGAAGAAAAGTGAGGAGTCAAATGTAACCAGTAACAAGGCAGTGTGCTTGCAGGACAAGGTGCATAGTGGTGTTATTGACTGTAATTGAGAAGAGAACAATTGGGAAGGAATATGAGAGGCTCTATCTAACCATGTTAAGCTTGAGGCAACAAAGGCCACCCAGTCTGAGATTGCTGATAGGCACCCTGTATTTTTTGACTGGACTGCAGGTGTAAGGTCAAGTGTAGAGAAATATAGTTGTGTATCATCAGCATATAAATGGTAGTTCAATCCAAAGGAGTCAATGAGGTCACCCAGAGAGAGTGCATATAGAGAAGAGAAAGGCTAAAACTTATCCTTGAGGCACACTTACAAAGTGTTCTACAAAGGTCGCGGAAGAGTTGGCATATGAGACACTGAAGGAATGGGGAGAGAGGTAGGAGGAGAACTAGGAGAGGGCAGTGCCTCAGATGTCAAGAAAGCGAAGAATATGCAGGAAAAGAGGGTGGTCAACATTATCTAAAGCTAAGGAGAGGTCAAGAAGAATCACAATAGAGTTCTCAATATGGAGGTGATTACTGTAGCTGCCTTGGTGAGTGTGGTTCCTGTTGAGTATGCTATTTCGGAAGCCTGATTGGAAAGGATCAAGTAGGTTTTTGTAATGGAGAAAGTGAAGTACACATAAAGAAACAGTTTGTTACAGCTTCCACCATGCATTTGAAATAATCAGCAGTCATGATTCCAGCATGAAGGGGGAGGAGGTCGAAGAAGGGTGTCAAAGACAGAGAAGAGATGGTGTGGGTTGCATTTATTCCTGTTTATAATAGAGGTGAAGTAATTCTGTTTGGCAAGAAAAAGAGCAGAGTTAAAGCAGAACAGACTACATTTGTAGCAAAGGAAATAAGCCAGAGAGCATGACTTGCTCCAGAGACATTTAGCGGGATGAGTGCAAGAGTGCAGAAAACATGGTGTGTTTTGTCAGGGTTTTGGGTTGGAGTCCCAGGAGCGTCGGTGTAAAGAACAGTTTTGTAAACCATGACAAGGCTATTTGGGTCAGCCGATGGTGGTAGTAAAGAAAGTTTAGCTTTTAGGCTAAATTACAAAGACTGATGGTCAATGCAACACAGTTTCCGAGTATAGCAAGGAGTATGCAATTATTATTTTTATTCTCTTTGGATTAGTGGGGGTGTATGTAGATCAATCTGATACATTTGACAATATTATATGACTTGAGAAAAACCCTTGTGATTCAAAACTACAAAATATACCACTGAATATAAAATCTATAGTAATACCTCAAGAAGAACAACATGCCTAAATGTAAGGAGAAGGAGCGGCTCAGTGAGTAAGACACTGACTGACACTGAATTTGAAGCAGGGGAACCTGTTCAATTCCCAGTGTTGGCTCCTTATTTCCTTGGGCAAGTCACTTTATCTCCCTGTGCCCCAGGCACCCAAACCATAGATTGTAAGCTCCATGGGACCTGTGGGGATTGTAAGCTCCATGGGACCTCCACAGGGACCTGTGTCTGCAAAATGTCTCTGTAAAGTGCTACATAAAACTAGCAGCACTATACAAGAACATGCTATTATTATTTATTATTAAATGCACTTTATGATGACATATGCCAAAACCTGGAAGAAGCCATCAGGAATATTACTGTTCTTTATCATTACTGTACTACATGGTGGAGGGTCTTTGTCCCTTTTGTTTACTCACTATAACTTGTCTCCCTTGAGATAATTTTGTTGTTTTATGATCCCTAGAGGCACAACAGTTTTTACAATTACTTATAGACCATTGATACTTAGTATATATTGTTTGAAAAGCACATGAGTTGCAGGGAATGTGTCTTCTTTGTAAATTGTAAGTTTCTTTAATGCACATATATAGGAAAGTAAAAATCCTAATTTATTTCTGACTAGTGCATGTATGATAAACTTAGACATAAGAATTACATCAAAATGTGCTCTTTCTGTGTTATGATACGAAGTGCCAATATTAGACTCACTTTTTTAGCGTTTTTTCTGTGAATGTGTCTATATGCTAAAATTAGCTTGTTTAAAACTATTTGTTATTAAAGCAGCAGTCCAAGCGACATGTTTTGGTCTTTTAAAATAGGTTTGAAGCAGGGGGGTCTCGGAAGGTGAAATGCTTTGATTTCAGCTCCGGATCCCCCTGCTTCCCAAGCTACTTTACATCTGTAGAGTGTGTTGATAGCAACTACGGCTGGGCAAGTTGAGGATATTGAAATGTTCCACGTCACATGGGCCAATAGGAAGCTGTGACATCATCCCTTTTATCTTTCTATTGGTCTACATGACCAGGACCTTTAAACTGTGGAGAGATACCTACACCTTATTTATGGATGTAAGTATCCCGGGAATCAGGGGAACCCTGGAGTTATAATGAATGCGTTTCAGCTCCAGAGACCCCCTGCTTCAAACCTATTAAGAAAAATATGTTGCTTGGACTGCTGCTTTAACGTACCCCCGCTGTTAATCCGATGGGCCATTAGTCTGTCTGCAGACATGTCACTGAAATATTGCAGCATGTACCCAGCATTTACCCAGCATGTATGATGATTGCCCCAGATTTGTTTTAGAATACTCGTCGGCACTATAGTACATTTTTTTCTTAGTTGGGGTGTAGCTTACTTTTAAAGTGGCAGCCTCATTAAGGACAACAAATATATAAAATATATATATTTTTAAAAGCTTAAGATTCAATTACTCTTAAAGTAAACGTTTTACTTGTAAAAAACAAATCTCTGGATCCACTGAATCCGTGTTTATTAGCTACTTATATTTTATTTTCTGTTTGACTATAAAGGTTTGTAAACTGCCCCTTTATAAGGCTTTCCCTGATGACATATGCTGTTTGTTCTGAGGGCTGGCTACCTGGTTACCCTTTAAGATTTACAGCGTATGTTATGTCTATTTTGCACATTTTCAAGGGAGATTGCATTCAGAGTGCCATAGGAGCTCTGAATGCAAGAGGGGACCATTCTCTTCTGTTTATGTCACAGCGGTAATGTTGTGATCATGTTATCACTGAGGAGCGATACTATGATCAAAACTTTCTAGGAAAGGGCATGGCACTCTGGTGTTGTGGATCTTATGGCACTTAAGTAGTTAAGAATTTAGCAAACTTGACACTATAAATGGCCACATGACAAAAAATGGCAAAATCTGCCTGATTCGTGACTTCAGTAAGCCTCCTGTAGTTAACAGTTAGGAGAGTCCTAACGGGTGTTATGGAATAACAATTGGCAAGGTCCACCCCTGTCTGAAAGTCTAATTTTATAAGCTCCAGAAAATGCAAGTCAGTGTGAGTTTTCGGTTAATCGCAGTTAAATCTGAAAAATTGTGGCTATTGGTTTCGGTGTGGATTATTCAGGTTCAGGCGGAAACGGCTGCTCAAAGAATCTTTTGCTATTGTCATTTGTTTATAAGAAAAGCAATTATAGTGCAAATTATTATACGATAACACAGTGTGACATACTGTATTTGGCACAAAGAATGCACTATAGCTGTGAGATCACAATGTAATGATACAGTACTGTATATTTAAAATTGTCACAATACTAATACTGTAAAGTACAACATTGCAAAATGTTACCAAATATTGCAATTCCTTTTACTATTTTAACATGAAATATGATGCTAAATAGTAATACAATATTTGGGGAATTGCAATTAAAGAAAAATAGGTGAAAAAAAAACTTCCCAAACTTCCTGTAAGGTCCCGGGGAACACCTCTCTCAAAGAGGGTTCCCCCGTGACTCTACTCACCCGGCGCTCTCCGGCTCCACTGTTTCACCACCGCGAGCGGGACCTTCCTTCCTCCTCCCAGATCCCCGCGGCTGCTACGGGGCGCGCGCATGCGCGCGCACGCCCATGGACTTTTACGTCCTCCCGCAGGAGGAGCTCCCGCCCCCAGCTCAGGCCACGCGTACCTCTCCCGCGCGGTGCACATGCCTGATGCGCGTGCACCGCCCACAAGCCTCGCGTCAAGCTATCAGCTGTGGCATCTTCCCTCACCTATCCCTGCCTTCCTTGGGGCCGCTCCCCCGTCACTCCCCCTCTTCCTATTGGGCTCTCTTCCCATTTATACCCTGCTCAGCCATTCCTTCTTTGGCTGAGCATAGCTTTGTGTGACATGCGGAACCTCCCAAAACATCCGGTGAGTATCTGAACTTTCACCCTTACTCTCGTGCAGTTCCGGACGCCTACTATCCACCTTCCAGGCGTGTCCACGCAGCTCTGGGTGCAGGTTTTACCCTTCTCACCTCAGTTCTTGGGTCCCTCCTTGCCCGTGGTGAGCGCAGCGTGACATTATGCTCAGCCCAACGGACATGGACCCCGAAGAGGTTGAGCAACCCAGTGCCATGGATCGATTTCTCCAGGTGGAGGCGCAACTCAACTCCATGACACAAGAGCTCTCAAGAATCTCCTTGTTGCAGTATTCCCCAGACTCCTCTGCCATGGCAGCCGCAGCGTTGTCCTCTCCGGGTCTCCCCACGGCTTTGGACCCTTGTTTCCAGGCTCCCAACCGCTATGCAGGGGATCCCCACGAGTGCCGAGGATTCATCAATCAGTGCGAGATCCAATTCGAGCTATCCCCATCGTGCTTTCCTACTGCACGCTCCATGGTGGCTTACATCGTTTTACATCGACCGGAAAGGCTCTGGCCTGGGCATCCCCATCTGGGAATGGAGGGCTGCCATGACGCATGATTATCCCCACTTCCTCCGGGAATTCAAGCAAGTTTTTGATACGCCTGGTCGCAAGATCACGGCAGACTCCTCTCTGTTCTATCTCTACCAAGGTACTCGCCCCCTCGCCCAGTATGCTCTGGACTTCCGGACCATCGCGGCTGAGACCTCCTGGAATGATGACGCTCTCTCCGCAAGCCTTTTGGCAGGGACTGTCTGACGCCATCAAGGACCAGCTGGCCACTCTGGAGAAACCCACCAGATTGGAGGATCTCATTGCGGTCTGCATCCGCGTGGACCAGCACCTACGGGAGAGAAGACTTGAACACGCCCTTCCTCGTACCACCTCTCCTCGGTCTACCAGCCGCTGTCTCGTTCCTTATGTTCCCCAACCTATAGATGAGCCTGAACCTATGCAGCTCGCAAGTCATCGGCTATCCGCGTCTGAGAGACAACGCTGACGAGATGGTGGATTGTGTCATTATTGCGGTCATCCCGGTCATCTGCTGGCAAGCTGTCCCCTGCGGCCGGGAAACGCCAAAACCCAATGAGGTATGAGGGGGTCTCGTTGGGTATAATATCTTCCTCTTCCCCTTCTCCTAAGAAACTTCCCACTCGGATAATGCTGTCCATCTCTCTGGCCTGGAATAACCCCCCGATTTCCGCCTCCGCATTCATAGATTCCGGGTCTCAGGGAAACTTCATTGATCATAGCTTTGCCTACAGGAACAAGATCCCTTACCAATCTAAAGCTGTTCCAGTCGGCCTAGAGGCCATAGACGGGCGCCCACTCCAACCAGCTTTTATTTCCCTGGAGACTTGCTCTCTATCCCTCTCCACAGAGGACGGTCACCAAGAGAGGATTACCTTGGACGTGATCCACACTCCATCGGTGGAGGTGATTCTGGGACTCCCTTGGTTGCAATTGCACAACCCACAACTGGATTGGATTAATAAGGAACCCATATGATGGAGCCCCCAGTGCGTCAAGACCTGTCTTCCCCCCAAACAGATGATAGCCGTAGTGGAACTACCCACGGAGTACAAAACTTCCCTCCCAGTGGTCTACTGGGACCTGGCAGACGTTTTCGACAAGGTGCGTTCTGTGGTGCTGCCTCCCCATAGAGCCTTTGACTGTCCTATTGACCTTCTTCCCGGTGCCACGCTACCCAAAAGCCGTTCCTACCCTCTTTCCATTCCCGAGACCCAAGCCATGGCCGAGTATATCCAAGATAACTTGAAGAAGGGGTTCATCCGGAATTCGTCATCTCCAGCTGGAGCCGGATTCTTCTTTGTCAAGAAAAAGGATGGCTCCCTTCGCCCTTTTATTGACTACAGAGGTCTCAACAATATTACGATCAAAAACCGTTATCCCCTACCACTCATATCCGAGCTCTTCGACCGTCTACAGGGGGCAACAATTTTTTCTAAACTTGATCTCCGCGGAGCCTATAATCTTGTCCGCATCTGCCAGGGCGATGAGTGGAAGACCACCTTTAACACCCGGGATGGGCATTATAAATACCTAGTCATGCTTTTCGGCCTGTACAATGCCCCGGCGGTCTACCAGGAGTTTGTCAATGAGATCTTCCGCGATCTCCTCAACAGCTTCATCATCGTGTACCTTGATGATATCCTCATTTTTTCGAAATCCCTCCCTGACTACATTCAGCACACCAAATTAGTCCTGTCCCGCCTTCGAGAAAACCATCTGTACGCTAAGCTGGAGAAATTTTCTTTTCATCTTTCTTCCATTCCCTTTCTAGGATACATCATTTCTAGCACAGGTTTCTCTATGGATCCAACCAAACTCAAAGCTGTCTTAGAATGGCCACACCCCACTTTCCTGAAAGCTATACAGCGGTTTTTAGGATTTGCGAACTACTATCGTAAATTCATCAAGAATTTTTCATCTACCGTGGCCCCCATCACTGCCCTTACCAAGAAGGGAGCTAACACAGCACTTAGTCCCCTGCAGCTCTCCAAGCTTTCGACTCCCTCAAGAAGTCTTTCGCTGCCGCTCCTATTTTGCGTCATCCAGACCCCAGGCTTCCCTTTACCCTGGAGGTAGACGCATCCGATGTCGGTGCTGGCACCATCCTCTCTCAGAGACAGTCCCCACAGGCCAAACTTCACCCCTGCAGGTTCTTTTAAAAAAAAAAATCTTCGGCAGAACGGAACTATGACGTCGGAAACAGAGAACTCCTGGCTATTAAACTCGCCCTTCAGGAATGGAGACATCTTCTGGAGGGAACAGAGACCCCCATTGCGATCCTCACTGACCATAAAAATCTACTTTATATTGAGAGTGCACGTCGTCTTAGGGCACGTCAGGCTCGATGGTCCCTTTTCTTTTCGAGATTCAAATATCTCATATCTTACATTCCCGGCTCTAAAAACCAAAAGGCGGAAGCACTCTCACGACAATTCCTGTTCGAGGACAACTCCGAGGATACCTCCAAGACAATCTTATCCTCCAAATATATAATCTCGGCCAACTCCTTCGATATCCTGGATCAGGTCATGGCTGCACAGTCTAACCTCCCGAGAGGCCTTAAGGTGCCGGTCGGCCGTCTATATGCAGCTCCACGAATCCTGAAGAAGATTCTTGAGTGGGGTCATTCCTCTAAGTCAGCCAGTCACCCAGGCATCAGCAGAACCTCTGACCTTATTGACCGTACCTTTTGGTGGCCGACCATGTTGGAGGACATTTCGGAGTACGTAAGAACCTGTCCAATTTGCGCCCAGGTCAAGACCATTTGTAAAAAGCCGTACGGTCTCCTACAACCCCTGCCCATACCGGAACACCCTTGGAGTCACCTGTCCATGGACTTTGTGGTGGAACTTCCAACCTCTATGGGGATGAATACCATGTTAGTTATCGTGGACCGTTTTTCCAAGCAGGCTCATTTTGTCCCTCTCAAAGGGCTGCCCAATTCCACCACCCTGGCAGACATTTTTATTAGGGAAATATTCCGCATTCACGGCGTTCCTTTTTGCTTCGTATCCGATCGGGGTACACAATTCATCTCAAAATTCTGGCGGGCCTTCGCTCGTAGGATGGATATCACCTTCCATTTTTCTTCCGGGTATCACCCCCAAACTAATGGGCAAACCGAGAGAACGAACCAGACATTGGAGCAATACCTCCGGTGCTTCGTCGCGGACAGCCAGGATGATTGGGTAGATTTGCTTCCATGGGCAGAGTTCTCCCATAACTCTTTAAAAAACAGCTCCACACTGAAATCCCCTATTTTCATTAACTATGGTTTCCACCCGGGTCAGCTTCCCATCACCTCAGTTCCTTCCGGAGTCCCAGCAGCGGATGACCGAATCAAGGATCTGCAAGAATCCTGGAAAAGGATCCAAGAGGCTCTGAGAAAGGCAACCCGCAGACAAAGATTCACAGGCAGATCTTCACCGCCGACAGGCACCAGTCTTCAAGTCAGGAGATAAGGTCTGGCTCTCCTCCAAGAACATTAAATTGAAGACTCCTAGCCACAAACTGGCCCCCAGGTACTTGGGCCCATTCTCAGTGGTGGAACAGATCAATCCTGTGGCATATCGCCTGGAACTTCCCCCATCCATGAAAATACCCTCCGTGTTCCACGTATCGCTGCTAAAACCAGTGTCCCAAAGCCCGCGGTTCCACAAGACACCAGTTGGCCCTAAACCAGTCATAGTTCGGGGGCAGGAGGAGTTTGAAGTTCAGTCTATCCTAGATTCCAGGAAAACGAGGGGTTCAGTGCAGTACCTGGTTCACTGGAAGGGCTTTGGTCCAGAAGAAAGATCTTGGGTACCCTACCACCAAATTCATGCCCCCAGACTGCTGAGACTCTTCCATTCTAAGTTTCCCCAAAAGCCATATTGGAGTCGTCCTGAGGCCGCTCCTCAAGGGGGGGGGGGTACTGTATGGTCCCGGGCAACACCTTTCTCAAAGAGGGATCCCCCCGCGACTCTACACACCCGACGCGCTCCGGCTCCACTGCTTCACCACCGCGAGCAGGACCTTCCTTCCTCCTCCCTGATCCCCGCGGCTGCTATGGGATGCGCGCATGCGCGCGCATGCCCACAGACTTTTACGTCCTCCCGCAGGAGGAGCTCCCGCCCCCAGCTCGTGCCGTGCGTACCTCTCCCGCGAGGTGCACGCGCCTGATGCGGGTGCACCGCCCACAAGCCTCGCGTCAAGCTATCAGCTGTGGCATCTTCCCTCACCTATCCCTGCCTTCCTTGGGGCCGCTCCCCCATCACTCCCCCTCTTCCTATTGGGCTCTCTTCCCATTTATACCCTGCTCAGCCATTCCTTCTTTCGCTGAGCATAGCTTTGTGTGACCTGCGTTACCCACGGTCGTGCCTGCCTTAGTGCTTTTTGTCTCTGTCTTCCCTAGTGATCTCCTGTGTACCGAACCGGCTTGGCTGTGGACCCGCTCTGGATTTCGACCCTTGGCTTGCCCTCTGACCTCCCGTACTCTCTGACCCTCCACCTCAGCTTACGGATTCCGACCTACCTCCCGGCTCTGGACCCCAGGCTCTTGGCACCGACTATTCTACTGGAACCTCCCAAAACATCCGGCGAGTATCTGAACTTTCACCCTTACTCTCGTGCAGTTCCGGACACCTACTATCCACCTTCCAGGCATGTCCCCGCAGCTGTGGGTGCAGGTGTTACACTTCTCACCTCAGTTCCGGGGTCCCTCCTTGTCCGTGGTAAGCGCAGCGTGACACCTCCAGTTTATTCCAGATACAGTTTTGATACCAGAATAGCAAAAGTCCATATTGAACTAATAGCAGTGTGGCATGCTGAATGGATTAAGCTTGAATAATGAAATCATTCCAAAAAAAAAAATCAGAACTCTATAGTTATTTTTAGATTCTTTTTCAAAGTTAGTTTGTAAGCAAGGGATAACCAGATGGGCCAAGTCGTTATCTGCTGTCAGTTTCTATAGTGAACTGTGCTGTTTCACTTGTACTCATTTCTCCATGTAGTGTGTGTTAATCGGGACAAGCATTCAATGCTATAATGTGCCCTCTGCCTAGCTTCGCGACCTTAAAACGTTGATGCTTTGTTCGCAGCAGTCCCAAGCTTCTCCAACTCACAGTTTTTTCCAGATATAATTTTGATACCTGAATAATAAAAGTCCATATTGCAGTTCTCATATGAGGCATCAATGAATCAGTCCAACTTCAGAAATATATAGTTATGTATAGGGAACTATATCAAGTCAATATTGGAGAAAAATGTGGCATTTTTATCTTGCTTTTCTGTATGAAAGGATTTTGATAGAATTGTGCCTCGACTGTCCAAGCTATATATATGGTGAGTGTGGAGGAGGAGGAGTTGGGGATTAGTTACATGTGCACAGATTATGCGATGTATCACATTCTGCGTCTTTCAGTGCCATTCTTTTTCACATATTTGCCTTAGAAAATCTGCCAGATAACTGTTTTTACACTGTATGTCAGAGCTTAGCGCCACAAACTGGAGCAGTGCATCAAAACGCACTTTTCTCCATGTTAATCCCATGGTGTGTGTGAGGCTCTGCTTACAATGAGCAATCCTCTCTATATTCTCACTGTCTAATTATTTTCAAAGATGTTGAATCCAAACATTGATTCTGTTACTACAGTACATAAATAAAAAATAATATTGTTACACATATTTTGCCATGCATATACAGTATGTAAAGTTATATGTTCATGGAAGTAGATGTTTCCATTGCATTTAATGAATAGAATAATGGTGTAGTACATTGTAATTTATTAATTTGCTTGGTTGTGATTTGACTTTTTAATTGAATGTGTGATGATGGAATGCAAGTTTTATTTTTATCAGTTCCTTTTATATAGGAAAAATTGTAACATAATTCCCACAATCTAATCCAATGACTAAATAGCAGAAACACTATTAACAATCATAAAAACATAGGTATTATTGGTATTATTAAAAAAAATACATTGGTATTATTAAAAAAATTAACTTAATGAATGCATTTTGTTTCAATACATATACATATATTTTCTACTGATGTAGTTAAGTAAAGAAAAATAATCTCAGTCTATTTTTGTGTGTCTTGTTTTTTTTTGCATGTTTAAGTAATAATCTTCAGTGAATATATTATCTATCTCTTTATGTTGAACAGCTATTTAGAATAATGTGATTGTAAAGAATTTCTTGCCACACAGCTTAGTGCAGCCTGGAAACCTAAAGACATGAGCATTGGCTCTCTTTGTATGCACTGCAGTTTCTTCAAGCAGCAATCCCCCCAGACACACATTTATTTATTTTTACTTTTGGTTAAATGGATCCCGAAAGATAACCCACTGTACTCAAAGCCCCAGAGGATCCTGACTGTAGATATATTTAACTTTTAAATCTTCCATAATAAGGCCACTAGGGTCACTTCAGCGACTAATGAAGAGCCAGGAGGACATGGTGGCTTTTTATTGGGGACCTCAAAGCCATACTTGTCTTCTATCGGGAGAAATAAAAAGTTGAATTTCCTACCAGACTAATAAAAGGTTAAGAAAAAATTAAGCATCATAAGTAATTGCTTTAATAATGATCTAATCGTTGGATCACAAAATATTGGAAAGTGTTCTTAGATTTGTAACATTGTGGTAAAGTAGATTTTGCAGGCTCCTCTGGCAAGAAAATAGTTGTAAACAAAAAGCACTTAATCTCAAACTGTTTTTGGTTAAAAGGTGCGGTAGATCATAGAATAAATATGAGTTAATAGCAGTGTGGCGTGTTGAAGGAATTGGCTGGCTGTCCAATAGGAAAGTTCTTCTCCTGCTTCGGTCACATGGTCCCAGCTCACAGTGCAGTATGGAGTCCTGCAGCTCCCGCACGGGCTCCACACTGACCGCTGATGCTGCCCCACCGCCCCCGCACCTCTGCTTACCTGTTCAGATGTCGCCGCGGGCTTCCTCCACCCCAGGTAAGTTTCCTCCAACCCCACGTAAGTGAAAAACTGGGTAGCTGGGTACCCGGCCGGGTACAAGGCGCCAAATCCTCCGGGTACCCATTAACCAGTGTTAAAAAAAAATAGGACCCGGTCCAACACTACCCCGATTTTTTTTTTTTTGCACACACACTGCACACTCATAGCACACTGCACACACTCACAGCACACTGAACACACTGCACACACTGCACACAGTGCACAGCACACTGCACAGCACACTGCACACACTCACAACACACTGCACACACTCACAACACACTGCACACAATCACAGCACACCGCACACACAACACACTACACACACTCACAGCCCACTGCACACACTCACAGCACACTGCACATGCTGCACAGCACACTCCACACACTGCACACACTCACAGCACACTCCACACACTGAACACACTCACAACATACTGCACACACTCACAACACACTGCACACACTCACAGCACACTGCACACTGCACACTGCACACACTCACAGCACACTGCGCACACTGCACACACTCACAACACACTTCACACACTGCACAGCACACTGCACATACACAGCACACTGCACACACTCACAACACACTCTCACAGCACACTGACCACACTCACAACACACTGCACACACTCACAACACACTGCACACACTCACAGCACACTGCACACACTCACAACACACTGCACACACTCACAACACACTGCACAGCACACTGCACACACTCACAACACACTGCACACACTCACAACACACTGCATACACACACAACACACTGCACACACTCACATCACACTGCACACACTCACAGCACACTGCACACACTCACAGCACACTGCACACATTGCACAGCACACCGCACACACTCACAACACACTGCACACACTCACAACACACTGTACACACTCACAACACACTCTCACAGCACACTGACCACACTCACAACACACTGCACACACTCACAACACACTGCACACTGCACACTGCACACACTCACAGAACACTGCGCACACTGCACACACTCACAACACACTTCACACACTGCACAGCACACTGCACATACACAGCACACTGCACACACTCACAACACACTCTCACAGCACACTGACCACACTCACAACACACTGCACACACTCACAACACACTGCACACACTCACAGCACACTGCACACACTCACAACACACTGCACACACTCACAACACACTGCACAGCACACTGCACACACTCACAACACACTGCACACACTCACAACACACTGCATACACACACAACACACTGCACACACTCACATCACACTGCACACACTCACAGCACACTGCACACACTCACAGCACACTGCACACACTGCACAGCACACTGCACACACTCACAACACACTGCACACACTCACAACACACTGTACACACTCACAACACACTGCACACACTCACAATACACACACAACACACACTCAAAGCTCATTCACAGCACCCCCCCCCCCCTTCCTCCCTACCTTTGTTGTCAGCTTCTGGGGGATCGGAGCGTGGCTGGCAGGGGGGGATCTGAGCGTGGCTGGCAGGGGGGGATTGGAGCTTGGCTGACAGGGGGGGATCGGAATGGAGCTGGCAGGGGGGATCGGAATGGGGATGGCAGGGGGGGATCGGAACGGGGCTGGCGGGGGGGATCAGAGCGGGGCTGGCGGGGAGGGGGGATAGGAGCGTGGCTGGTGGGGATCAGTGTGGAGCTGCTAGGGGAAGTGTGAGGGGACATGTAGGGCTGCTGGGGGATGTGTAGATCTGCTGGCACCTCTTCCCACCTCCTCCCCCTCCTCCCGATCGAGCGTGCGGTGGCCATTTTTTTAAAATTTAGCGCGGCCCCGGTTACAGCGCAGTTAGATTGGGTGTTCCCCGAGGACCGCGCTATAACGGGGATGAGCTGTACCATTATTCTACTCTCCACTTGGATTATATAATAATACAGATAAGATTAAAGGGTTAATATAACAATCGATACAACTTTTTTTGTTTTCTATATGAAACTGAGCCTATGGGTCTATGTATCAATGAGCAAAAGGGAGTCAAGCACACCAAAACTTAAGCAAAAATCAAAAGGTAGCAAAAAAAGTCATTAAATGATTATAGAAAGTCATCAGGGTGATCAGATCCCTGATATAGGTGCATGTTGGCACCGATACGTTTTGGTGTGCTTGACTCACTTTTACATAGCTATATAGTTATATAGCTACATAGTTACATAGTAGATGAGGCTGAAAAAATACAAGTGTCCATCAAGTTAAACCTATGCTAAATCTAGACAATAGATACTTTATCCTATATCAATACTTACTTATTGATCCAGGGGAAGGCAAACAAAAAACCCCAGTGACATATCATCCCATAATATCTCATAAGGGGAAAAATAAATTCCTTCCTGACTCCAAGAATTGGCAATCGGATTACTCCCCGGAACAACATCCTTCCCATGTTTACTTATTTGGTATATCCCTGTATACCTTTCCTTTCTAAAGAGATGTCCAACCTTATTTTGAACAAATCTTTTGTATCTGCCATCACAGTCTCCATGGATAATGAATTGCACATTTTAACTGACCTTACTCTAAAGAATCCTTTATTTTGTTGCTGGGGTAATCTCCTTTCCTCCAACCTTAATGGATGACCCTGAGTCCTTTGTACTGTCCTTGGGATAAATTGTTCTTTTGAAAGCTTCTTGTACTGTCCCCAATTATATTTGTATATAGTTATCATATCCCCTCTTAGACGCCTCTTTTCTAATGTAAATAAATCTATTTAGCTAGCCTCTCCTCATAAGTTAGATTCTCCACCCCTTTTATTAATTTGGTGGCTCTTCTCTGCACTCTCTCTAGTTCCATAATGTCTTTTCCAAGGAGTAGTGCCCAAAATTATAATCCATATTCAAGATGTGGTCATACTAATGCTTTTTAAAGGGGCATAATTCTTTTTACTTCCCTTCCATCCATTGCCCGTTTAATGCAAGGTATGAACTTGTTTGCCTTTGCATGACTTTGGGCACTATTGCTAAGCCGGCTGTCTACAAGCACTCCTAAATCCTCCCACATCTAGGATTCCCCCAATTTATCCCCATTAAATGTGTAAGTCGCCTATTTATTCTTGCTTCCCAAATGCATAACTTTACATTTATCTGTCTTAAACCTCATCTGCCACTTACCTGCCCATGTTTCCAGCCTCTCCATGTCCTACTGGAGTGAAATTACATTTTGCTCATGGCTGTTATTCCTTGACTGGACCATTAGTCTTTGCACCCATTCTTGCTATTTTCCTTCACCCTAGACCCCCTGTAGGGGCATGCCAAGTGGCTTGACCTGATTCCCCCTCTCCTTTATACTTGTATGTATCAATGCACACAAACATTTGTTTTGACATACAGATGTGGTGTGATACAAGTTCCCCCGACACGTCACTTGGAGCAGGTGGAGTGCGGCCCTGATCATGGCCAAAACAATCATGGCCCAGTGCAAGGGGAATTTCCCAAAAGGATAAATGCAGAAGGGGTCCCTGCTTCTGAATGGAACTCCGGCAACAGAGCGAAGCGATCCCTCTCACTGTGTCTCTCAGCACAGCTCTTACAGCAGATAGTGCTTTTTTTATTATTATTTGTAGTACATTGGATTGAAGCACGGCATTTTCGGAGCTGAACTGCATTCATTTCAGGTCCGGAGACCTCCTGCTCCTGGACAGACAGGCCTCGATATCGGATGGCGGTATCTCCTGCAAGTTTAAATGTTCCGCGTCAAGCCCACGTGATAGGGACATTTAAACATGCAGGAGAAAATGGCACCCATACTGGGGCCTCTACCTAAGGAAGCAATGGGTTATCGAACCTGAAATTAATGCGGTGCAGCTCCAGAGACCCCCTGCTCCAATCCTATGTACTAAAAATAAAAGCAGAGCTGCATTAACTTAGTGGATAACTGCAAAGCTAATGAAGGGTTAAACCCTCCCTCCACCCCCCTCCTGGCCTAACCACTCGACCCCCTCTAGACTAATGCCCAATGTCCCTAATAGCCAAATATTGCAAAAGTGTTTTTTTGGCATTAACCAAAATAAAATACACATACAGTATAGTAATTACCAAAGAAAAGAAAATACATTTTAAACCAAAAAACTATTGATTGTCACTGTGGATTACTTGACGATCTCAATAGAAAGCCTAGATATACACATTAGGAATCAATATTAAGCTTTAATTTAAAAAATACATTAACAATAACATTACATTAATAACCCCCCTTCATTACCTTAGTGGCTAACCGCTAAGTTAATGACGGGGTTTACCTTCCCACTACCCACCTGGGAGGCCTAGTTTGATGGGGACATTTAATCTTAACGGGGATACTGGCACCCCATACTGAGGCCTGTACCTCGGGAAGCTGGGGGTCCCCATACCTCAAATTAATACGGTTCAGGTCTGGAGACCCCAGCTTCAATCCTATTTACTAAAAATAATAATAACATTAGCGAGATCAGCTGTCAGAGCTGTGTGGGGAGACACAGAGAGAGGCACCGCTTTTCTTTGCTCTCTGCACAACTCTTAGACTGGTGACGGTCTGGTAGGATTAAAACAGCGGAGTCCCATTCCAAAACAGTGACCCCTGCTGCCTTAATCCCCTCAGGGCAGCAAGGCTTCTTGGCTTTTGGGCATGGGGAAGCTGTGACGGGCCGCGGTCTGACTCTGGTCAGCTGCAGTTTCCTTGTGCCCAAAACTAATTTAGATAAGACTAAGGCCCTGCTACCTCAGTCAGCGCGCCCACACTGCAGACAGGCGGGGCGCTGACAGACACAGACCGCGATATGCGGTTTGTAGGGAGCCGGAAGCCAGAGCAGGAGGGGGGAGGGAGTGGGAGGGAGGGGGGCGGGAGTGGGAGGGAGGGGGCAGGATCTGATCATGGTGCCATCCACCCCCCCACACACATACACATACACACATATACACACACATACACACACATACACACACACATATACATACATACATACACACACACACATGCACACTCACACACTTTAACCCGCAGCTCCTTCCCTGCTCCCAGCCCAAGGCGCCTCCCATCTAGCTCCTTCCCTCCCCTCCTCCCCTTTGGCTGAGTCGCATACCACGTGATGCATCAGGGTCGAAAATCACTAGGATCTTGCAGCATCGGCCGGCTGATGCGTCACAGTACGTAGTCAGCCCTGCCGGAAGAAGGCAGCGGGGGCAGGGACCATTCGGGCAGGGGTCTGGTGGTTCGCGGCGGTCTGGTGGTTCGCGGCCGTGCGGCCGTGCGCCCCACCAGCTGCAGTGGGTTCGCAGCCTAACACTGCATTTGTACTAACACACAGAGCCAGTGCAAGGGTAATAGGTGCCATACAAAAAACTTCAACCTTGCCCCCACCACACAATTAACTTTCAAAATTAATATTGGGCATTAGTATGAATAAAAGATCTGCATTTATAATTACAGATTTGTTTTACATTAAAAAGGAGACTATGATACTGATTGTACATTCTCATTGTATTGGGAGGGGGAGTTATGTGCCTAGAGGTGTTATAGCTATGTGCTTTGGGAGGGGTGTAGTTATGTGCCTAGGATGGGGAGGGAGGAGAATGGGGTATGGGCCTGGAGGACAGAGAGGACAACCACAGTTGGGCGGGAGTGGGGGGGACGACGACCAGATTGTGCTTATCTGCAGGCTTGGAAGATGGAGGGGTATGCTAGATGTATGCCGGATAGGGCCAGCACTGAAGAGGAGCCCATCAGTGGGGGCCTGCTACAGGGGGCCAGCAGAGGTGCATCAAAGGTGGTGTCTCGGAGAGGCCCATCTACGGCACATGTTCCGGTTGCCGACAGTACTCCCAGCTCTCCCCTACCCTGTTGGCGGCTGCTGGTACATAGCAGCCACAGTTTTTTGCCGCCACACAAAAAAATGCCTGTGAGCTTGTTATTCCCTTACTTCTGCAGCAGATTCCTAAATATAGAGCTTTACGCTTCATAGAACTAGTGGATTTTTGATGTACAGAAAATGTAGGCAACGATGCAAATAGGATCACAATATGATACATCACAGTATAATCGGTGTGTAATATCATTCCTATTTTTAACACTCCCCAAATTGCAAGTCGACATACATATGGGGCAAAATTGGAGCAAAGTAGAGATGTCCACTGGTGTTTTGGTTTTGACTTTGCCTCTTACAATTTTAAACGATTTGGTTATTGTTTTAAATTATTTTTTTCATTTATATAAATATAATTAAATGGACGGAATTAGGTGTAATATATACATATATAATATATAAAACATTATTATTATTTGCATAGATTAAGACCTTAATACGTTGATGGTTTTTTTGCAGCAGCAGTTGTGCTCCAGCATTGCCTTAGCATATAGTAAATAGCGCTATGATTGGTGTCATCTTTTTAACACTTCTTTATATAAGTAATATAATCATTATTTTTATGATTAATAAATGACAGCCATAATCGACTCTTGTCAATCTATACATGTAGAACACAAAGAGGATACCCCGCTTCAGCTGTAATTGAGACTGGTAGTATGATAGGGGAGGGTGCTGATGGGTGAGGTATACAGTAGCTTTCTGAGTATTATCTGAGTACAATCTGTACATGGACACTTGTAGTAAAACAGGATAAAAAAAGGTCGGTGATCTTCATTACATTTTCTGTTCTAGTGAGGCCCCAATCCAATAATATGTTAGAGATCAAAGTATAAGAAAAATGCAAAGAAAAAATGTACATACGACTCATGATGACACTAGTGCACACCTCTCTTTGTTGCAAAAACCACAATACAAATGGATCTAAATGTAACAGTTTATGACAACAATAAAGTTTAGGCTTTATACAAATATTTCTGTTTCATGCAAATTACGCTGTTCCTGTATATTGATTCCACACATGTTTCATTTTTTTTCTTTGCAATAAATGTAAATTAAAGAGTTATTTTTCTCAGTTATAAAAAGAATGATACATTCTTAGGCAGATGGTCCAGTAGAAAGTCTTATCATCACCAAGAATTAATTTAACATTTAGTTTTATAATGTCTTTCATTCCACGTCAAATGATGTGTGCATTCGTCTTCTGTTCTTTTTTAAGATTTAAAGGACTTTTGTGGGAAAAAAAACTACAATGTCACGGTCTGTGTTATTTGAGGAAGAGATTATAATTATTCTTTTAGAGCAATTTCTTCATTCTCTTTATCCTTCACTGCAAAAATTGTATAAAATAATATGGTATGCATTTCAGCATTTTCCTCAATGTACTTCAATTTGTCAAGCATATTTGAATAAAACAGAACAAAATTACAAGGCAAAATATTTAACAGTGATCTATTTTACAGAAATGTAAAGTTGTAATAAAGTGACAACATGCAATTCATATAACATTAGAAACAAAAATATTAAAAAAATTGAGAAAATAGATTTAAAAAGGTTTCTTTCAAATTTTACTTGGGAACCTACACATTGTACCCGTAGGCAGAAAAATCCTTATTTTGTATGAATGAAAATAAAGATAGTTTTCTACTCTGAAAGCACAGTTCCAAGAGCATATGCCTCACGAGTAAAGAAATGTAAACATTTATTGTACAGAACATAAAACAAGTTTTGATAAAAGTTGAAAACCTGGATTTTCAGAATAGAGTTCAGGGCATTCCATCTTCTAGATACACTTAACACATTTGCAGATTTGCAAACTAATTCACTACAGCAAATAAGCTCTTCAATGTGCTTGCAATTGCCTTTCACTTGAATCTTTTCAATAGTTGATAACAAACAGCATAAAATGGTTTCCAGCAGCTCTGCAAAATATACCACAACATATAAAGTAAGTTCTTCATACAGCATGGACTACCATTGAACTGGAGTTATAAATAAAGCACATAGCAACAAAAATATTATTCACTCAATGGGAGAAAAATAATTGCAAATGTAATTATAATTAAGATGAAATAATTAAATGCAAAGTGTGGCAAGATGTATGTATTTCGGGGAAGCAACTTGTAGTGTATTTTTAAACATATTTTCAGGTTCCAATAAAAATGGATACTGTATATACAGTATTATGTAAGTGTATGCAAAACCAAGATCAGCACAACAAAATAGAGTTCAGAGCTGTGGCTAAGGTACAGTAAGTTTGCCACTTACAAAGAGGAAAAAATAAGCAGGAAAGGCTACTGCAGGAAGCAGTTTGCTAGGCTGTCATCGCCACTAGTAACTTCAATCTACTGTCTGTACATGCTAGGAATACTTTGGTGTCTTCGTCATAGTCAACACAACCTTATGAGTGTGTAAAGCAAAGCTTTTTATCTCAGTATTTGTGTCCGCACAAGTAGAATAAATAATGCAATAAAACCTGAGGAAATCAGAACACCAAAAAAGAAGACACAATCAAATAGAATAAAAATGACATGTAGGTTTGTAGATAAATACCATGTCTACCCAGACTGTAAATTATACTGGCTGGTACTTCACTCTGTAGCTGCTGTGGTTGTGCAGTCATTAAATGTAACAAGCAAGGGGAAAAAAAAAAAAGAAGTAAAAAGTCTGCCTTATAAAAGAGAAGAAACAACTTTAAACAACTTGTTTTCCCTGGCTGCTTTTTGTGATAAGGGAATAGTCTTGTGAATGCTGTCAGCCTTGTGCCATATGTTCCAGGAAACCAGGGACCCTTGAAGAAGAAGAGCTTCTGAATTATTGATCAATGATTAGCAAATGCAATCGAAATTGTAGACTTGATGTTGTGCAGGGATTCATAATTTATGAGTGGACAAAATAGGAGGTAGCAGAGGTAGCGGTAGGTGATTTCAGTCCCCATATTGATTACTTAAAACATCAGGAGGTAAGTGTAGAGTGACAGACAGAACAAAAACTGACAGCTCACTGACTGTCCATCACCACAGATGGAGAGCTGAGGGAATAAAGCTTTCTACAGAAGCAAATACATTTCTATTGTGTGTCTTTGATCATTATGCTGTTCTACTAAAGCAAAGGACATATTAGTTGGTAATTTATGTATTCTCTTACAATAAAAAATTGATAGCGCCCGATTAGGTACCACAAGAGCAAAATATCCAGACAGTTTGTATCCTTAACAGTTGGACAAGCATTACTGTAGTGGAATTTTTGCACTGACTTTTGGAGGTTGAAAGGTGAATCACAGAGTTTGTTGTGGGATATTTTCATAATTGATTAATAGATTAATTTCTTTGCAAAATATGTTTTTCATTTGGAACATAGAAAAAATACTTCTATACACACTTCACAGAATTAGAAAACAGCCATTATTTACTATATTAGCATGTGTTTCGAAACTATGCAGCAGTTGCTATTGGAAAACCTTAACCATTAAACTTTTGTCCTTCATAGAAAAGGCATTACAGCAAACACATGCTAGGATTAAATAAGGTAGTTTGTTTTTGTGAATAAGTGATTTAGGGGCCCATGCTATAAGCGCTCATAAAAAAAAATCACTGGGCCATTTAAATAACCATTTTTTTGAGCGTTGCTATTACGGTATTAAGAAAGCCTCGCTTACTTGTGATAGCAAAATCCCTAAACTGGCGAGTAGCCAGCGGCGTGGTGATGGCCTCTCTGAAAAGGCCTTACCCGGCAATTTCTTTCAGCTGCAGAGAAAGCTGCTCAGAGAGAGACGCCTCTCCCTGTGCAAATCACGCCCAAAATGATTGTTTTTTATGTAGCCCCGGTCCTCTCCGGCTCCCAGAAACCCCCTCCTTTGCCTCAGTGCGGTCGCGGGTGCCGACGGAGCCAGCGACGGAACCGCCGGCTGTTTCCAAAGGTGGGGGCCGGAGCAGGGAGCGTTCTGAGCCTCAGGAGGCTCGGCGGCGCACCTGGCTAGCGGGGGCCGCCATGATGGTTTGCGCGCATGTGTGCAGTGGTTGCGCATGCGCAGTGATGTGCGGGAGTTGCGGCGGCCATTCCAAAGTCACGCATGCGCAGTGCAATAGCGCACGCGGCCCCAATGTTACAGCATCCTCCACGGGACTACAACTCCCTTGAGGCCTAGAGAGGAAAGCCCCAGGCGACCCAGAACAGCCAATAGGGCTCAAGGATTCTCGGCAGTTGCTTTTAGATACATTTCGCGGGCTTGGCAGTTGTCAGTTGGAGCAGGGAGCTGGTGAGTGAGGGTGCAGGGGAGCAGTAGCCCTTGCACTAGGCCAGATAACCCCCCAAAGCACCCAGATAACGGTTACGCTTGCCCCAGTTTGTTGATTGCTTCAGGGACAGGCCTTAGAGAAGGAGATCTGCCCCTTTAGCTATTTGGTTAAGTAAAGATACACTCTGTGGTGCGCAGCCTGATTTCTGGGTCTGGGCTCAGACCCCTCTATATATAAAGATTATCTTCTCAGAGACTTATCTATATATAGACTATCTTCACGGAGGCCACGCCAAGCAGTTACTGCGGCCTGCCGGCTGCAGACAGATCCCCACCAAGGTACAGACGGTGCGGAGCCGCGGTAATATTATCCCCACGCGTAGGAGGACATCACGTCGGATCAGGCGGATCCAAACCCAGTTGAATAGCGGCAACCGTGGGCTAGAGCCCCGGGCAGGTACCTTTAGTAGTGCACTTACACTTCAAGGGATAGCGCTATCTCCAACACATTGAGTGGCTGTGGACATAAAGGGACATCAGGGGATTGGAGCTCAGCACCCAAGTACTTTGGAGGAGGGAATATTTATGGTGATGTGTGCACCCGGTGCACTTCTATGTGTATGGCTATATGCATTATTCTGTGTGGTACAGGTACCGAAGTTATTAGTATTAGCAATAGTAAACAGTTATTATCAGGTAACGCACCACACCCGGTAACACAATTGTATTTCCCCACATGGTCCCCATCTGCGATAGGAGGAGGCAAAAGGTGTTACATTTGGAGGCGCTGCTGAGAGCTCAGACCTGGGGTGCTCTATTAAAGTCTAAATTGAGCTGCTGCAGTCACTACCATGTTCTCACCATCTAAGCAACAAGTGCGCGACTGGGCGCTGGAACTAGACGAGTCCCCCCACCATGTGCTCGCGGTGGGGGATGTGCCAGCAGGCATCCCCTCTCAAGAAGTCCTTAATCAGGTCAGATCGCATCCCGGGTTCGCGCAAGCCCGCCAAATAGGGCAGAGATGGATCCCCACATACCGCTGGTACATACTCCTTATAGCAATCCGTTCTGAAGTAAGGGAAAATATCACCCCTGCCGCCCTACACTTTCCGGGAGCCTTGCCTCCGGGTGTCCTGTTATTTTCTCAGAATTACCTAGGGCACTGCCGGCCCCCATACTCTATCCCAAAGCCACACCGGGACCCTCCCGCGGCCAAGGGAAATATGACGCGTTACTCTCAGGACAGTCCTTGCTATATTCAGAGCCATTGATACCCAGGGTAATCTTCAGTCCCGGACTCCCTATGGAGACCCCCCTCCAGACGGGGCCCCCGCCCTCCGTGTCCCCTGAAAGACAGACAAGTACCAGACGCCCAACCAGAATACCCTCCCGAGCCCCTAAGTTATTATAGGTGGACCCAGCGACGGGAGGAATCCTACCTCAGCTAATAGAAGCTCTGAGCCAGGCCTCTCATTCCCATCAATACCGCAAGCTCAAGATATTCTCCGGGAATAGACCCACGCCGGCGGGTGAGGCAGAATTTGAGGAATGGAAAGACCACACGGATAACGTGCTCCCGGAGTGGACTTGCTCTGATACAGTAAAACGGCAACGGATTGTCGAGTACTTACGACCCCCTGCTACGCATATGGTGCAATTTTACAACAGTAAACACCCTCACGCTGACGCGGCAGCCCTGATCCAGGCCCTAACCCGGACATATGGGGTTCCTACGGACGCCGTGTCCTTACTGGCCAAATTCTACTCTCTCACGCAAGTCGAAGGAGAAGAAGTGTCAGAGTTTCTTCGTCGGATCCAGTTGGCTCTATGTCCTCTGGTAAAGAAGGAGGTTATTCCGGCAGCCCAAGCTGATGGCATGCGAGTCCAGCAACTTCTGCAGGGCACCCTGCCCATGCATCTGGTGGTGATATGAGTCAGCTGTACTCTCTCTCCAGATCAGCCCCTAGATTTTGAAGTGTTGATGGATAAAGTTCTCGCTCACGAAGGTAATCTGCAGTTGCACCGGCCAAAGCTACCGAGTGACTCTACGAGACGAGAAAAGTCCGCTACTACGACCAAAGGACATCCTCAAGATGAACTAAAGAGAGCAGCGATCGGAAAGGCCAAGGAGCTCGAAGGTGAGGACAATTCCCCTGTTCATAAAACTCCTATTTCTGTACTACACTTCCCCAAGAGGGAGTCGGCGGCATCCAGGACTGGGACCTCTCCGGGGGGGTCAAGATTGCTTCAGGTGTGGCCAAGAAGGGCACTTTGCTAAGACTTGCAAAGGGACAAGAAATGTCAGGACCGACCCACCCAAAGCCATGACCTGCACGGCGCAGACTGAAGAAACTCCTTCTTCATTCGAGGGCCCCACCCCGCCGAGCAGTGGAGAAGCCGTAACCACAGATGCCTACTTACTGGTGGGACCAGCTGCTCTTATACGCATCCTTGTGGAAGGCATTTACGCAACTGCCTTGTTGGACACCGGATCTCAGGTGACCATTGTGTATCGCTCGTTCTATGATCAACATCTGAGTCACCTGCCATTGCAAACTGCGGACGCAATGAAACTCTGGGGACTTATTCAGGAGGCCTACCCCATTGACGGCGTAGTGAAACTTCGGCTAGCCATATTACAATTGAACACTGGCAAGTCCCATCCAATGGAAGTGGAGGTGCTAATATGCCCCGAACCTCAGGAGCATCCCAGTGCCCCAATTATCTTGGGAACAAATACCGATGTGGTACGGGCAGTGTTCCGAGCATACTTGAAAGAGGCTTGTGAATTACCCCTCTCGGCTCTAGCCATACTGCACCGACACACTTTATTCGAGTAAATACCCGGTATGTACCTGGCAGATACCTGGAATGCGCCACTCCTAACCTCTGACAAGCCCCGTTGCATTTGCCTTCCCAGCCTGGGTTCATGCCTGGCTGATGGGTGGCTGATCTGTTAAATGATAATGATTAGGATTTAATAGGCTGCAATGCTTCGCGTGTCTACCAGATGGCATAAATTCATGAATTGTAATGCAGTTTATATATATATACTGTGCAGTATTGCAGCCAGCGGGAATAAAATGCTTCAATCCCTGCTTGGAAAATAACTCAATGTACTCGGGCAGAAAACAGTCACAAACCTCAATACACCCGGGTATACCCGAATTCGTGGGACTAGCCAAGCTCGAATAAAGTGTGTCGCCAGTGTACAACCCAGTATGACGGAAGACGAGCCGCCGAGTCCGGATGAAGTAGAATACGGAGACTTATTCAATACTCACAATGGAGTGACCGTGATTCCCCAAGGGGGAGTAGAAGTTATGTGGGCGAAATGCTGCAATCCAGAACGAGACGAGGCCGATCAGCTCTTCTCCTTAGAGAGTGCGCCCAAAGAGGATGCCAATCGGTGTTACCGACTTGTGCCTGAGATCCGAGAGTGGAAGGGCGAAATGCCTCTGAACGTCAAGGTATATGTTCACAGCACCTCTCCCTATCCCATGCCCTTAGATTATGGGCAACGATTGGGATGGATGTACGCGGTTTCCTCTGTCAATATGATGTCCACCCAATTAGATGATGCAGCCTCCATGGAGCAGCCCACGGAAATAGCCATTGACTTCAGGCAATCCGCCTTGTCCACGGCATGGAGGGCACGGCTGACTGCCAAGTTGGAAGAGCGGAAGGACGTATTTTCCACGAGTGACATGGATGTGGGCTGTAGCCGACATGCCCAACACACTATCTGGCTAAGTGACACCACTCCGTTCCAAGAAAGATCTCGTCATATTGTCCCTCGAGACGTGAAGGATGTGCAAAACGTGTAACGAGAGATGGAAGCAGCAGGCATTGTGACTGAATCCCTTAGCCCCTACGCCTCGCCGATCGTGGTGGGGCGGAAGAAGAATGGGTCAGTGCAATTGTGTGTCGACTACCGGACCCTGAACAATCATACCATTCCTGATCAGTACTCACTGCCATGAATTGAAGAATTTCTCAATGCCCTGTCGGGAAGTCAGTGGTTCAGTGTCTTGGACTTGAGGTCTGGGTTCTACGACGTGCCTATGAGTGCAGACGACCAAGAGAAGACGGCTTTCGTATGCCCCCTGGGCTTCTATCAATTCACTTGCATGCCTCAAGGTATTTGCGGAGCCCCAGCAACTTTCCAACGGTTGATGGAGAATGCCTCGTTTATCTGGATGACATCATTGTTTTCGGCAAGTCGTTGGAGGAGCATGAAACGCGGCTCATGAAGGTGTTGGATCAACTGGGGCAAGAAGGCCTGAAGTTATCCTTGGATAAATGTCGATTCTGCCGTACCTCAGTGACCTACGTTGGACATATAGTATCCGCTGAAGGGATAGCCACGGATCCCGACAAAATTGAATCAGTGATGGAATGGCCAAGACCCGGAAACGTCATGGAGCTACGCTCCTTCCTAGGATTCTGCAGATATTACCGCCGTTTTGTAGAAAGGTATTCCAGTAGAACCAAGGTTCTTAACAATCTTCTCAAAATATACCCAGAAGATACGGGCCGACCTGCTACATCGGCGCGAGTGCCGTTCGATGACAAATGGACAGATACCTGTGAACAAGAATTCCTTGATCTGAAGAAATGTTTAACAGAGACACCCGTTCTCGCGTATGCCGATCCTGAACTACCCTACGTCCTTCATGTGGATGCAAGCCTCCATGGGCTTGGAGCTGTACTCCATCAGAAATATCCGGCCGGTCTCCGACCAGTGGCCTATGTAAGCCGCAGTTTAACCCCCAGCGAACAGAACTATCCCGTCCATAAACTGGAATTCCTTGCCCTCAAATGGGAGATTATGGATAAACTCCACGATTACTTGTATGGAGTCAACTTTGAAGTGCGTACAGACAATAATCCGTTGACATACATAACGACCACCGCCAAACTGGACGCTGCCGGCCATCGATGGTTAGCATCCCTCGCAAACTACAGATTTACCTTGAAGTACAAGCTTGGGCGGCTAAACATTGGAGCTGATGCCCTATCTAGAAGGCCCGGACTAGGGGCCACCCCGGATGAGGACATTTGGGAAGAAATTCCTGGGCCAGGAATGTGAGCCATGTGCAACACAGCAGCTATAGTGGGAATTATGTGGCCTTCTCTGAATTACGTGTCGTGGATTCATTGGGATGCCAATCCAAGGCTCTACCTGCTGCCTACTGTGATCCCGATGGGCTGAACGTCACCCCTGATAAAATTATCTCGTGGAAAGATATGATACAATACCAAATAAGGGACTCAGTAGTGGGCCTTATCCGCTAAGCCGTGCAGAAAAACAAACTGGATATGCTGAAGCAGGCTCCCAGCGACCTGGTGGCGATTCTCATGCGGGAAGCTGACAAATTCCAGCTGGACAACGGTCTACTCTATCGGGTGGTACAGTACCATGACCATCCCGAAAGGAAACAATTGGTCCTACCCCGAAATCTGCAATATCTGGTCCTGAAAGACTTACACGATGAACATGGCCATCTGGGTGTAGAAAAGACTTTTGGGTTGGTGCGTGATCGGTTCTTCTGGCCACGGATGCGTGAATCAGTGGAGCGACACTGTTGTCGGTGCTCCTTATGTATCCAGCGCAAGACCCTCCCTACCAGAGCCGCCCCCATGGCTCATCTGAAAAGCTCAGGTCCCATGGACTTGGTGTGCATGGACTTTCTGTGTATTGAACCTGATACCCGAGGCATCAGTAACGTGTAACCGATCATTATACTCGCTATGCTTAGGCCTTCCCCACCAGAGACCAGTAGGCCATCGCGGTAGCTAAAGTCCTATGGGAACGATACTTTATTCATTACGGGTTGCCAAACCATCTGCACTCAGATCAAGGTCGGGACTTCGAAAGCAACATCATTAAAGAACTGCTTAAGCTACTAACCATTTCTAAGTCTTGAACCACACCATACCACCCAGAGGGGGACACCTTACCGGAGAGATTCAACCGGACTCTCCTAGACATGCTCGGCACGTTAAAAGGATCTTAGAAGAGAGAATGGAGCAAACATGTGGAATCTTTGGTGCATGCCTACAATTGCACCCGCCATGAGTCCACAGGGTTCACTCCTTATTACTTGATGTTCGGGCGACAAGCGAGACTTCTGGTGGATATACATCTGCGGGTATCTACCGATGGGGTACCCAACATGATGCACTTCCGATACGTACAAAGGCTACAATACAGTCTGCAAAACGCCTACCAGTTAGCCGAGAAAGCTTCTGCTCTTTTTAACGCTGATAACAAAAGACGTTATCATCATAAGGTCCGCCATCGGGAGATTCGTCCTGGCGTTGCCGTTCTACTCCGAAACCTAGGAGTCCCCAGCAAACACAAACTGGCTGATCGCTGGCGTGACGGAGTCTATGAAGTCGAATCACAAATGCCAGGGCTCCCAGTATATCGTATAAAAGACAGTGATGGCCGGGTAAAAAGCTGGCATCGAAATCACCTCCTCCCTATTCCACAAATGGAGGAAGGAGATACAGAGATACCGACTACATCATTAGATGGAGAGTTAGAACCAGTAGAAGCTAATGAGGAAACTAGTCCGGTCAGAATGGAGAGCCCCTCTCAAAGGGAACCCCAACACTCCGTGGCACTCCAATGAGTAGACCCCTGGATCCTCGAAGCCCATGCTTCATGCCCCAAACAGAATTTTCAGAGACATTTATACCCTGAATGGGAGAGGCTGAGCCTCAGGACTATGCACATTACTCTCCAGAAGGAGCAGAGCTTCGCAGAATCAAAAGAATGAGGCACCCTCCCAATCGGGTAGCTTACGATTCAGTTGGGGCACCCCAATATGAGGCTCAGCAGTGGTCTCAGGCCAAGATACAGGCCGTTATTGTGATGTTCACGCAATTGTGTAATCTCATGTAGAGCATTGCACGGTGTTAAAATATATTTGTACTGCATTTTTTATTATATATTTTCTGTACATGGTTTTGGTTGCTACCCAAGCGAGGTCGTTGGGATTTTACCAGGGGGAGTGTGTAGCCCCTGTCCCCTCTGGTTCCCAGAGACCCCCTCCTTTGCCTCAGCGTGGTCGCGGGTGCCGCCGAGCCAGCGACGGACCCGCCGGCTGTTTCCAAAGGTGGGGGCCAGAGCAGGGAGCGTTCTGAGCCTCAGGAGGCTCGGAGGCGCACCCGGGTAGCAGAGGCCGCCATGATGGTTTGCGCGCGCGTGCGCAGTAGTCGCGCATGCGCAGTGATGTGCGGGAGTTGCGGTGGCCATTCCAAAGTCGCGCATGCGCAGTGCAATAGCGCAAGCGGCCCCAATGTTACAGCAGCCTACACGGGACTACAACTCCCATGAGGCCTAGGGAGGAAAGCCTCAGGTGACCCAGAACATTTCGCGGGCTTGTCAGTTGTCAGATGGAGCAGGGAGCTGATGAGTGAGGGTGCAGGGGAGCAGTAGCCCTTGCACTAGGCCAGATAACCCCCCCAAAGGCCCCAGATAACGGTTACCTTTGCCCCAGTTTATTGATTGCTTCAGGGACAGGCCTTAGAGAAGGAGATCTGCTCCTTTAGCTATTTGGTTAAGTAAAGATACATTCTGTGGCGCGCAGCCTGATTTCTGGGTCTGGGCTCAGACCCTCTATATATAAAGACAATCTTCTCAGAGACTTATAAATATATAGACTATCTTCACGGAGGCCACGCCAAGCAGTGACTGCGGCCTGCCGGCTGCAGACGGATCCCCACCAAGGTACAGATGGTGCGGAGCCGCGGTGATATTATCCACGCCGGAATTCACCCCACGTGTAGGAGGACATCACGTCGGATCAGGCGGATCCAAACCCAGTTGAATAGCGGCACCCGTGGGCTGGAGCCCCGGGCAGGTACCTTGAGTAGTGCACTTACACTTCAAGGGATAGCGCTATCTCCAACACATTGTTTGGGTGTGGACATAAAGGGACATCAGGGGATTGGTGCTCAGCACCCAAGTACTTTGGAGGAGGGAATATTTATGGTGATGTGTGCATCTGGTGCACTTCTATGTGTATGGCTATATGCATTATTCTGTGTGGTACATGTACCAAAGTTATTAGTGTTAGCAATAGTAAACAGTTATTAGCATACACTGTGTGCATGTTTTATTATTGTGGTTCCTGTAAGAGGACCATCCCACTAAGGTGGAAGCCCTTACAGGTGGAGGCGCTGTGTTCAACGAATGATCAGGTAACCCCAGGCTCCCAGTGTCGGAGGTTCAGGCCTTCTGTGAGCGTATCAGGTAACGCTCCACACCCGGTAAAACAATTGTATTTCCCCACATGGTCCCCATATGCTATAGGGGGGGGGGGGGGGCAAAAGGTGTTACATTTAATTTAAATGTTATTACTAGTGTAGATGAGCAAGGGTTCTCCGGAGCAGAATCACATTGATTTGATGTCGGGGACCTCCTGCTTCCCGAGATACAAGCCCCATTATGGGGTGTCGGTAACGCCTATGGATTTTATTCCCACGGTCACATGATGCAGGACATTTAAATGCATAGGAGATGCCGGCACCGCATAACGGGGACTGTATCTCGGGAAGCAGGGGGTCCCCGGACCTCAAATAAATGTGGGTTTGCTCTGGAGCATACATAAAATGTATATTAAACAGCTGCAACCCACAATAAACATTATAAACACAACAACACTAATACCCACCTCCTCTAACCCCACATGATGGATACCAGAGGCCGCGGGTGTCTGGAGGCCCTCAAGTGGTCCCCGTGGGTGTCTGTGGACTCTTGGGTGGTCCCTGCGGGTGTCTGTGGGCCCTTGGGTGGTCCCTGTGGTTGTCTGGGGGTCCTCAGGTGGTCCTTGCGGGTGTCTGGGGGCCATCGGCTGGTCCTGTGGGTCACACTGGCCTGTGGTACCAATTGTGTGGCCAAAAAATGTTTTCAATACTTTTAAATAAATACATCCACCCCCTCCCCCCACACATACAGTACTGTAATGGACAAAATAACTATTATTCAGATATGGATAATAGCTCATTTGTAAAACATTACCCAGCCAGCCTAAATAAAGTAAATAAACCTTTCTACTTACCCCTACCATCATGAAGGGCACCCTCATCAGCATACTGCAGGTCCATGTCCTCCGATGCCAGCAAGAATACAATAAAAAATAAAATCTAATGGCCTCAAACCCCTTAATCCCCATAGCAGTTAATAACCACTATACTAATTAAGGGGTTAACCCCTGTCTCCTGCTATCCACCCGGGAGGCCTAACTACCCATCCCGGGACCACTATACCCAACCCGTACCCATTGATTGACATAGTGGTAAATCAAACCCATATTATATGGGTATGATAAGCCACTATAGCAGGCAATGGTCATCCTAATCAAAGAGCATGAAGGCCAAAAATACAGAATTTTAAAATATATACACAAGCGCCTAAATACCGCAAACAATAACAGAACTAAAAAGTCTAATAGTAAGCCACATCAATAATTTTTATCTACAGCTGCAGCGGCTGTTATTTAAACACTTACACGTTGTGTACATCGGAATAACGATGTCATAACGCAAGATTTCTTCCAGCCTTACCACCTTAAGACGTGAGTGAGGCGAGTGCAGAAAACGGCATTTTAGAGATCTGGTTTTTAAACACCTTAAATTGACACAGTAGCACAGTACTGTACACATTGCAATTCATTCATTTCATTGCACCCAAAGAAACAGAATCCATGAAATTCAACAAAGCAATCGCGATAAGCACAGGTGCCTGGGGCGATTAGCCGCGTTCATGCTGCGTGGAGTACAGCAGAGCACACAAAATCGGCACCGTGATTTGTTTGAATAACGGCCACTGCCTCAGTATCTTCAAAACAGCACAATAATTAAAAGTCTGTTATTCCAAAACATAAGAATACAATTCAATAAACACCTTGTCAAGCAAACTATTCAAGAAATAAAACCACTAGCCAAACAAGCAATTCAATATGCAAATGCCCTAGCCAACAAATCATTTAATTAATAAAACCACTTGCCAACACATCAATTAAAACCAGTAGCCAACAAAATAAATAATTAATTAAAAACGCTAAACAATTGGAAAATGAAATAAAAACAAGCCATCCAAATTACAAACAATATAAGGCAAACAATAAACAGAAAAAGAAAAAACAACAATCAATAGAAAAAACAAATTTGCCAAAAAATGCATTGTCACTGTATTTATCTATACTCCAAACGGGTACAGATTAATACATTATCAGTCAATGGGCAATGAAAACCATTAAAATAAAACACACAATAAAAAAACTTGTAAGACTACATTTACATACATTCAATATTGTTCTTACCTTTAGAAGCGAAACTCTGAATCCCAGTGTTTCAGGAAGCTCTCGTACCGCGACATCATAAAAGTCAATCCAACGACATCCACCTTGAGAATCCGGAACAGGTAACAAAATTCTTCTTTCTTTTATCTTCTTTCACCTTCTTCTATCTTCTTCTGTCATTATTCTTTCTTATCTTTAATGTTCTATTTTCTGTCCTTCATCTGTCAATCCAACCCTATGGTAAGTCCCAATGGATGTTGTCTTGTCGGCTTCTTCCTGTTGCGAAATATTTTCTTATGTTTTGGAATAACAGATTTTTTATTATTGTGCTGTTTTTGGAGATAGATAAATGTTATTGATGTGGCTTACTATTAGGCTTTTTAGATATTTTATTGTTGGGGTGTTTAGGTGCTTGTGAATATATTTTATTATTGTGTATTTTTGATTAGGGTGATGCTTGGCTGCTATTGTTGCTTATCATGCCCATATTATATGGGTATGATGTACCACTATGCCAATCAATGGGTACAGGGTGGGTTTAGTGGTCCCGTGGAGGATGGTTAGGCCTCCCAGTTGGGTAGCGGGGGACAGGGGTTAACCCCTTAATTACTATAGTAGTTGTTAACCGCTAAGGTGATTAATGGGTTTGGGGCCATTAGATTATAATTTTTATTGTACTCTTGCTGGCATCGGATGACATGGACCTGCAGTATGCTGATGAGGATGCCCTTCATGATGGCAGGGGTAAGTTGAATGTTTTATTTACTTTATTTATGCTGGCTGGCTAATATTTTATTTTATAATGGGCAAATGAGCTTTTATCCTTAGCTGGATAATAGTTATATTGCCCATTACAGTACTGTGTGTATTGGAGGTGGTGTATTTATTTAAATGTATTGGCTAAAATAATTTGGCCACAGAATTGGTACCGCAGGCCAGCGGGGACCCACAGAGACCACCCGAGGGAACACAGATACCCACGGGGACCATCTGAGGACACCCTGACACCTGCGGGGACCACCTGAGGGCCCACAGACACCCACGGGTTCCACCTGAGGATCACCCGGACACCTGCGGGGACCACAGAGGGCCCACAGACACCCGCGTGGACAACCTGAGGACCCCTGGACACTCGTGGGGACCACCTAAGGACCCCCACAAACCCACGAGGACCACCCGAGGACTCACAGACACCCATGGGGACCACCTGAGGACCCTTGGACACCCACAGGGCCACCTGAGGACCCCCTGAAACCTGTGAGCTCCACCCTAGGGCCCACACACACCTGAAGGAACCAACTGAGGACTGCCGTACACCTGCAAGGACCACCTGAGGATCCCCATGCACCCACAAGGACCACCCGAGGGTCCAAAGACATCAATGGGAACCAACTGAGGACCCCCAGACACCCTCAGGGACCCCCTGAGGGCCCACAGAAATCCACAGGGACAACCTGAGGACCCCCAGACACCCACGGGGACCACCCGAGGGCCCCCAGTCACCCATGGAGACCATCTGAGGACACCTGGACACCTGCGGGAACAACCTAAGGGCCCCCAGACATCCGCAGGGACCACCTGAGGACCACCCGGACATGAACTGAACCCCCAGACACCCACGGGGACCACCCGAGGGCCCCCAGTCACCCATGGGGACCATCTGAGGACACCTGGACACCTGCGGGAGCCACCTGAGGGCCCCCAGACATCCGTAGGGAGCACCTGATGACCACCCGGACACGAACTGGGCCCACAGACACCCACAGGGACAACCTGAGGACCCACGGACACCCGTGTTGTCCATCCGAGGGCCCACAGACACCTACGGGGACCCCCTGAGGACCCCAGGAAACCCGCAGGGACCAACCAAGGGCTCACAGACACCCATGGGGACCACCTGGACACCCATGGGGACCACCTGAGGACCCCCATAAACCCATGGGGATTAGCTGAGGGCCCACAGCCACCCGTGGTGACCATCTGAGGACACCTGGACACCCATGGGGACCACCTGAGGACCCCCATAAACCCATGGGGATTAGATGAGGGCCCACAGCCACCCGTGGTGACCACCTGAGAACCCCCAGAAACAAACACGGAACACCTGTGGGCCAACAGACACCCGCGAGGACCACCTGAGGACCCCCAGACACCCGCGGCCTCTGGTATCAATCATGTGGGGGTAGAGTAGGTAAGTATTAGTATTATTGTAGGTAGCAGGGGTGGGTGAAGGGGGTATTTTGCCCGTGGTGGGTAGCGGAGGGGCTGATCCCTTCATTGCCTTAGCAGTTAGCCGCTAAGGTAATGAAGTTGACTATAAATTAATTTTTATTGCATGGTATTCATGCCGGGGGTCTCCGGTGCTTGTATTAACGGGTATCAATTACGGAGACTCCCAGTATCAAGCCGATGCAGGAAATAATACTTTTTTTACAAGTCCCTCCTCGCTGCTTCTCAGCAGCTTCTCACAAGCCTCATGCCAACTTTTCCTGGCGTGAGGATTTTGGGAGAAACTCGCCATTCTAGAGCCGTGATTAGCCTCGATAGACCTCGATAAGCTAATCGCGGCTACTTGAATTGCATGAGTTTCACAACCTGCCGATAAGTGGTTTATCGATGCTCACTCTGAGATTTTTTTTGAAGGCTCATTAATTTATCGATTAATTCTTTTATAGCCCACATATCAATGCTTACAGAATCGCAGTAGGCATTTTGGCCGATAAGTGCTCGATAAGTGACATATGAACGCTTACAGCTTAGGCCCCTTAGACCCTTCTGGAAATATAAGCTGATTGATGAAATTAAATTGTGGTAATTTTACAAAATTCACTGGTAAATCACCTAGTCATATTTGAAGGTATTCAAAACATCCATTTGTATTAGTGGAATAATGGCATATTTTGATCACAACATAAAACGCCAAACAGTATTCAAAAAGGGTTGATTTTATGTTCAAGGAAAGGTACCAGCTTCTTGTGACCTTGGATAAGTTCAAGGAGCTTATACCCTTTAAGTAGTTATGCATGTACTCTATTCTAACAAGTCATGCATAATACATTATTATTGATATATCATTTTGTGACTGGGGAAATATGTAGATACCAATGTACTGTAGATAGTTTCATGCAGAAGGTGTCTCTTTATCAAGATCCAAAAATACAGTTAAATTGGTGCTAAAATGTTCTTGTGAACATGTGCAGTATTTGCACATTCTACCTCTGTTTGCAAAATGTTGGCTCATTTTCAAGCAATGGGGCTGCAAAAAATGTGAAATTTACAGAAAAGTCACAAACATTTTCAAGAATTACTTCCAGAGACATTCCCAAATCTCTACTGTGAGTCAGAATCTCTGATCTGACTATTCTAACTGTAATAGAAGTGCCACCATTTGAGAATTCTGTGCATTGTTTCACCATAAGTCCTTCAGACAGATCCAGTCACCTTGTAATGAGTATTCTCTCCACAATCTCCTCTTTTCCTGAAAAAATAGTATAAATAGAATTATAACACAATTGCCTCTCTTTATCTGATGAATGTGAAGCAGTAATATTATGTTAGTAGGCCTTTTTGGAAGATCTATTGGACTTTAATAAAATTTGATCAATGCATTTAAGTCAAATTGAATTATATGTAAGTGGATAGGGTTGACATATGTTTCAATATCTGCGAGTGATACATTATTCTCCAGTGAGCATAAAATTTAATGAAATATAAATACCCATTAATCCTCATGTTTCAACCAATCAGTCACCAGTGCTATTGCCTGCTGTTAGCAGAAGCAGGCCCAGAAAGTCATCTGTTTTATCTAAGCAGGAGCTCTAAATGGGAAAGACATCAGAAAGCACGGGGAGGTAAGAAGGCACAGGGTCAAGGGAACTGTGCCAAAGCAATTGTTGTCTACAATGCCACTCAAAAGTCATAATAACACCATAATTAAGCTTTTATATCACGAGGCTTCAAGACTTTGCAGAAGACTTAAATTATCTGCATTCATATCCACACTTGCTCTCCTCCAATTCTTAATCGCATTTCTTCACATCTATTTTTCTCTTTGCTTGTAATTTATTAAATGCAGTAGAAAGCATGACAATAGAAATAATAGCTACTTCCTTCAGACAGACATGTCAATGACAAAACAATTTTTCTAATAAACTGGGTAGCAAGCTTTGAGTAATAGGTGGCAATTATTCTAAACAGGAAATAAAGTGTATAACTGAAATATGTTTGTAGTAATGTAACATATACCTTACATTGTTTTAAAAAATATATATAATTATGAATACAGGTTTTCTTCCTGATCTATCTAGTCATCATATATAGTGCCCAAGGGGGAAATATGTATGTAGAGAAATAAAATTTAATGGTATAGTTTTCTTTTTTTTTCTTGCAAAGTACAAATACAAAATAAAGAGCAACAAAAAATAACAGAATTAACAGCCGATTCTCTCCTGCTGGTGTCCTGATCACTGGAGCTTAGTATGCGGTAGGGCAGCTTGGTGACGTCACACAAAGGACAATGTACCAACAAATGACTTGAGGGCAATCCATATGCATAAATGTACTTTGTAACATCCCTAAAAGGTACGTTTTGAAATAATTTACATATCTGAGGAACATTTATAAGTCATGTCAGTGCATAATAAAACTAAACAAATGCTTAGGGCTTCAATAACATTACAATTATTATCATGTTAAAATGTAATTGATGTTTAGTCCAGAACTCCAGTTTGCTGCTTAGTTAGGACCATATTTACTAAACAGTCTTGTGCTATGATACACCTTCTGGTATTGGAAGACACATTACAACCTGTTACTTCAATAAGGTGCATGGTGTCTTCCTGTGTTGTATAGCAGAAAACCGTTTAGAAAATATGGTCGCAAATCCTTGGTCCTTTGAAGGATATCAATTGTGGGGTACCATGTAATGAAGTTGTTACCATTGTGGGAGATAGGAATGGTTAATCACGTGAATATCTTACATTTTTAGCTAATGCAAATGTATACAAATATTTTACACATTGTGAGGATTGGAAATTGGTCCCGCCCCGTGACACGTCCCGTGACGCATTGGGTGACACCCTTCATGCAGATGTAGCCAGGTCTCCCCTGCTGAGCAGCACCCCCCTCACCTGGTGTTCGATCGCGGGCGCCGCCGAGGCCAATGGCGGCCCCGCGCGGCGATCGAACAGGTGAGAGCCGCCAGGTCCCGGCTCGGGGGTTGCTGGGGACGCGTGCGGCCGGTTGCTAAGGCCGCACGCGTGTCGCAGGGCTCCCGGCGCTCCCGGAGCCGGGCGGGCAGGGTGCCGCCATTGCCCCTTAGTCGCGCATGCGCAGTTAGAGCCCCAGATTCAGGGCAGAGTCGCGCGAGTGCAGGAACAGGCCAGGAGAGTCGCGCATGCACAGAAGTAGGTAGGGAATACAGCCAGCCTTTAGAGGGTCGCGCGAGAGTAGGGATAGACAGGGAAAGGTTGCGGCGGCCATTAGGGGTTAGTGCAGGTGTAGGAAAGGCACGCATGTGGCCCCAATGTTATTACAGGCGCCCAGGGACTACAATTCCCATAGTGCTTAGCGAGGGAGGCACCAGGTGCCTCATAGGAGCCAATAGGGCTGAAGGACTGCCCTGGAGGGAGATAGATACATTTGGCGGGCTGGAGCTGCGTGTCAGTCAGCAAGAAGCAGAGCAAGGAGACAGACAAAGGAAGGAGGTAGGGTGCAGGAGCCGGGGACTCCTTGCACTAGGCCAGCGGCCCTAAGGTCCCAGTTAACCCTGTATTACCCCAGGTTAGTGAGTGTTGCCAGGGATAGTCTCAGAGAGGGACCCTGTCACTCATGGTAGTCAGAGCTGGGGAATAGCCAGGGATTAAAGGGGGCTGAGGTTAGTCTGCAGAGCGTTGCGGCAGGCGTTTAGGTAAATTAGTGGCACGAGACATCTGGGGGGTTCATAGCGGTAACCAGTCCGGGGAGCCATAGCCCAGGGTCCGTGTTGCGAGTGGCGAGGCCACTGGGGGGGTTCATAGCGGTAACCAATCCGGGGAGCCATTGCCCAGGGCGGCGTTGCGCGTAGTACAAGGCAACTGGGGGGGGGTTCATAGCGGTAACCAGTCCGGGGACCCATGGCCCAGGGCCCGTATTATGAGTAGGGTGGGTACAAGACCTACCTATATAGGATAGGCAACCCCGAATGCCCTAGGAGATTGACCCTTAAGCCACTTAAGGATGCTGTGCTATAGGGACGGCCTATAGGGCAGGGTGTGTCACGTTGCTGTTCCTGGAAAGCGGTTGGACCCACGTTGGGGTCCACAGAGACTGTGTTACTGTCTGCAGGAGTTCGGTTGGAGGAGTCCTCGTCGACGGACCCTTTTAGAAGAGTGTTGCGGGCCCGAGCATCGGAGTGCTCGGAAGGTATTTCTACACATGTGCACCAACAGGCCTAATAGATAACTTAGTGACTGCGCAGTCACCCACGACCTCCGTAGGAGTACGGGACATGTGGGTGGGGGATTACAGGACACTGGGTGGGAACGTCAGACATTGGGCCTGAGATGCATAAGGTTATGATGTTATGTAATGTGTTATATGTTCATAAGTAAAGTCCTTAGTTATTATATAATCACTGTGTGTGTGGTTTCTGATTGGGTTCCTATGTAGGGTCATTCTACACTTCCCTAGAATCCTACATAGGAGGAGGCGCTGAACCAAGAAACGTTCCAGAGGATTCACCCCAGGCTCTCATTAGCGGAGGCTCAGACCTCCTGTGAGCCTGCAGGTATACGCACCACACCGGTAACACTACATGTTCTACTCACCCACACTATATATGAGATTGGGTGGGGTGGAATACCCGTTACACATGCACTGCAGGCGAGTGCTGCAGTACTCCTGCCAGCACTGGACCTCGGCTCCGCCCCAGCGCCGCGTCCCGTGATGCAGCAGAGAACGTCACTGTTCCCACTTCACGTCGGCGCTGAAATATCCAGGGGCCCCCAATGGGTTAATGCTAACTCCCTTCATTACTCCACAGCTGGGATACATTCTGCCCCTGCCTATCAGTACACAGTCTATGTGTGATGACTCACTGCCTGCAGCCTTCCCATTGGCTCCCTGTGCTTTATATGCTCAGCCAGCCCCTTGGCAAATTGACTGAGCATAAACCTTGTTTATGTTTCTAGTGCTTGCCACTAGCATCCTGCTGCCCTGCTATTGCCTTTGCATTCTGCCTTGTTTATCTGTTACCTTTTACCTCAGATTGTACCCGAATTCTGCCTTCTCTGACCCCTGGACCTCGGCTACGCACAATGACCATTCTGACATCTCTACTCCTTGACCTCAGCTACGCACAACGACCATCCAACTTCTCCAATCCTAGACCACGGTGAGTATCACGACTAATCTGACCTCTACTACCCTCACCCAGCTACACGACTACGACTCTGCAATCCGGACGCGGTTGCGGTTGTTGGTCTGAGTACTCTAACATCCCCAACTCAGCCCTGCAGTCCAGTCCTGTTTGTGGTGAGCACTCGTTACAGTATGCTCAGCCTCACAAACAAGGACCCCACTGAGGTGGCTCGAGTTCTGCGCATGCACTCTGACATGTTTGGCCAAATGGAGAAACAGCTTGACCAGAATAGTTGGAAATGGAGCAAATTCTACTTACAGTACAAGCTTTGACTGACCAGGCTAAAAATGCCCCTTTGGACCCTGTCACCTCAGTGGTGTCTGCTCCCACAACCGTTCCCATGACAGAGCCTCTGAACCCCGACTCCCTACACCTCTACAGCGGTGAACCTCTTGGTTTTTTAACCAGTGTTCTATTTAGTTTGAATTGATGCATCACATTTTATATCCCAGCGATCTAAGGTGGCCTATATTGTATCCCTTCTTGTAGATGATGCCTTGGCGTGGGCTTCACCCATCTGGGAACAAAGGCCTCAAAGACCTCACATGCGACATAGGCTGCTTCACCAAGGAATTCCGAAGTGTATTCGACATGCCCAGACGCAAGGTAACTGCTGCCTCATCTCTCTTCCATATTTCCCAAGGCAGTCGTCCCGTGGCCCGATTCGCAGTCCAATTTTGGACCACAGCCACTGAAACAGGCTGGAACGATGAGGCACTGGCGGCAGCATTCTGGCAAGGTCTCTCTGAGAACCTTAAGGACAAACTTGCTGCGCAGGAACGCCCCACGGATATAGAGGAACTCATTGACCTGTGCATTCGAGTGGATTTAAGATTATAGTAAAGAGGGGGCGAGAGAAATTGATGCAAGCAAGGTATACAGTCTATCCTCAGCCACTACACAGAGACCCTGGACACTCTGCTTCCGGATCTGGAAGAACCCATGCAGCTCGGAGGCCACAAGCTATCGCCGGTGAGAAACAGGACAGACATAATGCTTGACTCTACCTTTATTGCGGTTATACTGGACACCAGGTAACTGTTTGCCCCCAGAGGTCGGAAAACGCCAAGTCCCCAGCTAGAGCTGGGTGGATCACACTGGGAACATTAGCTATTTCTCACCCCAAGGTGCCAACCAGACTTTTGATACCTATCACCCTAGCTGGTGAAACCTTCAAAGCCACAACCTGGGCTTTTCTGGATTCTGGGTCAGGGGGAAAGTTCATGGAACAGGGGTTCGCGGAAAGAAACAAAATCCCTTTGGCTCGTAAAAGACACCCGGTAGGGCTTGAGGCGATTGACGGTTGACCCTTAAAACCCACCTTTATTTATCTTCAAACTATCCCTTTCCAGTTACAGACAGGAGAGGTCCATACCGAAAGGATTCAATTTTACATCATTTTTTCTCCTACCGTCGACGTCATCCTGGACCTCCCATGGTTTCATCTACATAACCCTCGGATCAACTGGACAGAAGAACAGCCTTTTCAATGGAGTTCATACTGCCTACAGAACTGCTCTGTGCCATTCAAAGACCTATGTGTAAGGAATCCGCTCCTGGCTTTGATTATAGACTTGCCGACCTCTGCAGTTGCAAAAGCTTCCTCTGGCAATCAATGGCACATGTGCTGCCTCTCATTGCAGCTTCTGCCCTGTGCTCCATTATTGGAGGAATGCTCATACACCCTCCTCCTCTGATTGGATCCCCACCCTTTATATGTTGGGCTTTGGCTCTGAATCAGAGCCGAGCATAATCCTTCTCTGGACGTTACTGTCTCTGCCACAAGCCACCTGGCTTGTCTCCTTGTGTACTAACATCTCTAGTTCTCATCTCTAGTTCCTGAGTATCCGGAGGCCTGCTGCTATTTCCATGCAGAGGCCTGTTCCTGAGTATCCTTAGACCTGCTACTACTCTCCACGTAGAGGCCTGTGTTTCCTGAGTATCCTGAGGCCTGCTGCTACTCTCCTCGCAGAGGCCTGTTCCTGACTCCTGTGCTGAATCGTTGTTTAGCCAGCACTGTTTCCTGGTACCTGCTGCATTCTCCCCTAGCAGAGGTTACCCTTTGTTTCCTGAGGCCTGCTGCTATTCTCCATGCAGAGGTCTGCTTTGGACTTCTGTGCTGAAGCGTTTGTTTTCCCCGACGCTGCCCCGCGGTGTACTTCGGCCAGCCTGCTGTCTCCACCTGCTGAGACCGGCGTCATGGGCCGAGCCCGCTCCTCGCGCAGAGGCCACCCCCGCGCTCACGTTCCTAAGCTGAAGCGGGGAACTTCTGACTACCTGTTGCCGAACTCCTGCTTGAATAATGACGATGCTGCCTTCTCCAATCCTGACCCTACTATGTACGACTACGAACTGCGCACTCTGGATCAGTCTGCGCGGACTAAAGTCGGTGATTATATAACCCCACATCAGCCCCGCAGTCCGGTCCCGGTTTGTGGCGAGCACAATCGTAACACTATGTGGGTTTTCAGTACCAGAGCAGGTAACTTCTCATTTGCCTCAAATCTACTCTGCATTTCTGGACGTATTCAGCAAGGCTCAATCCGAGGAGCTTCCACCCTACCGATCATTCGACTGCACCATCGACCTTCTACCCGGCTCAATTCCTCTGCGAGAATGTTCTTATGCACTGTCACCTCCAGAGATGAAGGCCATGAAGGGATACATAGAAGAGAACCTGCAAAGGGGCTTCATCCGGAAGTCTTTGTCTCCTGCAGGTGCAGGGTTCTTCTTTGTAAAGAAAAAGATAGATCCCTCAGACCATGTTTTGATTATCGGGACTTAATAAAATCACAATCAAGAACCGCTACCCCTTACCTCTCATCACCAAACTCTTGGACAGACTACAGTGTTCCACCATCTTTACCAAACTGGACTTACGAGGAGCTTACAATCTTGTAAGAATCCGACAGGGGGATGGGTGGAAAACAACGTTTAACACCCGGGATGGACATTACGAATACCTTGTCATGCCTTTCGGCCTTTGTAAAGCTCCTGCGGTATTCCAGGACTTTGTCAACGAGGTTTTAAGGGATCTCCTGGACCAATATGTCATTGTATATCTAGATGACAGCCTAATCTTCTCCAAGACTGCACGTAAACACCCGGATCATGTCAAACAGGTACTCCAACGACCATGGGAGAATCACTTATTCGCGAAAGTGTCTGATGGTGGTTACTTTGAGCTTCCATTTATTTAATAAAGTTTTGGTTTTGGTGTTTAAATTGTGAATTGTGTAATTTATTTTGCATTGGATTAATTGATTGTTGTTAATTTATTTCTGTTTACTTCTTCATTTGTTTTTATTTTCTTATTGTTTGGATTGCATTGGATCTTGTTTGTAATTGTTTCTTTTAGGTTTAGCATTGACTGGCATAGTGTTAAATGATGCACAGATTATTTGCATCATGTACACACTGTGCCATTCAATTGTTTGATTGGCATTTGTTATATATTTAATTGGCTAAGTGTTTTATTTGATTTTGAGATGTGTTTTATTTTGAGATGTGCTGTGTTTAATTTTGATATGTGCTGTGTTTTATTTTGAGATGTCATGTTTTTATTTTGATTTGTGCTGTGTTTTATTTTGCTATGTGATATTTTTATTTGGGCCTATTTTTGTAATACTTACCCATTTCTTTGTATATTGGTTAATCATGCCCATATTATATGAGCATAATGAAGCCACTGTACAAATGAATGGGTGAAGGATGGGGTAGTTGTCTGAGGTGGGTGTTTAGGCCTCCCGGGTTGGTATTGGGGCAGGGTGGGTTAGCCCCTTAATTACTTTCGCAATTATTAACCGCTAAGGTGATTAGAGGGCTAGGGGACATTAGATTGTATTTGCTATGTATTTTTCTGGAAACGGAGGGCAGGGACCTGGCATTATCCTGACGAGGACACCCATCATATTGCAGGGGTAAATAATACCGTTTTAGTTACTTTATTTATGCTGGTTAATGTGTTTAATAATGGGCAAATAATCTATTATCCATATCTGGATAATAGTTATTTTGCCCATTACTGTACTGTATGTGTTTGGTGGGGGTGGGGGGGGGGGTAGGGGTGGTTGATTGAAATGTATGACATGTTTATTTATTTACATTAAGGATTGGTACCGCAGGCCTGCGGGGACCCATGGAGACACATGAGGACCCCCGGACGACCACGGGTACCACACGAGGACCCCCGGATGCCCACAGGTACCACCTGTGGACCCATGGGGACACCTGCGGGGAAGAACTGGGGGCCCCGCAGACCCGCAGTGAATGCCTGAGGGCCCCAGACCCCCATGGGAACCACCTGCGGGTCCCCAGACCCCCGTGGGAACCACCCGAGGGCCCCCAGACCCCTGAGGAAACCACCCGAGGGCCCCCACACACCTGCGGGAACACCTGTGGACCCCATTGGGGCCCACGGTGACCACGGGGACCACCTGGAGGCCCATGGCACCCAGTGGGGACAACTCTGAGGCACCCAGACAACCGTGGGCACCCCCCGGGGTGCACTGTTGGGCCTGCAGACACCTGTCGGGCCCACCGAGGACCCCCATTGGCCTGGGGTATTAAGCCTGTATGGAAAATAATAACTAATGTTTTTATGGGGGGCACAGGGGGTGGGTGAGTTATGTATTAATGTTTAATAAATATTGTAATGTTTATTGTTGGGCCTAAGATGTGGGTAGTGGGGCTGTTCTTTGTATTGTTTTTATTGTGGTAACGGGGGTGGGTGAAGGGGGTATTAGCCCCAAGAGTGGGTGGTTATGCCGCCTGTGTGGGTAGTGGGGGAGGGTGGGTTAACCCCTTAATTACTCTAGCGGTTACTAACCGCTAAGGTGATTAAGGGGTTAGGGGACATTAGATTGTCGCTTTTTATTCTTCTGTATTTTTTGCAACACCGTAGGGCATGGACGATATGAGGATGAGGGTGGCCTTCATCGTGGCAGCCTGGCAAGGGTGAGTGCAAGATTTATTTACTTTATTTATGTTTATTAATGTATTTTAATTGGGCAAATGCATTATTATCCATATCTGGATAATAGTATTTTTGCCCATTATTGTACTGTATGTGTTAGGAGGTGCGGGGGTGTCCATTTATTTAAAAGTATTTATGTATTTTTTATTTATTTTTTGGGCACAGGATTGGTATTGCAGGAAAGCAGGGACCCCAGACACCTGCGGGGACAAACCGAGGGCCACCGCTGGCCTATTATATAATTCCTGTGCTTCCCCCCCCAAAAATGAAGCAGATAGTCCTTAAGGCAATGAAGCTGCTTTAATGTATTTTTTTTAATAGTGTGCGGGAGCAGGGTGGCTGAACCGCATTGATTTCTGGCTCAGGGACCCCCTGCTTCACGAGTTACAGGCCCCGGTATGGGGCATCGGATGCAAGTGTCGCCGCCATCTTTATAGCGTCCACGTCACGTGACATGTGACATGTAAATAATGAGATACCGGCACCCCATATCAGGGCCTGTAACTCAGCAAGCAGAGGATCCCCGAGGCATGCTATTATTAAAAATTACATTAATGCAGCTTCATTACCATAGCGGATAGCCGCTATGGTAGTGAATTATTGTTTATTGATATGTGTGTTTTAATACTAGTGTAGATGTGTAGGGGGACCATACATAATGATCAATCTCAACATGGATAATGAACGAATTTGGGGAGGTCACAGGAGAATATGTTCCCTATATATGTGCATGTATGTGATGGTAGGGGGTTGCCAGCCTGTATTAATAAAGGTCAAGCCCAGCTGGCTGCCTCTAGAAACCGTATGTCAAGGGCTGAAGTGTCCGTTCTTGGGTCTAGATGTGCGCCCTAATGTATTCTCCTGTATTTCTGTTCCCATTTTATGGTCCCCTGCAGGAATATAAGCTAGTGATGCCAGGTTTAACTTGGATATCAACTAGGATATCTGCTAGGAAATAGCTACAGGCCAGAGACTTTGGAAATGGGAGTTTAAGGGTGGACATTGGGGAGCAACAAGGGTTAAAATCTGTGTAAAGTATTGCTGACTGGGGTAGCTGGTAGTACTGTTATGTTACACGCAAATGGTGTATAATTTCCGGGTACCCATCTTTAGATGAAGACGGGGAGGGTTATGGAAGTCCCATGTAAAGTATAGCAAAAACCTGACCTGTTTGTGGGCTTCACCTGTTCCCCTTGTCCCAGAGACATGAAACTTCGGGAATGTAAGGTTTAGGTGTGATTATTGGGTCAAAATATATTCCTTTTGTTTGCAGGAGTTCGGGGACAAAGTTACCGAAGGTCCAGTAATTCTCCCTGATGTGCAGGCAGGATTTGTAGGTACGTAAGGTGAATTACACAGAGGCTCTCTGGTGTCTTCCAGAATCCTGGTTTTCGAGCCCAGGTATCCCAGACCCATTTCCCTCACAGGTATAAGATTCCCCTAGGTCTATATTTTATTAAAGTATGTTTTATAATGTTTTATACTGTATGTATAAATGTCTATACAGTTAGCCTGGGCATTTACATAGGTGCCACGATGTCTGCATAGACATTGAAGTTCAAAGGAGGTTGGAGATCCAGAGAAAAGGGGGCACCCCACGGAGGCCTGTTTGTAACTGCCAGACCTGGTGGAGCCTGCCCAGCGGGTGGGTTATGAATTAGCTAGGGAAAGTTGCTGCTTCTGGGTGTGTTTCCCATTGGCTAATTCATATTTCCCGTCCACCTGTTTTTTCAAGCTGGTTTGGCATGCCCCATCCTCTGACATTAGCAGCCAGATAGATGAGCCCCCGCTCTGATTGGCTGGTGGTAAAAGTTCCCACGCTCTGATTGGCCACTAGTCCTCGTTCCATGGTAGGCATAGGAAACCAAAGTCTATGTAAGGGGCTGCCCCAATCTGAGCTCTCGCTCTCTCTCAGTCTTCCAGACTTACAGGTAACCTTGGGACTTGGTCCAGTGAAGGGCTGGCAGGTTTTCCCAGGTGTTTTGCTTGCAATAACAAAGCACTAGGCATTGAGGTGGCAGGGAAGCCTAGCCTAGCTGAGGACAAGTTCTGAGGAACAATGTTACTTGTTCCAGGTTTAATCCAGTGATGTGGAACAGACAGGGCTTTGCTGAAGCAGGTGCCCTGCACCTAGTTGAGGCTAGTTTTCAACCCCAGCAAGTGTGTATTCTGTCTGTATTTTGTATTTCATTGTGTGCGTGGGTTTACCTGAATAAACCTCATTTTATTCAACCATCTTGTTTTGCCTAGTGAATGATCCCAGAAAAATATAAATGTGTTAAAAGTCCTGGTCTCCCATGACAATGTAAAAATTCATAAACATCTAGATATCCATGGACCACATATACAGATGCAGCCACCAGTATTAGATCACTTGCCTTGGAAAATCTGGGGCAATCTCACAGTAATTGCCTCAACATTTCTGTGAGATTCCTAATGGCCCATTGGATTAACACAGCGGGAGGTCCCTGCAGTCCCATTCAAACTGCTGTGTTAATCCGATAAGCCATTAGGAATCTCACAGAAATGTTGAGGCATGTTGAGGCATTTACTGTGAGATGCCTTGGTTTTTACCCAGGCAAGTGATCAGTGGCTGCATCTGTATACATGTACAATATATACAATTTCTAGAGTGGTCAGATTGGATAACATTGGATTACACAAACTGCCACATATTAATTAAGAAATGGATTGAGTTCTATAAACTCATTTAACCACAATGGATTTTTGCTATGCAGTGTGCAGAACCAGTATTGTTCCCTCTGAAGGAATGTGAGATCTCTATCTCCTTTTCTGGGATCCCTAGTAACAACCTCTGAACCTCTAAAGTGTAAACCCTCTGGTGACCCTACATGACGGGCAAGAAAATGTTGGGCAATATTGTGTATCTTTTACCCATTTTCTAACAGACGGTTTACATTTTTTATACCGTTGACATGCTCACCATTGCGCACCTTGAGTGGTCTGGTTTTTTTCCAATGTAGTATTTATTACATGGGCAGTCAACAATATAAACAACAAAATTAGTAAAACAGTTGATGAAATGCATTATTTTGTATTCTTTCCCTGCTATATGATCTACAGTACCATGATTTTGTCCCATGACATGTAATGACATATGACACACCTCCCACATCGATAGTTCCCAGTAGGTTTTTCTAAATATTGGGTACTAGGACCTATCGTGATAGATTTTTTAATCACTACGTGCCAGAATACTTTTTAAGTTTTAGCTCTTCTAAAAAGCACTTTAAGTTCTGATGTAAAATCGGGTCCATTTTCAAAACCTCCCAATGTTTATAAATTATCTTTCTAATTGTTGTTTCCTGTTTGCAGATGTCTGCAATAAACATGGGTGTCTTATTAATGTCAGAGGGTTTATCTTTAACTTTGGGAATTAATAAAGTATTCCTTGGACTAAATCTACTTTTTATCATAGACTCTTGTACCACATCCGGTTTATAACCTTTATCTAGAAATCTTTGTATAAGCATCTTTGATTGATCAACAAAATCAGACTCAGAGCAGTTTGTAAGTACCCTAAGGAATTGCCGGTAGGGTACATGCTCACATTGCACCGTGTAAGAAACAAATATTAGCTAGCACTATTGTCAGAAATTCTTAAATTTACATGTTTGCAACTGCAGCCAAAAAACACAAAAACAAAATTAGGAAATAAAATTCAAGTGGATTTTTTTTAACTTCTTGATAAGTTCTGTTTCATGCAATGTTTTTCTATGTGGTTATCATGGGAAAAAAAAAATGAAATACTGTCGTTTCTGAAATATGTGTTGCCTGTATTAATGATTCGGTTTTTTGCAGTTTATCCTGAATTCTTTTTCTTGAAGGTCTAAATAGCATGAAGCAGAAGAATGACACAATGATAAAGAGATGAACATGGGCAGAGAGCAAATGTTTATGAAAATAAAGAGCTTTGTTTTGCTTCAAAAGCCCATAAAGAGTTACAGTATATGAGATTTGAGAAAATATTGGTGATGCAAATCTGTTTCTACACTGTGCTGTCTGGGCACATTTACCACTGCCAAACAAATACATCTTAAATAGAGAAATGTGCTGATGGATGGAAAGATTAAAAGGACTTTGATTTATACTATCAAATTTTAATACATTGTTTGCCAGTACTTCGCGTTTAGTAAAAACAAAATGACACACTATTAAGGCATACACATATTTTGTATACAAATGGTTTATTCCTCTAACACACAAAGAGATTAAGGCCTTGATTGCAAAGTAAAAAAAAAGAAAATATTTACATGATACTTTTGAAATCTATTACTTGATATTTTAACTTGAATGTACATGATTATGTTTCAAAGAAGCGGTGTGACTTTGTTTTATATACTTGAAATTAAATTAAGGTGTATGTTATCAAAATATAACAGTGCTAAGACATATATTGAATGTATAAAGCAATAATGGATGTTTGTCCATACTCACTTGCATACACTCACATAAATTTGCATGTGTTGCAAGTAGAGATGGGTAACTAATATTTTACCCCCAAAATCCATTTTGCGGTGTAAAATCCGTGAATTTGGTCGGTTTTAATCCGCACTGGTTCATTAAAATCTACAACTGGATACAATCCGTTGATGGATTCTTAAGAATCCGCCAACGGATTGCTGATCTCGCGCATTGGATTGTACAAATTCAACCATGGACTGTGGAATCCGCGGAGTGTATTGGTAATAATAATAAAAAATTCGAAAAACAAGAATTGCCCTTTTTCAGATTGATCCGCTGAAATCCGCGGTTCAAAGGAACCTGAACGATCCGCTACAGATCCAGATCCACCAACAAAATGTGCCCATATCTAGTTGAAAATATTGCCAGCAATATCTTTGACATGGGAATGATAATCATAGAGCTATAGAAAAAAATAGAGACAATATCATCAATGGAGAAGTGCTGTTATTATCTAAGGGATGTGGTCAACCACCTTCATACAGGTACATGCATAGCCAGGCAATCTGTCTTATCCAACCAATAAAATGCATTGTCTACAATATTCCCCAAAATGCATATACTGCAGGTGTTGGGCAGAGATATGAAAACCTTACGAGATTTCTTTCATCGCACTTCAGATCAAACTTTTGAAAAAGTTTGGAAAAATCCACAAAATGTCAATCAAATGTTTGGCATCAAAAGTTTGAGTGAAACTGCACACATTGTACAAAATTAACAGTTTTTTTTAAAGTGGAAAAATAGCTATAAAAGTAATCAAAATTAAACAAATATGCAATGCCCATTGACTTTAAGCGGTAAGCAAACTTGTTGGAAACATTTGTTTAAAAGCAACTTTGTTGCTGAACTAAAGAAAAATGAAATACACAAAGTTTGCTAATGCGTGCAAAAAGATTTTACATCTCTAATGGTGGGTCATCTTCTACAAAGTGTATTTTGGAGTCAAGGAATTCTCCTAGCTGAAATGAGTTTGACTCAGATACTTTTTAGTAGAATGTTTAGAGCTGGAAGTTTCATACCCATCTTCCTGCTTTTGATACAAAAAGCATTCCTGTGATTAGAATAGCCAGTGTTGAAAGAGCTGGATTGATGACACACTAAAGATGTAAATCAAATTTATACATAATGCATTTCTGAAAAATGTGTTTATCAAAAGGAACTTATCAATATTCATACAGCATATCATATCTAAACATGTTAGAAACGCAATGGTTGGGCTGCTAAAGAAATGGGAATGTATCTTTGGTACACAAAAGCTTCATAAAACAAATTACAAATTGCAAGTATGCGTATTAGAACATCAATGGGGGTTATTAATTAAAATGCAATAGTGCAGATCTGAGCTCTATCGCATGGAAACTCACTTTGAAGTTAGTGAGTTTCCATGCGATAGTATCCCGTTTGTTACTATCGCAGTTTAATGAATAACTCCTTATGAATTTGCTACTCAGCCACGATTCGATTTTAATTCAGTTGTAATTGCAAACTAGCGTAGTTTTTAAAACATAATATTATTATGCAGCTCAGGAATCATTAGCCTGGTAGCTTCAACATGTCCAACAAATACTTTACATAATACTTTTTAATCTCTGCACAGCTCTAGCCAAATAATGTAACCCTCTCCTTGCCATTATAATAGTTAGAACATTTTATAATGCATTTGAATGTGTGTTAAATTGTCGATCAGGATTACAGAAAGTCTATGGAGAAGATTAATTAAACTGGTGTATTCATGATAACACTGCAGTTGCGCATTGACTTGTATGGCAAATATAAGCGAACACGGGTATCTCAATTAATTGAATATCCACATACAATAAAGCAACTCTACTGCCATGCTGCTCTTAGGGATTTAATATTCTCTTCACTAGTATGTCAGTAAAATATATTTGATATAAAATCATATTGGCATACATGTGATGTACCAAAATGGAAAAAAAAAGAAAGCAGGTTAATCAGAAATTGATTACCTACTGGTATAATATGTGAGTCATATGTCTCATTAAATAACCTATTCCGGATCTAAGTGTAACACCTCTACTGTATATTTCCATAGATATATTAATATATACAGTGGCGGCCGCCTTTAGCCTCATGCGGCCGTAGTGTCGCAACTCTTATAACCGCGGGCAGATGCATTTTTTTTGTCCGGAGTGTATTGCGGTATTTTAGCGCTCGTAATATTAGCTTTTTATTAGCGCTGTCTTCAATACTGCAATACCGCCTAAAAACTAAGGGGGGCATTCGCGAGCTTTTGTCTTCGAAGTCTAATACTTTAGCAGTTCAAGCTACGTTAGTACACAGTCTGCGTGTGCGCGCGCAGTAATTGTAAATTTGCATATTTATACATGCATTTGCAGTGCTGTACTGTATGTCTCATTTGAAAATTGTTGAAACGCATAGGCGTGTACAGTACTGTAACAGTATCACATTTCGGCATATACAGCGCTCTCCCCTTGCTTGCCCCCGCACACACACAGGATAATTTACTGTACTGCACTGCAGTATTTCAACTTATTATCTTATCTACAGTACAGTACACCGCTCCCACACCATTATTTTGAATGTGTGTCTTTCTGGTTTCAATCACATTCCTGCTTGATAGCTGATGATTACTGCGCATGCGTCTGTAAGTTCACCACTGCTTGCTTGCGAAGTTCAAGAGTGGGTGACCAAAAAAAAATATATATATATATATTTTTTTTCTCCTCATTTTTTATTTTTATTTTCTCCACAAGCCTGCATAAACCATCTTGATATTACGATATTCAACCTGTGCTGTAGCTTTTGACTGCGACACTGTGCGTTTGACTACACATGGTTAATTTGTGTGGTTTTTATGTATTTGGGGGTGTAGTGATCAAATTATTATGATGACCTGCCTTTTGAAAATATGCCAATTCTTTGAACTGCAGTACAGCTAATCCTTCATGCAGCTGTACCCTGTACCCCCCTCCCCACGCACACACAAGGCTCGCTCAAGCAAGGATTTGAACCTCTTATCGACAGACACCTCCCCAGAGCCATTCCGTTTCTAAAGCTTGCCATTGTGTTTTTAATCGTCCGTCCCTAGCCGAGTGTAGGAGGAACGCACACAGAGGTATGCAAGGGAGACTTGTTATGGTTAAATTAAATAAGGCTTTTATTGCGCCTGTTTCCTTAACATCAGAAAAACATCCAAACAAGGGGTCAAACAAAGCTTCTATTCACTTGGGAGTATTTCTAGCAAAACCTATGCAGTCCACTCCCTTTAGATAAGCATGTCTCCCAGCCCCAAACATATATCTTGAGATGAGCAGATATATCAAAAGTCTTATAAAGGAACGTCTTATCTGTTTGGAGGGAAAGTCTTCTCTGTTCCTGGGTTGCTGCCTTTTTCCTCAGGTTTTGTCAGCATTCAGGTTTAGAGGTGTTTTCCCCTGTGTCTTGCAAGCAGCTCTGCTATGTCTTCTGGCAGGCTCAAGACATCTGTCCCCATGGCCAGTCTCACAGCTTGTGAAACTCAGGAACAATCTCCCTTCCTGTATCAAAAGACAGGCTTTTCTGAGAAGCTAATCAGGCAGGTGGTGTTGGATAATTGACTACCAGCAGTTAACCACCACACTGCTGGATTAGAGGCACATTTCCTGAACAGGAATAACTACCCTGTTAAACCGAGCATCACCTCTCTGCCTTTTGAAAATATGCCAATTCTTTGAACTGCAGTACAACTAATCCTTCATGCAGTTGTACCCTGTACCCCCTCCCCCACGCACACACAAGGCTCGCTCAAGCAAAGATTTGAACCTCTTATCAACAGACACCTCTCCAGAGCCATTCCTTTTCTAAAGCTTGCCATTGTGTTTTTAATCGTCCTTCGCTAGCCGAGCATCACCTCTCTGCGCCTGTGTGTAATCCTCTTTGGGATGGGAGCTACAGTACATAGCTGATGATTACTGCGCATGTGTCTGTAAGTTCACCACTGCTTGCTTGCGAAGTTCAAGAGTGGGTGACCAAAAAAAATATATATTTTTTTTTTTCTCCTCATTTTTTATTTTTATTTTCTCCACAAGCCTGCCTATACCATCTTTATATTACAATATTCAATCTGTGCTGTAGCTTTAGACTGCGACACTGTGCATTTGACTGCACATGGTTGATATGTGTGCTTTTTATGTATTTGGGGGTGTACGGATCAAATTATTATGATGACCTACCTTTTGAAAATATGCCATATCTTTGAACTGCTGTACAGCTAATCCTTCATGCAGCTGTACCCCCCTCCCCCACGCACACACAAGGCTCGCTCAAGCAAGGATTTGAACCTCTTATCGACAGACACCTCTCCAGAGCCATTCCGTTTCTAAAGCTTGCCATTGTGTTTTTAATTGTCTGTTACTAGCCAAGCCTCACCTCTCTGCGCCTGCGTGCCTAATTTTCCTATTGTTGGCTATGAGTCACCTCTCTGTAATCCTCTTTGGGAAGGGAGCTAGCTGATGATTACTGCGAATGACTCACCCATCCACCCCCCAACCTTTAGAGGCTTTGTTTACGGTAACGTTTTTGATAATCCCTTCTTGAATTTGATATGTAAATCTGATTTGCACAGCACTGTGAAATTGAGAGTTAAAAAAACCATTATCTGATTCATGTTGTTGATGCAGTAAATTACCACTTTTTGTCATTCTTTCTTTTTCTTTTGTGTAGGTGTGTGTGGGGGGGTTGTTGTCAATGATTATGATTATCATGAATGTAAGAAATGTTTATTTTATTTTATCAGGAACAAAAAATACAAATATAAAAATAATCATGAATAATACAAAATGCAGTCTCTATTCAGTTCTTCTGACAGATGAAAATTGAGGGCCGGTGGATAATCATGAATAATGCACATTGATAATAATATTAATTAATAATATATAATATATAATAATCTATATATAATAATATAATTTTTTCCGTCTATATCTTCTTCCTCATTTTGTGTACAGTACAGTAGTTCATTGAGAGAAGAGGTTTTGTGTACATCATGACTGCAGTTTAGATACTGTACACTTAACTGTACAAACAGTTCACAAACTTTACACGATACCCCCCTCTCCCCCAGTACATCCTTTTTTTCTTAAAAGACAAGTAAACAAAAAATTAGTGCAGTTATGTGCATACTGTATTATGGCATGGTGTGCTGTATAGTACTGTCAAACTAGTCTATACTGGAAATACTGTATACTGTAATACTTCTGTTAAATACTTCACAACTAGATGGCTGGTGCTGCTCTCTCAGGGAAAAGAAATCTGTGCCTAACTTACCTGTATCATACTGTACTTACAATACTACAGTACAGTACTATACCATACTACCTTCCTGATGCTTTCCCATTACGCGCGATCACAATGGGCAACACAGTCGCAATATGGTCAATATATTTATTGCATCGTTCCACGGTGAGTACATCGTTCCAAAAACTTACTATGCCTTGCGCCAACTCATCCTTTTTGGAGGGTTTCACGACTATGGTCCTTCAGCTGATGCCAAACCATTTCGATAGGATTGAAGTCTGGCGATCTGTCAATGGAGGGAGTGGGAAAAAAAGGACAATTAGCTAAAGAGATACAGTACACAGTAAAAACAGTGGGAAAAAATGAGACACGGTTACCGCACTTACTCCGCTGGCGTCTTCACCCAGTTGATACGCGCTCAAGAATATGCGCTGTTGACGCGGTATGCTTCGGATCGTTGTCCTGGTAGAAACGGTGACCATCCGGGAACACACGTGCAATGTATTCCACAATCTCAGGCACAATTTTCTCTTGGAAGAAAGCTTTATTCATGATTCCTATAAGAAGAAAAGAAAAGTGCTCAAAAAACTGCACATTAGTACAGTACAGTGCATAAGGCAAAAGCATGTGACATACATTTTACTGTACCTTCAAAGATGACGATGCATCCTCGTCCACGCCTAGAGATTGCACCCCATACATGCATCTTCACTGGGTGTTTTGGATGCGGCTTCATAGATATGCGACCTTTTTTGTGGAGTGCAAAGGTGGCAAATCTCTCCAGCGAAACAGTAGACTCGTCATTGAAGATGCAATCCTGGAAAGTTTCTCCACTGTCGATCCATGCCAGGGCCTGGACCACTCTCTTGATCTTGTTAACGTCCCTTATCGTAGGGTACGCTCTGTAATGACAAGGAATAATTTTATAGGTGCAATACAGTTTCTTAAACAACACTTTTACCTCCTGTACTGTCCAGTACTAACCTCACACGTCCATATTTCCATCCAATTCTGTGTTTCATCTTCTTTATGCTAGTCTCGGATACAGTTAGATTGTGAATTTGCTGCAGAGTGTATTTGACCCTTAAGGCACTCTTATCATCATTCTCTTCACTTATTTTTTCGACCAGAAGAGTTGTCTCCCAACAGTGTACAGAAAAAAAACAATCCGGTAAGTTACAGTGCAGTAGGCCACAAGTACAGCACATCATTTACAGTAAACAATAATAGATGCAGCAATATAAACAATAATTGATATACTATATTATATAGTAATATAAATAAACAGAAATAACCATAATGCAACATAATGCAACAGTGCAGTAGGCCACAAGTACAGCACAACATTTACAGTAAAAATAGTATAAAATTAAATAGATCTACACAATATATAGTTCTATTAATATGCAGCAATATAAACAATAATAGATATACTGTATTATATACTGTAGATATATAAATATACCGAAATAACTATAAAATTAGATAGATCTACACAATATATAGTTCTATTAATATGCAGCAATATAAACAATAATAGATATACTGTATTATATATTGTAATTATATAAATATACCGAAATAACTATAAAATTAGATAGATCTACACAATATATAGTTCTATTAATATGCAGCAATATAAACAATAGATATACTGTAGTTACATAAATATACCGAAATAACTATAAAATTAGATAGACCTACACAATATATAGTTCTATTAATATGCAGCAATATAAACAATAGATATACTGTAGTTATATAAATATACCGAAATAACTATATAATTAGATAGATCTATACAATATATAGTTTTATTAATATGCAGCAATATAAACAATAATAGATATACTGTATTATATAGTTATATAAATATACTTATACGTTAGTTACCGTTGGTGTCCTCGTGCATTGTTTGGTTTTTCCGTGTGCATGATACAACACGGTGGTTGATGGCACAACAAGGCCAGAAGCAGCTAACCAGGGTTGGATATCTGCAATACGGTGTCCGCTCGTGTACATCTCCTTAATTCTCATGCTGAGATCCTTTGAAATCTTTTTAACAGGCATTGCTGCGAGTAAAAAGAAATACAAACTCAAGAATGCATATTTGATGTTTAGTCGATGTGTATTGAATGTGCAGTGAATCAACAAAATGGATGGTGTATTTATACGTTAATGACTCACATTAGAGTACGCCCACTTTTAACACCTGTACCTCGTCGCCATGCATAAAAGGTTACACACTTTGCATAGCCCACCACTCGATGATCTGTATCTGAACTTGCCCTTGTCCAGATACTGCATTGTGCCATCTGCTTCCATGGATCAACCCCGATTCTACGGATGCAAGAAGCCACTCGCCTCTGCCGTGCCTGTCACGCAGAAAAAGCGAAAGCCAAGGCCAAAGCGACAGGCTAAGGCCAATAAAGAAAACCTTCTGCTGACCCCAAAGGCTAAGGGTTTTAATACACGTAAGCCTTATTATGTCAAGAAGAAATACGGTGATGTACACTCAACGCAAAACAAATGGCAGCCAACCCATCGAACCCGCAGACCACTTCCTCCAATACGCTTCGACGACTCTGCCGCCGCTCTCCCGGAAATCTACAGCCCATCTTCCCCACTACTCGTCCACGATGCTGCCGCCGCTCTCCCGGAAACCCACAGCCAATCTTCGCCACTGCTCTTCGACGACGCTGCCGCTGGTGCCCCTAAAATCCACGGGTCACTTTCTCCATTACGCTTCGACGACGCTGCCGCTTCTCTCCCGGAAATCCACAGGTCACCTCCTCCATCCTTCTTCAATTATGCTGCCGCTTCTCTCCATGGAACCCCCATCTCATCCTCCGTAGCACCCATCCACCCAGATGTCCACAGCACGCCATGCACAAGAACCAGCTTGTTAGACCGCATGCTGAATGGGTTAAGTGTGGATATCCCCGGGAACTCTACTGTGCTGGTAAAGATAGATCTGCTTTTAGAGACCATGCTAAATATGGATCAACGGATGCAGAAGACGGATCAACGGATGGAGAAGATGGATCGACGGATGGAGAAGATAGAGACTGACATTTATTTATTTATTTATAAAATATTTTACCAGGAAGTAATACATTGAGAGTTACCTCTCGTTTTCAAGTATGTCCTGACATAGCGGGGATACATAATTTGCTCGGTGTTCATGCCCCTGTATCCCCGAAGCCGGAGCAGGAGGGTGGCATGAATGTGATGAATTGGACCTTCGACCGCCTTCCAACACCAAGAGCACCCCCTCCACCAGAAGAATCTGTGTACATGTATGCCGTTGAGGAGGAGGATAACATGACAACCCGTCAAGACCACGCCAGGAGACAACAAGGCGACCAAGACAGGAGGAAAGCTTCCTCCAGACAACCTACCCTCGCCTGCCGCCACAAGCACACCCCCTCACAGAAGAACACCCGCTTCCAGAACCCAACCTACATACGCTTGCATCGAGACGGTGCCCGACATCATCCTGCACAAGCTGCCACCGGCACTCAGGGAGAAGTATAGGGTGATGAGTGCTGGTTTACCCCAGAAGTATGCCATGTTAATTTTTAAGCACCACATGTCCTACTTGGTGTACTGCGGATGGGTCTACAATGTGAACTAGGAAGGAAATCGCGAAAAAAGGGCGCTTCCTGAAAATTTAAGAAGGACTATTGTGGAGGAATTACGGCGCTATTTTTCAATTACAGATCCTTTAATGAAAATCGTTTGAGACTCCATTAATGGCATTTTGCGCCATACACGGCATCGGCCCTGGAAGGACAATCTGGTGGGGATCGCATTTGCGTGACTGTTCAACTGTTGTTTATTTTTTGTAAATGTTTTGACTTTCTGTACTTTAATAAAGGAGATGTTGCGTTTTTTAACTTGTATTAATAAAGAAATGTTTTTCCTTACTGTACATAGGACCTGCAAAATTCCAGTCCCCGAGGGCCGCAAACAGGCCCGGTTTTCAAGGTTATCCTTAAAACCGGGCCTGTTTGCGGCCCTTGAGAACTGGAGTTGTGCAGGCCTGACTGACACATGTTTTGACTTTCTGTACATAAATGTTTTCACTAGCAGTAAACCATACACCTGTTGATGTTTTGAATTGCTGTACACTTAAAATGTTTTTACATTGTACTGTATTTGTAAATAAATGTTTTTGTACTTACTCCACCAATAAAAGAAAATGTTGATTTGTTTTAAATTGTTCCATTGTCTCTTTTTCTACTGTAACAAAAAACAGTATTTCAAGAACATACTGTACAGTACTGTCCAGGCATGTACTGTATACTGTAGGCATGCTCATTACTGTACATCACAAGAGTGTTAAAACAATACATGCGGAACGGGTATAGAATACACATATGTACTGGAGTACATGTAGAATAAATGCATGCTTTTTATTTTTCGGGTTTATTATACAGTATATAAAAAAGTTTTGTATACGGTCTGAAAACAACAGCATACTGTTTCAGGTTTTCTATGAAGCTCTCGGTGACAGTATTCTATCCTAATCAATAACATCGGCCACTAAACTACTAAACTGAAGACTCCGGTACGTGTTTTTTTTAAATCAGATTCAGCAATGTGCAGGCATTGTAACACAAAGCTATATTATCCATCGAAATCCCTCCATTTGCCGTTTTCCGCATGAGATGACAAAGTTTTCTTTTCTGAGGAACAAAAACAAGTAAAAGTTTTACTGTAATGGTCAGTCAGTCCCCCAAAGAAGTTCCCACAGTCAGTCCCACCAATAATTTTCTCGGAGGGCGTCTCCTGTTCACATGCGCATGCGCTTACCGTCGATGTGATGACACGCATATGCGTTTCAAGAAGGTTCCAATGCCATGCGTCTAGCTTTTCACCAATTGTGCAGAATCTACTGTAGAAGCTGTTCAGCCAATGATATTGCTTACAGGAGAATCTCTTGACTTTTGAATCGCATTGATATTAATATTTTCAAAATAAAAAAAACAGAATAAAATACGGAAATATTACTCACCATAGACTTTCCCAATCAGCAGGCACCGAGCCATTGCCAGTCCCGTATTCTTGATCATACACGTCGTTGACTCGTGACAGCGGGACTACTACACCTGTGGTCAGCTGATGAGGCTGGAAATCGCTTAGGTACATGCAAGCTTGCTCGAATCTGTACGCGAAATCCGCCTCAGGCTGCAGGTATCCGGGCGGGGATAGACAGCAAGGGTTGCCAGTAACCAGGTTTTTACTGACGGTCGGACCGTTATTGGAAGCTGCCGCTGTCGCATTGCTTGCCTGCGACTGACATTTCTTAGTTGGTTTTAACACGACCTTTCGACTTTTGCAGTCTCCATGATCATAGCTACGGGAAAAACCCGGTGATACACACCAATACCCTCCAATAACATCGGGATCAATACGAAAAAAACATGGATCGCTACATAACTTTTTCCTTATTGCACGCTTCCACACATGAGCATCTGGTGAAAATTTGTAAAAGTCATAGTTTTCGAAAAAATACTGATAAATTTGAACAACTGTTGCCATCTTATCATCTGTTGCATTAATCGCAGCCCATATTAAATAAGCGTACGTTCTGACGGGTTTTTGGAACACGGACTGCAGTTGTGCACTCATGGCGGGACTCTTAGGACAATAACACAAGACCAGACACTGTGCTTGTCTTTTTTTAATATGAAAAGCCTAAATTGATACATTATTGTAACTTCTTCCTTCAGTCCCAAGGCCAATTTACAATGGACCACTGTGGTGTTTTTTTTAAACACCTGCAAGTCGACACATTACTGAAGCGCATGCACATTACAATTCATGAATATCTGCCATCTGGCGGATACGCAAAGAATTGCAACCAATTAAATCCGAACCATTATCAATAAACACATCAACCGTGCATCAACCGCGGGTGTGAATGCAACATGAATGTGGAATAAATGCAGTCAGAATGCGGCATGAACGTGGTGAAGTGCAGTGAAGTGCGTGGCATTCGGAAAAAAACCCGAAAAAATTTGTAGATGTTGGAGAATAAAAGGGGCCGCGGCTGTATGCTAGGGTGGGGGCCTGAGTCCAATAGAGACTGTTCTCAGATGGCAAGGAAACAAGCTGGGATCAGACAACATAGATGGACACATATCTTTGAATAACAACAATATATAGATGAGTAACATAGAAATTACATACTGTAACCCTCTGAATCATAGGACCACGAACACTAATTATGACAGTAACTAGAGATGGGCGAATGTTTTGGGCGGATTTGAATCCGCAGTAGATCTGCCAGTTCTTTTTGTCCGCGGATGTCCACTGATCAAGCTCAAAAATGGCAATTTGCCTTTTGAGGATCTTTATTATTATTGCCAATGCACTCCGGGGATTTAGCAATCCGTTGATGGATTGTTAAAAATCCACCAACGGATTGCGGAATACGCGGATTGGATTAAACAAATCCGCCAATGCATTGTATCCAATGGCAGATTTGATGAATCTGCACGGATTAAAACCAACCGCGGAGTTTACACCACAAAATTAATTTTGCAGACAAAATGCAGATTTAGGCGGCTTCGCCAATCTCTAACAGTCACACAAAGAGAATAGTATGCACCTCTCTGCACAATTGTCCCCCAGTGTCTCTTTCTCAGTCCCGTTGGTGCAGGTGTTAACTAATTGGCCACTGCTGGTGCCAGCACAGCATTGAAACTCGTGTGGGGTTATGGATGTGTTTATAGGTGCAGGACTGTCACTTTACAATGAATGGCGATGGCTTTGTATGTAGCAAAGGATACTGAAGTGTCCTAGATGCGATCCCATAGAAGTTATTCAACTTGGTCTTCTGACAGCTTCAGGACCTCCAGCTTACACAGGTCCCTTTTTATCAGATGATGCGCCTTCCAGGATCACACCTGCTGCCTCTGTTATGTGCTCTTCTTCCAGACTAGCAAGGCTCTGCTACCAATCTGTCTCTCTTATCTGCTAATTACCTACGTGCTCCTCTCTCCCTATATCTCTTAGCCCTTCCTTCGATGATGTCTCCTTTCTTGGTATTCTATGATCTCAGTCCTTTCTGTTGTTCACAGTCATTGGCCAGAGGGCATGTCCACTGGCAATTCCACATGTCCACTTATGTTTGTCATAGGAATGCTACACATGTATAGTAAAATATGTGTGAAGCAGAATAATTATATGTGCAAAAATATTTCAACTTTAAAAATCTTATTTGCATATACATCGTCGTTTGTATGTGAAGAGATAAATAGATATAAATAGAGATGCCATTTTAGCTAAAGTTTGCCAACCAGGTAAAATTAAGCAAATGAAAAATGCACATATTTGTTCAGCAAGTTCCAGGATAGAAAAAAAACCATGACACATTTGTGCCTCAAATTCAGATTTTGGTCTCTCCTTCCACTCCTGACTATATGATGCCCCCAGGAACTTGGAAGGAGGAGGGAATCAGAGGTCGGGGGGGGGGGGAGAGAATAGGGACTCCACCTCATATATTGCACCCCCAAATTTCCCCAATTGTCCCTACCTCCTGTGATCCAGCTGTAAAGTGCTACGTGAAGGTGAAAAAAACGGCGCTAACTCTATTAGTGTACACTTGTGTTATACAGTTGATTATAAAACAATGGTGATGTGCTCAAATAACGTGCAAATGATATTATAAAGTTCAAACCCCCTGCTCAAACCCTGCTGGTGGGGACTGGTTTCACTAGTCCCACAAATCGTCACTCTCCAGTTGTAATCCAGGGGGAGCATGGAGGGAAATAGAACAAAAAAGACAAGAAAACAATCTAAGTGTAGACAGTTTTAAAATAGTGTATACATTCTGTATTCTGTCTTGGCTCTTATGTGTTGCCTACTTACAAGATGTAAGTCAAAATCAAGCGGTTTTGACACACAATGGTCTCTGCTAGAAGGATTTCTCCACCAGGTAATGGGGTCTCCAACTCTCATCTCAGCAGCAATGTGTATGTAAAAGAAAGGATAACCATAGTGCAGACCAGTACAATATAAAAAACTCGACTTTATAGGGTTTAAAACTGTCTACACTTAGATTGTTTTCTTGTCTTTTTTGTTCTATTTCCCTCCATGCTCCCCATGGATTACAACTGGAGAGTGTCCAGCTGTAAAGACCATGACAGGGGTTGCTGCAGTTCTGTCTGAAACTTCCTATATGGTGTTGGTGTAATGATACTCGTCTCAAGCAGGAAACAGACCCGCAGGGCTGAGGTAGGTAAGTGTAAGAGCCGACTTGAGCCGAGGGACAGAGTCCTGATAGAGTAGTGAGTTATAGGCCAAAGGTCAGGACTGGCAGCAGAGTTGAGTAGTCATTGTGGATGCAGAGGTCGAGGCAGGCTGAAATCAAAGAGTAGTCGAGATTCTTGCAATGGTCGGGGCAAGCTGTAGACAAGGGTAGTCGAGGTACGTGAGCTGGGTCTGGTAACGTGAGAGACAAAAAGCATAAACGCTTTGCATGAACACAGCATGAAACTGGAACTTTGCTTGGCAAATTCCTGCTAACAGGGCTGTCCTTTTAAAGGAAGTTGCCAGGAGCAAAAATGGACGATCCAGCCACGGAGGGTGAGCAAGAGCAAAATCTCGGACCGGAAAGTGAAAACCTGGAAAAGATTTTGACAAACCACATTGTACAACCCCCTCCCCCCCCCCCCGTCCAGAATCGATCTCCGGACGAATAACTCAGGCATGTCAGGTAACCTCTGGTGGAAACCTCGGAGCAAGGATGAAGTGTGGATATCAATAGACGTCAACCAAGAATTCTCCTCTGGACCGTATTCCCTCCAAGATACTAGGTACTGGAGACTGTCTCGAGACCTACAGAAATCCAGACTCTGACGAGTTATATACTCCTCTTGACCATCCACCAGAACTGGTCCTGGAAGGTTGGGAGCAGAAGAGGAGTTGTTGCGGACCACTGCAGAGACATGGAAGACTGGAGGAATCTTTAGGGTATCTGGTAGCTCCAATTTAAAACTGATCAGATTGACTTGTTTCTCAATTTTGTAGGGACCTATAAACCTAGGCTCGAGCATAAGGGATGGAATTTTAAGATGAATGTTCCAGGTAGATAGCAATAAGTGGTCTCCAACCTGGAACTGCGGAATTGGCCGACAACGCTTATCCACGTGATCCTTCTGCTGAAGGGAGGCTTTAGTTACGCTGGCATGAATCCTCATTCAGAGAGACTGCAGCTCCTTATCAACAATCCTACATCAGACCATATTTAAACATATTAGAAAAGCAATGATTGGTCAACAAAGGAAATATGTAAATGTATCTTTAGAAAAACGCTTCCTAAAACAAATTACAAATTTCAAATATTTTTAGAGATATGAAAAACGGTCCCAACTGTAGTCGCAAGTTTTTTTTGTTTTTTTACATTTTGTCATTTTGCAAGATATTTTCTCTAGTTTTACAGGGTTCAAATAATTGGAAAACCAGTCTTAGATGCTACAATATTCTGCCATGTTTTAACACTGAGAACCAGATTCTACCTAATCATTGGGATTTCGGAGGGAAAAGAGAGTTGCATTAGAGTACCCTATGTCCCATACATATTCCCTCTCCCCCTCTCTTCCTCTCCCCCTCTCCTTCTCTCCCCTTCTCCACCTCTCCCCCTATCCCCCTCTCCCCCTCTGTCCCTCTCCTCCTCTCCCCCTCTCCCCCTCTCCTCCTCTCCCCCTCTCCTCCTCTCCCCCTCTCCCCCTCTCCTCCTCTCTCTTTTAAAAAGTTGGTTTTTTAAAAGTTCTGAAAAGAATGAGCACATTTTGAAAGGTTTGCCAAATTGAATGAAAAGTTTGTACATCTCTACTGAGGAATCAGGTGGTTCTCTCACGGGCAGGTGAAGCTAGATATTTTGCAAGATATTTTCTCTAGTTTTACAGGGTTCAAATAATTGGAAAACCAGTCTTAGATGCTACAATATTCTGCCATGTTTTAACACTGAGAACCAGATTCTACCTAATCATTGGGATTTCGGAGGGAAAAGAGAGTTGCATTAGAGTACCCTATGTCCCATACATATTCCCTCTCCCCCTCTCTTCCTCTCCCCCTCTCCTTCTCTCCCCTTCTCCACCTCTCCCCCTATCCCCCTCTCCCCCTCTGTCCCTCTCCTCCTCTCCCCCTCTCCCCCTCTCCTCCTCTCCCCCTCTCCTCCTCTCCCCCTCTCCCCCTCTCCTCCTCTCTCTTTTAAAAAGTTCGTTTTTTAAAAGTTCTGAAAAGAATGAGCACATTTTGAAAGGTTTGCCAAATTGAATGAAAAGTTTGTACATCTCTACTGAGGAATCAGATGGTTCTCTCACGGGCAGGTGAAGCTGAGTTTACAAAGCCCTTGTGTTATTGGACACCCTGAGGTGTGGTTGTGTTCTGTATTCTTCCCAATGTATTACACTTAACAGTAGTGCTCAGACATAAGGAGTCTAGGGAATCCTCTTAAATCCTACTCTTGACCTACAGTATAATAGCAGTTAGGACCCCAGAGGTCCTGACTCCTGCTCTCACCCCCTGGGCCTGCCAAAAAAGGTTGAGGCCTGTCAACTAGCATTCTCAACATTACACTATCACTTTTTAAAATCAGTCATCGGTGTCCTCACTTGACTCAGTCAGATAGGACTCAGTCAGTCAGACTCATCGTCATCACTTGTGCTCTGTCAGTATCATTCACATTGCCAAGTTAAAACTTGAACTCCAAAATGTTAAATGTGTTCCCTATTATGGCATTTGCAGTAAAGAATTTGCTGAAGACTGCACTTCTCTCACCAAAATGGAAAGATTTAAAATGTTGTTAAACCTTTGTGAATTTTAATCTGCAACATTTTTGTAAATATGACCAATATTTGCATGTTTTACAAACTTGTATGAAACCTTTAAAAGGTTCATTATTTTTTTTTGTCACTGATTTTGCATGTCTTGTTCATCCTTTAAATGATCAGAAAGCCCCTGCCAAAATGCTGCCACCAGAGCTTCATTATTCCAGCCCATCTCCGCAGCAAGGGTTCGGAACTCAATGGCACACTGGCCTGCGGTACGGATTCCTTGTTGGATTCGAAGGAGTGAATCTAAAGCGGAGGAGACGTGACCGGGGGCATCGAATACTCTTTTAAATGCCTGAAGAAAGGCAACAGAGTTGAGATCAGAAGGAATTCTATCTCCCACAGAGGGGAAGCCCAGGCCAAGGCCTCATCTGTTAGTAAGGAAATTACATACAGTAGGCTATCATTGATCGGTGAGTGCTGAATATGGAGGGCTGGAGTTCAAACTAAATCGAGCATTGGTTCAGAGACCCTCTACAAGCAATAGGGTCCCCACCATAACGCAGAGGCTTTGGGATCCATGGTTCCCTTGGCGTAGGGGGTAATGGGGCTGGCGCCAGAGAAGCTTCCGGTAAGGGTGGTGCAGGGGTAGAACCCGCCTGGTGTGTGTCCAACTGGGTAAAAATGTCCTAAAGTCGACTTGAAATAAGTGCCAGCTGTTGGTTTTGCAGGGCTAGAGATCAGGGAGAGATACAGCTCACTCTACCTCAGCGGGGTCCATGTATTAACGAGCAAAATGTGACATTGCTCCTCTCAAATCAAGAGGCGGACCCGCAGGGCTGAGGTAGGGATACAAATAAACCACAACCCAGGGACAGAGTCCTGTAAGAATATGGAAGCTTGGAAGCAGGTGTCAGGGCTGGTGGCAGAGTTGCAAAGTCAGGGGACAGGCAGAGGTCAGGGCTGGCAGCAGAGGTGCAAAGTCAAGGAGGCAAGCGGAGGTCAGGGCAGGCGGAAGGCAGCGACGTCGGGGTCACGGTCCGGCATCAGCAACAGGAATTTAAAACAGGCAAGAGGGTAAGGCGAACTGCAAAGACTGAAAGGAGCTGCAAACAAACAGAACTGTGCTCGGCGACTCCCTATGGTAACTGCAGCCTTATAAAGTAGTCTGCCAGTACCCAAAATGGTCGCAGGATCAGAAAGGGCAGGAGAGACAGAAAACCTGGACCGAAGTGAAAACCAGGCACGGATCAAGCAGAATCCTTACATCAGGTATAAGATGGTTATTCATTTTTCATTAGCATTACCTACTGTATGTAATTTCTGCAGATTCAGTTTTGTAGGCCACCTTATGACTGGTACAATATAAAATGTATTAATAATGTCTTATTTGTCCAATCACTATACATACAGTATGTGTGCTTTTTACATGCATTTACAGAAACCTAAACTACTTTATTGATTCATATGATGAATTAGTGCAATCCTTCCTTCTGCATTCTCACAGTATAGGGATATCGTGTGGAAAATATTCCATACATCATTACTTTTGTCTGGCAAAAGTCCACAGCAGACTGATTTATTTACACAAGAGAACAAAAGTAACTTAAAATTCAGGCCTTAATTCACCACAGTCTCCTAATCTCTATGAATATAAGCTTGGAAGAAAGTTGCGCTTTATAGGTTTAAAAAGAATTAGAGGGATGTATTCAGCTATGTATGAAGGAAAAACTCTTTCATCTCAGTCGATAGTGATTCATTATTTGCTAGGAATAATACATAATTATTGTAATTTATAAAATATATTTTATGGCTCAGAATAAGTTGGAAGAGACAAGTGTTAAATTATTTCTTTAAAAAAAATCTATTTCCAAGTTATAGGAGCACTCACGTTATAGTGTAGTAGTTCTGCCTCAGGTGCATACTTTATAGGATCAAGTAGCCAGGAAGGGAACTTGTATGTAGTAAAGGAAGAACAATCAAGGCACTCCAATGTTCTTTAATGAAGAAAAAGGGTGTTATTATCCTTCTTCAATAAATACCTTTTTTCTTCAACAAAGACCGCTGGAATGCCTAGATTGTTCTTCCTTTAAAAAATGTATCCATACAAATAAAGGAAAAAGTACACAATTCATGCTTGTTAAGAGAAATTTTGTATATATAGTGTGATGCCCACACCACGTTGCAGCCTCTTTTAGTCCCAATGAAAGGCAGGAAACACTGTAATTCTTTATATGGGGTTTATTTATAGGGATTAAATCATACTAACAGGCCCACCATCCCTTTAAGTCCAAACAAAACATAAAATAAACTCCTACTCCTCTAAGGAGACTAAGGGGGTCATGCACTAAGCGGTGAAAAATTGCATTCGCCGGGGCTTTGAACTCGCCATGTTTTGTGCGTGTTGCCCTCGCAGTATGCAGGAAGGGCCGAATCCCTGGCGAATCATTGTGAGAGCAACATTTCAAAACATGGCGATTAGCCGGTGGCGAGACAGTCGCCTGCCGATAAGCTGCCGATAAGCCGTCCCCTGCCGAGATGTGTCTGCAGCAGAGAGAGATCCGCCACTCTCTCGGCGCAAACCTCGGCCCAAATAAAAATATTTGTAATAAAATGTTATTCATAGTGTACATGTGCAGGGGGTCTCCGGAGCTGAACCGCATTGGTTTCAGGTCCGGGGACCCCCTGCTTCCCGAGATACAGGCCTCATTATGAGGTGCCAGTATCCCTCTGCATTTAAATGTCCCGATCACATGACCGCGGAATGTAAACAAAGAAGAGGGATACCGGCACCCCATAAAGGGGTCTGTATCTCGGGAAGCAGGGGTTCACCGGACCTAAAACCAAAGCGGTTCAACTCCGGAGTCCCTCTGCACATCTACAATATGAGTAAAACACCAATATCAATAAACAATAATTCCTCACCATTGCGGCTATCTTCTATGGTAATGAAGCAGCATGAATGTATTTTTAATAATAGTGTACGGGAGCAGGGGGTCCCCTGAGCTGAACCGCATTGATTTCAGTCTCGGAGATGCTCTGCTTTCCGAGTTACATGCTCCGGTATTGGGCATCGGGTGCCAGTGTCACCGCCATCTTTATAGCATCCAAGACGTGATGTGCCCACTATAAAAATGGTGGCGACACCGGCACCGATGTCTCAAACCGGGGCCTGTAACTCGGGAAGAAGGGGGTCTTTGAGCCAGAAATATATATATACTGAGTTAAGTTATGGTGAGTAAAAAAAGTGACAAAAACCCTCCACAGCAAAGCAAAAAGGCAAATGTAAATACAACTGTATGCTCATCTGCATGTCTTAGGCAGGTCAGTGGAAGTGGAAGTGCTGTGTGCTGGGTGATAATGGTGAAAGGCGGGGTTGCAGACTTGTATTGTATTGTATTGTATGTCTTTATTTATATAGCGCCATTAATGTACATAGCGCTTCACAGCAGTAATACATGTGGTAATCCAATAAATAACAGATAATATAAATAACAGATCATGGGAATAAGTGCTTTAGACATTAAGGAAGAGGAGTCCCTGCTCCGAGGAGCTTACAGTCTAATTGGTAGGTAGGGAGAACGTACAGAGACAGTAGGAGGGAGTTCTGGTAAGTGCATCTGCAGTGGGCTAAGCTTTATGTGCCATGTGTTCAGAATAGCCACAGTGCTATTCATATGCTTCTTTAAGCAAGTGTGTCTTAAGGTGGGTCTTAAAGGTGGATAGAGAGGGTGCTAGTCGGGTACTGAGGGGAAGGGCATTCCAGAGGTATGGGGCAGTCAATGAAAAAGGTTTAAGGTGGGAGAGGGCTTTAGATACAAAGGGGTAGAAAGAAGACATCCTTGAGGAGAACGCAAGAGTCTGGATGGTGCATAACGAGAAATTAGGGCTGAGATGTAAGGAGGGGCAGAAGAGTGTAAAGCTTTAAAAGTGAGGAGAAGAATGGAGTGTGAGATGCGGGATTTGATCGGAAGCCAGGAGAGGGATTTCATGAGGGGAGATGCTGAGACAGATCTAGGAAAGAGTAGAGTGATTCTGGCAGCAGCGTTAAGGATAGATTGTATGGGAGACAGGTGAGAGGCAGGAAGGCAGGACAGCAGGAGGTTACAGTAATCAAGACGGGAGAGAATGAGGGCCTGAGTCAGAGTTTTAGCAGTCGAGCAACAGAGGAAAGGGCGTATCTTTGTTATATTGCGGAGGAAAAAGCGACAGGTTTTAGAAATGTTTTGAATGTGAGGGGCAAATGTGAGAGAGGAGTCGAGTGTGACCCCAAGGCAGCGTGCTTGGGCTACTGGGTGAATGATCGTTGTTCTAACAGTAATGTGGAAGGAGGTAGTAGGGCCAGGTTTGGGAGGAAGTATGAGGAGCTCTGTTTTAGCCATGTTGAGTTTAAGGCGGCGGAGGGCCATCCAGGATGATATAGCAGAGAGACATTCAGAAACTTTGGTTTGTACAGTAGGTGTAAGGTCGGGTGTTGAGAAATATATTTGTGTGTCGTCATCATAGAGGTGATAATTAAACCCAAAAGATGTTATTAGGTGACCTAGAGAGAGTGTATACAGAGAAAAGAGAAGAGGTCCCAGGACAGAGCCCTGGGGTACCCCCACAGAGAGATCAATAGAGGAGGAGGAGGTATTAGCAGAAGAGACACTGAAAGTACGATGGGAGAGGTAGGATGAGATCCAGGATAGAGCTTTGTTCCGAATGCCAAGAGTATGGAGAATGTGAAGGAGAAGAGGGTGGTCCACGGTGTCAAATGCTGCAGAGAGGTCGAGTAATATGAGCAGAGTGTAATGACCTCTGTCTTTGGCAGCATGGAGGTCGTCAGTTATTTTAGAGAGGGCTGTTTCCGTGGAGTGAGCTTTACGGAAGCCAGATTGTAGAGGGTCTAGGAGAGAATAGGTGTTGAGAAAATGGAGCAAGCGAGCGAATACAAGACGTTCAAGGAGTTTAGAGGCAAAAGGCAGGAGGGAGACAGGCCGATAGTTAGAAAGACAGGTAGGGTCAAGCTTGCTGTTTTTGAGTAATGATATGAATGTTGCATGTTTGAAGGAGGATGGAAAGGTTCCAGAGCAGAGGGAGGAGTTAAAAATGTGCGTGAGCGTAGGGATTATAGTAGGAGCAAGAGGTTTTAGGAGATGGGAGGGAATGGGGTCAAGAGGGCAAGTGGTAGAGGGAGAAGAGGCGATCAACAGCGACACATCCTCCTCTGAGACAGTGGAAAAAGAGTCAAGGAAGGCAGGAGGAGAGTTAGGAAGAAGTGTAGGATGGGAGGAAGAAACAGAGGGGATGTTCTGACGTATGGATTCCACCTTTTCCTTAAAATAGTCAGCAAAGTCCTGAGCGGAGATAGAGGAAGGAGAGGCAGCTGAGGGTGGTTTGAGTAGAGTATCAAAGACAGAGAACAGTCGGCGTGGGTTAGACTTGTGCATGTTGATTAGTGAAGAAAAGTAGGCTTGTTTAGCTTGCGAGAGGGCAGAGTTGAAACAGGATAGCATAAATTTGTAGTGAAGGAAGTCTGCGAGAGTATGAGATTTCCTCCAGAGGCGTTCAGAGGAACGAGTGGAGGAACGCAGCATGCGCGTGTGGGAATTTAACCAGGGTCTAGGGTTAAAAGGGCGAGTGCGGCAGAGAGAAAGCGGGGCATGTAGATCAAGAGAGGAGGACAAGGCAGAGTTGTAGTACCTGACCAGTTTGTCAGGGTCTGTAGCAGAGCTTAGAGAGGAGTGGGAGGAGTGTAACGTGGACTCAAAGTCAGGTAAGTGAATAGAGCGCAGGTTTCTGCAGAACCGGGGGGTAGATGGAGGTGGAGAAGGGGAGAAGCGAGATAGAGAGAATGAGATGAGGTGATGGTCAGAGAGAGGAAAAGGGGAAATGGAGAAATCAGAGAGAGAGAAGTTTTTAGTGAAAACCAGGTCTAAGTAGTGGCTATCCTTGTGGGTGCTGGCTGCAGTCCACTGTTGAAGGCCAAAAGAAGAGGTTAGAGAAAGAAAGCGGGAAGCCCAAGTGAGAGAGGGGTCATCAATGTGGCAATTGAAGTCCCCAAGGAGAAGAACAGGGGAGTCTGAGGAGAGGAAGAAAGAGAGCCGGGATTCAAAGTGAGAGAGAAAGGCAGAAGGGGGATGAGTAGAGGTAGGTGGGCGATACATGACCGCCACATGAACAGGGAGAGGAGAGAAGATCTGGACAGTGTGAACCTCAAAGGAGGGAAAGGCAAGAGAGGGGGGAATAGGAATAGTTCGGTAACGGCAGAGAGAGGAGAGCAGGAGCCCCACACCTCCACCCCTGCCATCAAGGCGTGGAGTGTGGGAGAAGGAAAGGCCACCATAAGAGAGGGCAGCTTCCAGAGCAGAGTCAGACTGAGTGAGCCAGGTCTCAGTTATAGCAAAGAGAAGCAGGGAGTGAGAGAGAAAGAAGTCATGCACAGAGAGGAACTTGTTAGAGAGGGAGCGAGCAATCCAAAGGGCACAGGAGAAAGGGAGAGAGGAGGGAGGGTGGCAGGGGATGGGTATGAGGTTGGAGGGGTTAACACCAGAAGGAGTAGAAGTTGTATGTGGGAGGCGAGGACGAGAGCAAGTAGAAATAAGGCAGGGACCAGGATTGGGAGAGATATCCCCAGAAGCAAGGAGTAGAAGCATGGATAGAAAGAGGATGTGTGAGGATGATTTATAGGGGTGTGTTTTAGTGCAGGGTGTATAGTTGTGTGGTGACAGAGGATGCAGGTAAGAAAGGAGTTCATGTGAACTGAGAAGTGGGGGAGAAAGGAGAGATGGAGATATATGAATAGAGTTAGAGACATAAGGAGACTGGTGGAAGGAAGTGCATAATTTGAAAATAAGTGCGGTTGCAGCAAATATAAAAAATAAAGGCGGCATCACAGCAATAGTTAAGTGTTGAGATGTGCAGTCTTAGATAGATGATATCCTCTTTTCCAACGTAGATCAAAAGCAGGAATCAGAAGCAGTAGGTGATGTCCAGTTTTCCACTTCTTTTTGAACTTCCTTTTTAAACTTCATATTCTACTTGAAACATTTCTACTTAAAAGCATATCTGCTTGCAAGCATGGCTGCTAGCAGCAATGGCTGTTAGGAGTTTACTTATATACTTTTAGAAAGTCACCTGGTTGGCACAACAAACTTAATTAGCACATGTGAGGGTAGTTAAAGCAAATGGTTTTTCTAAGGTGGGTGTTGCCTTGCCTTGCCTTGCACAAGTGTGAAAGCTGAATTAAATTAAGACAGTAGGGGGATGATTTACAGACAGACAATTGGAATATGTTTTTACCTAAATAGAACTAAATACACAGCATGGGAGGATATCAGGATAGACAGACAATTGGAATATGTTTTTACCTAAATAGAACTAAATACACAGCATGGGAGGATATCAGGATAGACAGACAATTGGAATATGTTTTTACCTGAGGAAAGAGAAGAGATGAGTGAGTGATTCAATAGTCTTCCTTCCTTTTTAAACTTCATATTCTACTTGAAACATTTCTACTTAAAAGCATATCTGCTTGCAAGCATGGCTGCTAGACTTGCCTAAGACATGCAGATGAGCATACAGTTGTATTTACATTTGTATATATATAACATACACACATATACACATGATTAACCAATATACAAAGAAATGTTTAGGGGTTTACAAAAATACCACTTCTCCAAATCAGTACATCACATTGCATATCAAAATTACAAGATAATATAGCCACATAAAAAAAAATACTATTTCAAAAGAAAAAAGTTCTCATCTCCCAATCAATATCCAACATATGCCAATCAAAACATTGAATTTACAGTGTATACATGATGCAAAAAATATGTGCATCATGTACACTATGACAATCAATGTTAACAATAAACTATTCCAAGCAAGATACAATTCCATACAAACAAGAATACCATTTAAACCAAGCAAGTAAACAGAAATAAAGTAGCATTAATTAATCAAATCCCAAATTAATTACAATACAATCAAAATCAATTACACAATTAACTATTTAAATCGTTAAACCAAACCACTCATACATAAAAGTTACCATCAGCCAAAATATAACTGCCAAAAATAATCCACTATTAAAAAGCAAGCCTCACTCTGACCTAAAGTACTGCAAACAGCACCAAAAATTACATCTATCTTAATAAAAATAACATTACACACATTTGTAAGCATAGCAAAATACATTTTAAATACAGCAAAACAAGCATTTCCCAAAAAAATAATTTCTTACCCTGTATGTATATATCGATCTAGACATACATACATACATACATACATACATACATACATATAGTGGCAAGAAATGATAAAAAAAAATGAGTATATCATTAAAAAAAAATACAAAACCTGTAAAAGTAAAAACAATAACATTTATTTGGTTTACTTACCATTAGATGACCCACTCACCAACTCCAGGCGATCCCCTAACTCTCGAACCAATCCATAACCATAAAATAAACAATCATAACAATCCATGTGTCTGTATCTTCTTTCTTCTATTTCTAATCCATTACGGGGGTCTTCATCTGTGTTCTTCGTCTTCTGTCTTGTTCCGGGGTCTTCTTATCTTCATCTGCCACGCCCTGGTCTTCTTGTTCTTCCGGAGGGCCTTCCTCCTCGGCGTCTGGCTTAAAAATGAGACGACATAGGCTTTTATAGGCCTATGATGTCACATTTTCGTCATATGGTTCCCACCGCCCTGATTGGGCCGTGAATACCATGTGATTTTGTTAAAAAAAAAATGGTGACATCATTTAAAGGCAATGACGCCAGCCAATCAGAATGGCTGTGCTTTAATTGCCTTTAAGATGATGTCATCAAAAGAAAGATGGCCGCCCTCACATGATACGGTAGCCAATCAGAGCGTTGGAACTGAATCCCAACTCTGATTGACTCTAGTAGACCATGTGACAGAGGCTTTGGGGAGAACGGATGTGACGTCATCCAAAGCCTGTCACATGGTACGCTAGCCAATCAGAGTTGGGATTCAGTTCCCACGCTCTTATTGGCTACCGTACCATGTGAAGGCGGCCATTTTTCTTTTGAATCACGGTGTAATATGTCATGTGTTGTTGTTCATCTGAGGTTGTATTTACCTCATTTTTAGACCTGCTAAGGAACAGATGATTGTTATTACAGTGGCGACACACTTTATTCTCGCTCTGCTAGTCCCGCGAATTTGGGTATACCCGGGTGTATTCAGGTTTCTGATCGTTTTCTGCCAGAGTGCATTGCGTTATTTTCCCGGCAGGGATTTAAGCATTTTATTCCGGCTGGCTGCAATACTGCAATGCCGTGTAAAAACACATGGGGGCGCTTGCGAGCTGTTCTCTTTGAAGCCGTCCCCTATAATGAATTGTAATGCAGTATATATACTGTATATATATATACTGTATAACAACAGCCCCTATAACCCCTAACATACAGTACTGTACACATACAGTACTGTATATGCACATACATAAATGATACTACTGTATGGGCGGCGGGGGCGAGATGTGTTTGCAGCAGAGAGAGATCCGCTGCTCTCTCTCTGCGCAAACATCGGCACATTAAAAATTATTTGAAATACATTTTTATTGATAGTGTAGATGTGCAGGGGGTCTCCGGAGCTGAACCGCACTGGTTTCAGGTCGGGGGACCCCCTGCTCCCCAAGATACAGCCCCCTTTATGAGGTGCCGGTATCCCCAGACCTGAAACAAACGCGGTTCTGCTCCGGAGACCCTCTGCACATGTACAGTATAAATAAAACACATATATAAATAAACACTCGTTCTTTACCTTAGCGGCTATGCGCTATGGTAAAGAAGCAGCATTTCTGTATTTTAATAATATTGTACAGTGAGCAGGGGGTTCCCTGAGCCAGAAATTAATGCTCAGGGACCCCCCCTGCTCCTGCTCAATATTATTAAAAATACAGAAATGCTGCTTCATTACCATAGCGGATAGCCGCTAAGGCAATGAAGGGGTTAACCCACCGTGCCCGCTTTATTGTGGGTAGCGGGGATGGGTGAGGGGGGTATTTGGCCCTTGGTGTTAGTTTAGGACTTGCGGGGGGGTTGCGGGTGCACTTAACCCCTTCATGACCGTAGCAGTTAATACCGCTATGGTCATGAAGGGGTTAAGCCCTCCCGCTACTCCCTCGCAAGCCCTAAACAAGCACCGTTGGGGCTAATACCCCATTCACCCACTCCCGCTACCCACAATAAAAAAAAACTCACACACAGCAGCCGCCAAAAAATAAATAAATAAATCTAAATAAATAAATGACAATAAATACATTTGAAATACATTTTTATTGATAGTGTAGATGTGCAGGGGGTCTCCGGAGCTGAACCGCATTGGTTTCAGGTCTGGGGACCCCCTGCTCCCCGAGATACAGCTCCCTTTATGAGGTGCCGGTATCCCTCTGCTTGGTTTAAAGGGCCCGATCACGTGATCGCGGCCTGTAAACCATGCAGAGCAGAGGGATACCGGCACCCCCTAAAGGGGCCTGTATCTCGGGGAGCAGGGGGTCCCCAGACCTGAAACCAACGCGGTTCAGCTCCGGAGACCCTCTGCACATCTACACTATCAATAAAAATGTATTTTAAATGTATTTATTTATATTCATTTATTTATTTATTTATTTAGATTTATTTATTAATTGTGCTGCTGCTGCAAGTCCTAAACTCACACCAAGGGCCAAACACCCCCCTCACCCCCGCTACCCCCAATAAAAAAAAATTCACGGACAGCAGCCCCACAATTAATAAATAAATCTAAATAAATACATGAAGAGAAATAAATATATACTGTATATATATACTGTATATATATACAGTATATATAATAACAATCCCTATACATATACAGTATATACTGTGTATATATATATACTGTATACATACATATATATATATATATATATATATATATATATATATATATATATATATATAGATATATATAGATATATATAGATATATACAGTATATATATACACACAGTATATACACACACATGATGAACCAATATACAAATACATGTAGAATGGTTATCAAAATCATACTGTCCTACAAATAACGCTTCTCTATACAGACAATAATAATAATCCATTTAATAATCCTAACTGATCTTACAATATAAAACATAACATTACAATCCACACAGTACATTGCATTTACATTGTATAAATGATGCATAAAATCTATGCACCATATACATTCTGCAAATGAAGAAAGAAAAATTGCACAAAAGCGCACAAGGGATGGAGTTAGTATTATTTATTAAAACAAACACATAGATAGCTGAGAGGATCCAACCCCTCCTCAGCTCAAAAGGTAAAATGCCCAGATACTAAAACCATACATATGGTCTCTAAACATAGAATATCCTAAGACAATAAAACACATACAACAAAAGACAGTCAATGTAAAAATAAACAAAGAAAGTACTGACAGCCCAAGGCGATTTAAATAAAAACCGCCATGGAGGACTATAATACCGCTGACAGGGGGAGACGAACACTTACACCAGTCTCAGTGTAAGTGTTCGTCTCCCCCTGTCAGCGGTATCATAGCCCTCCATGGCGGTTTTTATTTAAATCCCCTTGGGCTGTCAGTACTTTCTTTGTTTATTTTTACATTGACTGTCTTTTGTTGTATGTGTTTTATTGTCTTAGGATATTCTATGTTTAGAGACCATATGTATGGTTTTAGTGTCTGGGCATTTTACCTTTTGAGCTGAGGAGGGGTTGGATCCTCTCAGCTATCTATGTGTTTGTTTTAATAAATAATACTAACTCCATCCCTTGTGTGCTTTTGTGCAATTTTTCTTTCTCTGTTTCTCAGGGTGTCCTCCCCCCTTTTTAAGGGGGATCACCTCTGAAGTGGGAGCCTCTGGGGAGACGCTCCATGCACGTGCAGCACAGGGATCTTTCCAACCATTACTTCTGCAGCACGAGCGCTGAATATCCTTCTTTCTGCATTCTGCAAATGAATGTTAACAATATAATTGCAAGCTACTGTACCAGTAAATACAAACACTTCCAAACAAGTCAACTATTTTAACCAATCAAGTAAACAAAAATCAATATATACTGTAAGTACCAACCAGAAAACACAATTTAAAACCAAAGCTAACCCTTACAATACCAAGGATTACATCTATCTAATTGTAAAAAACCTTATACATTATACACAGCATTGCAATAAACAACATACATGATGAACAATACAGTACATCCCCTGTATCTCCCTGCCTTCAGTATAATCTGTTTAAAGCCCCCTCCCCCCTAATGTTTCTGTTAAACAGATTACACTGAAGGCAGAGAGATGTAAAGCCCCCTCCCCCCTAATGTTTCTGTTAAACAGATTACACTGAAGGCAGAGAGATTTAACAGAAACATACATTAGGGGGAGGGGTCTTTAAACAGATTACACTGAAGGCAGAGAGATTTTTCTGTTACAGTAAATCTCCCTCCCTGCATTGCTGTCAGTGCAGTGTATGTAAATGTGGGGAGGGGGGGGACCCAATGTGCATACTGTGAGGTCTAACCACCCTCACCCCCTACCCACATACCGTTACCCCCCCCCCCATCCTGGCCATGGCCCCTCTGCTTCTGCAAAATAGAGACAAAAATTAAAACATCCAAAGTAATGTCCCCTAACCCCTTAATCACCATAGCGATTATTAACCGCTACAGTCATGAAGGGGTTAACCCACCCTCACCCACCACTCTGGATGCCTACATACCCTCCCACACTAACCCCCCCCCGTGAGGCCTAACCACCCAGTCACTACCCACAAGGGAGGCCTACCCACATACCGTTGGGGAAACACCCCACCCCCAGTACCCACAATAAAAACAGTACAATGACCCACAATAAACAGCATTATATTTATTAAATACATTACCCACCCCCTGTGCCCCCCCCATAAATACAAGATTTATCCTTTTACATACAGGGTTCATAACGCAGCCCCACGCTAGTCCCCGGTGGGCTGGCAGGGCACCTGGACAGACCTACAGTTTACCAGCAGCCCTTTTTACACAGGTTCTGGAGGCCTGCTGGTGGATCCTGCCAGCACCATGGCACCCAGGTGGTCTCCTTGGGTCACCGTGGGCCACAATTGGGTCCCCACGGTAGGCCCAAGGATGTCTGGGAGCCCTGGGTCAAACCCACAGGTGTCTGCGGGGCCTCGGGTGGTTCCCTCGGGGATCTGGGGAACTCACGGGTGCTCACTACGGGTCCGCGGTGCCCCCACAGAAGTGGGACCACACATCGTCATCCCCGCAGACTACGGGTCCGCGGTGCCCCCACAGAAGTGGGACCACACATCATCATCCCCGCATGTGTCACCCGTGGAACCACCAGCCTGATACCCTTGGGATACCCGAGAATACCCAGAGGTGGTCTCCATAGGCCCCACGCAGAACCACGGAATCAAACCCTGAATGTAAAAAAAATAAACCTGGCCTATACATTCAATACATACACCCTCCCCCCCAACACCTACAGTACAATAATGTGCAAAATAACTATTATCCAGATATGGATAATAGATTAATTGCCCATTATTAAAAACATTAACTAGCATATACAAATAAATAAAGTACTACTGACCTCATCAATACGAAGTGTCCGTTGCCAGCAAAATCCTTGTCTTGTCCACAACATACAAAGCAAATACAAAGCCAATACATTGCAATTACATTCAGATATCAATTAACCCCTTAAACAAATTATCAGATAATAACCGCAAAGGTAATTAAGGGGTTAAGCCACACAGGACCGATACCTACCCTTCACCCATGAATTTGTACTGTGGCTTCATCATGCAACTATATATATATATACTGTATATATATACAGAGAGACAGAGAGAAAGAGAGAGAGAGAGAGAGAGAGATATACAGTATATATATATATATATAATATATATATATATATATATATATATATATATATATATATATATATATATATATATATATATACACACGTTATATACACACCCATGATAAACCAATATACAGTACAAATAAATGTAGAAGGGTTATCAAAAGCATACTGCCCTACAACCAAACACTTCTCCATACAGACACTACATTAAAATCAATTTCCTTTAAAAATCCTAACTGATCTCACAATCTACTGTATATCATCACAAACCAATGAAAAACCTCACATTCAAATATATATGATGCATAAAATCTATGCACCATATACATTCTGCAAATGAATCAACCAAGTAAACAAAAATCAAAAGCCAATACATTGCAATTACATTCAGATATCAATTAACCCCTTAAACACCTTATCAGATAATAACCGCAAAGGTGATTAAGGGGTTAAGCCACACAGGCCCGATACCCACCCTCACCCATGAATTTGTACAGTGGCTTCATCATGCAACTATATATATATATATATATATATATATATATATATATATATATATATATATATATATATATATATATATATATATATATATATACACTGTATATATATACACAGAGAAATATATATATATATATAAAGTATATATATATATATATATATATATATATATATATATACACAGTATATATATATATATATACACACGATGAACTAATATACAAATAAAATTGGAAGGGTTATCAAAAGCACTGTCCTACAACCAAACACTTCTCCATACATACACACTAAATTAAAATCAATTTCCTTTAATATTCATAACTGATCTCTCAATCTAAATCATCACTAAACCTCTGAAAAGCCATTTAAACAACTTACATTCCAATATAAATGATGCCTAAATATCTATGCACCATATACATTCTGCAAATTAATCAACCAAGTAAACAAAAATCAATTAGCAATCATTATTTACATCCTAAACAATTCACACTAGATCCCGAACAATGAAACCATTAACAAATTCACGCCTAGAGCAGAACAATTAAGCCTTTGAAAAAATATAAGTACCGACAAAAATACAACCTTTACAAACCAAGCCTATCCCTGACCTTCCTCAAACACACAATGCAATACCAAGGAATACATCTATCTAATTTTAAAATACTTTAAAGTCACAATAAAGCATAGCAGCATACACAAAATAATTTAAAACACATCTAATCCAGCTTTTAAAACAACATAATTTCTTACCCTGTACTGTACTGTATGTATATATCTCTCTAGACATATATACATACATACATACAGTGGCAAGAAATGATAAACCACAAAAAAAAATACACATGTTAAAAAACCTTTTGAAAAAATTAACAAGTTAAATAAAATACATTTCTTTACTGTAGTTCACTTACCATTACTTGCCCCCACCGACTCCCGTTGCGCAGCTTACTCACGAACCAATCCATGATCAGGAACCCATAAAATAATAAACCATAAAATAATAAACATTAAACTAAAAATCCAAATCAATCCACGGGTCTTCTATCTGTAATCCATCTTCATCTGTGTTCTTCTTTCTTCTATCTCCTTCCAGCGGGCGGGGCGGGGTCTTCTCCCCGTCTGCGGTCACGCCCTGGTCTTCTTTCTTGGCCGGAGGTCCTTCCTCCGCGGCGTCTGGCTTCAAAATGAGACGACATAGGCTTTTAAAGGCCTATGACGTCACATTTTGCGTCATGGTTCCCACGGTCCTGATTGGGCCGTGAAAACCATGTGTTTTGGCCGACAAAAAAAAAAATGATGACGTCACTTAAAGGGAATGAAAGCACAGCCAATCAGAATGGCTTTGCTTCAATTGCCTTTAAGATGACGTCATGAAAAGGCACATGGCCGCCCTCACATGGTATGGTAGCCAATCAGAGCGTGGGAACTTTATCCCTACTCTGATTGGCTACCATACTATGTATCACTGATAGTATCACTGAATACTTATTTGATTTACTATATGTCAATTTAAAATACACCAAGACAGAAATAGCTGTAGCCAGGGTCCCACTGGTCCCCCTGACTCCCGGTTCCTTTCCCCCTTACGTGTGTGCGAGCGTGTCGCCGGGGGCTTCCGGTGGCAGCTGTGGCAGGATGTCACCATGTTTAATGTGTCTGCGCATGCGCGATGGATTGTGCATGCACAGAGGCGACGGGGTGGCCATTACAGTGTTTGGGAAATGGCAAAAGAGGCTTTCCATAGCGCAGGGGCTTTCCAATGTTGCCCCTGCGCAGTTAAGAGTAGCCACAGCCATTACAGCTTCACACATGCGCATTAGAGATCACGCACGCGGCCCCCTTAGCAAGGAGCTTCCCAAGGGACTACAACTCCAAGCAGCCCCAGGGGCTGGAGCACAGGTGACTCATTACAGCCAATAGGGCTCTGGGATTCCCTGCAGCAGGGAAAATATACATTGTTGTGTGCTGAGTCAGTTAGGAGTTGAAGCTGGGAGTGAGACAGGGGAGGTTGTGTTTGCAGGGGTCAGGGACCCATTGCACTAGGCCCGTAATCCCCTAGGCCCCAGCTAGGCCCTGAGTCATTGAAAGGTTGTGGCTGCACAGGGACATGCCCTATATAGGGAACGGATTCCCTTACCAGTCAGGTGTATTCCAGTATAGTCAGGGACACAGCTGTGTGCAACGTGGCCTGGCAAGTTTGGTCTGGGACCAGATCTCTTCAGGAAAGAGACTGTCTTCATGGTGGGATCGTCCGGCGGGACATCACCCCACGCGGAGGCGGATTCATTGCGGAATCAGCGGATCCTTTGTGAAGTCTCATCATACCAGGTGTTGACACACCCGTCAGGTATAATCCTACAAGTGCACCAACTATAACATCTTCACCTTAGTGGACCGTGCGGTCATTTACTTGGGGTATTGGGACTCTCATGGACACTTGTTGTGGGGTTACAGCCCTGCGAGGTGTGTGGGTAGTTGTGTCTTTAGTGGGTAGAGTGATAAGATATTATTATAGAGTCATAGAGTTGATAGAGCGTTAAGAGATATGTTGCACAGTGAAGCCCGTTTCTATTTTACTCTGTGTATGTGTTCATTGTAAAAGTGTCCTGTGAGGGGCTGCTTCCACTCTGCTGGGATCCCTCATAGGTGGAGGCGCTGCACCATATGGTAGTAAGTGGTAAGAGTAATTCACCCCAGGCTCCCAGCGGCGGAGGCTTAGGCTCCTGCGAGCTAACAGGTAAAGGGCAGCACAGTAGCTATTTACAGCCACCCCCCTGATCTCACTTAGGTGTGGGGGAAACAGGGCTACATAGCATACAGATAATTTCTCACAATTAACATAGAGGCTATATACAGAAGGTTTTTCAATGGTGTGCTGGCAGAGTCACCTTTGTGTACTGCCCCTGAAAGTCACTTACCTGATAAATTATGCTAAAAAGCAGTAAATATCAGGCCACGTTTTACAGGCCTCACTTCACTGATTCAGACATGCAGGTACATATGTTTATGACAGATAACATCACATTTATTAATGTAGGATTTGTCAGATCAATACAAGTATGTATGATTTTTCCATGCATTTACACAAACCTGATTATAATAACTGCTTCATTGATTATAGCATGAAATTGAGACATAACAATTATTCTACGTTTTTGCTGTATTATGTGTGTATATATATATATTAAAATGTAATCTATAACTTATAAATAAATTTGTACCTTTAACCTCAATCTCAATTATACATGATTATAAACCCACTCACCATACTGTATGCACGATACAAAAACACACAGTTCATAAAGCAGCCAGCACCTTCTTACAAGTTGGGTTTTAACCATTTTCAGAGGTTTTCAAAATCTAAAAAGTAATATCAAAGCACACAAACAAACAGATTCATACTGTCATTCAGCAACAAGTTCTCAAATGAAATATATGAGCAAGTTATAAATTTATATCTAAAATTATGTTTCATTGGACTCCAGACAAAAAGAATATCAGATCCGGCAAATTGGGATGTACCTAACTGGGGTTTGGGAAAATATCAGGTAACAGAGCCCGGTACTATGACACAAAACCTGCTCAAGATATAATTATCATAGAAATACGATGTCAAGAAAAAAAGTGAAAGAATTCAATGGCAGCCGCTCCTTAAGAGTACAGTACTCACCAGTAGGTAAAAGTAAAAAACTTTATTGAACTACCTAAAAACAGATACGGTCCACAGACAGAACAAAAAGAACCTCCTCCCACGCACTCCTGATGAAGCATTGATTGCGAAACCGGTAGGGGTCACGAGAGGCAGCTGTGCGCAGTCTCTCTTTGGCTGGAACGAGATCCATAGGAAGTGGTTGCAGAGAGGTTATCCTGCCGTGTGTTCATGTGTCCGGAAAGTATTGCGTCCACACTGAGCCCCTGCTGCCACTTCTTGTGGTTAGTTTAGTTCCCCTCAATTGGGTTTGTTCTTTCTAGGAGTTATTAGACATCCTCGGTGGATGTATTTTTAACTTATCTAGTTGTTTATTTCACTGAAGTTATGTTTTGGTTTAGCATTTATAGGGTGTGATTTACCATACATAGTACATGCTTCATATGTTTATTTTTATGTGTTTTTGTTTTGTACATTTTATTTATTGATTATTGTCTTTTGGTCACACCTTTTGGTCACCTTTATTAAATTTTATTAAATTTTGTGATACACCTTTTACTAATCTGTGGTGCGCTTGTGTGTGTTTGTTTTGTCTTTTGAAAAACTCCCTTGGGAGTTTTTCTTTATAGGAGTATCTTGAGGAGTGGCTCCTACATGCACTGCTGCAAGCTGATTATCTTTTAAAGAGGACAGCGCGAGCACAATAATCCTTATTGTGACTTTCCAGTATTGTGCTACTGTTCTACTGTGTCAATTTCAGGTGTTTTAAAGTCAGAACACTAAAATGCCATTTTCTGCACTCGCGTCTTAAGGCGGTATGGCTGGAAGAAATCCCGCGCCATAACATGGGTATTCTGAGGTATACACCGCGTGAAGTGTTTCAATAACGGCCGCTGCATCTGTAGCATCCAACGTTTCAGTGTATACAAGCACCTTCATCCCTGATCATTGGGCTCTAGGTCATAGAGATGAGATAAACCAGTCAGCCAGATTAACCAATCCTTTTAATACTCCTACAGCACAGCAAATAAGTAAAGTCGCCTCAGTGACATTTTATACCTTCAAGTCAATGAGTATTATCTTCTGATTTTTTCAGATAAAATCACGGTTAAGATCCCTTGTTACCTTTCTAACAAAGAAGCCAAGTGTCTGGTTGAAAGATTCTCATTCCCACCAACGACAGAATTGAGTTTGTAACCGAATAATTACCATGCCGTCCCAGTGAAAGTGAAACTGTAGTTATGACAGTTTATAATCTAACGTTTATTATAGTAGTGTGGAGTAGAAACTCTTTTTTGATAACCTGGTAGATCTCTCACTAATCCAATCATCAGGCTTCCATATCTGAAAAAAGAAAGCTAACTGTAGGGTTCTTTTCTACTAGACACGGTGAACCATTTTTACCAAAGTAGTACACAGCAAAAATCTTCTAGCGATTGTTCCAGTTGAACTGTTGTTACCAACTCTTATCAACATTCATTATTGAATATTTGCTCGTTCACTTCTGAATTATAATTTATTTCCCCTTAAACATACCTTTTTTTGGCCTAGCTACATACAGGTCATTCAGACCCATAGTTAATCCAACCTTAGCTCCAGAGCTTCCAGAAATGAAGCGTATTCATTTCCATTGAGTGTTCAAATGGTGCTTTCATTACTGAAATGATAGTCAACAGCATGCTATTGTTTACATCCATTACTCTGTGGCTAATACAGATGTGTGAATAATGAAAGCAACAGTTACTGGTAAACAAAACAGCAGAGTGTAAATATGAGTAAGACAGCTAATCAAAGTAGAATCTGCAACATATTTTCGGACTCCTGCAAAAAGACATGTATCTAGAAGATTTATTTTGCCTTTGATCAAAATATTTTATATGAATCTGACAGATTCATAACAGTATTGTATTTTCCTATTACTCACCAGAGCTGTCCCCAGCATTTATTTGAACTTTTAAAGAATGGTGGCTCCTTTCAACGACATATTTTTGGCAGCCTGTGCTTGCTTATGTTTGAAAGGCAGACAATGTTGGAGAATATAAAGTAAAAAAAAAATAAAAAAAAAAATGATAGTAAGTCTATTGTTTTGGATTGTTTTATTTAGAATGAATGCTGCTTCCCCAACAATAGTATTTTAGCAAGCAACAGTCTAGTTAGTCCTTGAAATGGCTTCTTCACATCAATCATGTAGTACAGAATTTCAATTTTCTGTTTGCTTGTGTAAATCTAGAAGGACCTTGATTATAGCAGGCTCCAATTCAAAAGAAAACTCACAGAGAGTAACATTAAACGTGTGCAATGTCAGACAGGTCAAGCTGGCAAAGGCAGAGTAATTGAAAGCATCTCATAATAATGACACTTTGTTGTAGTGAATTGAAATGGTGTTCACCTCATGAGCCTGGGAGTTTTTCCTTTTAAATGTTATAATTAGTTGTGAAACAAGAACATGTAGTCTTCATCGAGGCTTCTATTATCTTGTTGGGTATCTGTTGCAGGGTGTTAAGAACAGGTACAGTATTTTGTAATCAATATGTCGGTGTTAATGTCCATATCGTGTAGCCCTGTAAATATGTCTATGGCTCACATAATAAGCCTTGGAAACTGGAACCAGCACTGTATTATCAGGATTACCTCTTACTAATACTTTGTAAACTGCATGCTCCATAATAGGTTTTTTTTTTTTTTTTTTAATTCTCAATGTTGATTTTGTTGTATAAACAGTAGCTGATAAATTATTTCTTATGCTGGGAAACTGCATCATGTGTCTGGTTAACTTTGTTTTCCACTGTCTTTATTTAGTGCTGAGCCCTTGGTATACTTTTTGCTTTTAAAGATGCAATTACGTAAAGATTAAAATAAAGTGTTTGAAGTTGTCAAATGAGATTATTTTCTGTTTTACTTTACCTGGTTGCATAGAAGAGCAATGTAAAGAATAGCTGTTTTTTCCACATCTGATTACATCTGCAGTTCCACTTATATGGGAAATGAAATATAGAGCAAGCACTTGTCTACCTAGCACCTCAATTGTTTGTTTCATAGTTTATCAAATATACTTTTATATAAACTGAAGGGTTAGGATATAAAAAGTAAAGTAGAGTGTATTTGCACAAAATAAAACTTTTTGGGGACACAGGAATCCAACTGGATCATGTAGATTTAAGGATTTCTAAAGATGTTTTTTCAAATAATATATTATATACAAGCTATATATCTAAAATAATGAACTGCAATGTTTTACTTGCCAGCCACTTCCCATGTAAACCAGCCAAGTACTCTGTCAGTTCCACATAAAGGGCACAACTTATCAATGCACAGTAGTTGGTTTCATTATAACTGTATGGTGTTTCCCCCACCCCATGGGAAAAGTCCCTGTTATCAGGTGTTTGGTGCATGCTACTTGTTGGCTCACAAGAGGCTGAGGTGTCCGCTGATGTTTGTGGGGACTGCAGGACAGACTTCTGGGGTACGTTCCCAACATTTATTCCATGGTACTCAGTGCCTCTATCTGCTGTAGGCTCCAGATGTATGAAGGTAATCTCCCACAGTAGAATAGACTCCTCCCCCCCCAGGAAAGATTACACACCAGGCAGGAGGTATAGATAACAGGAACTGGTTTATTCTTCTGTAAAGCACAGTCATGAGGCAATTCTGTCCAATGCTGTCACAGCTCTGGTTTCTCAAACTTTAGATGGTCCATGGACTTAGACTACAGGTCAAGGGTCCCCGAAGCAGTCCTAGCTCTTCCCTGATCCTCTAGCAGAACCAGAGGTATAGGTAATCACTCACTCCCAAGAAGAGAAGGTAACCTGGGCCTACCAGCACACAGCAGCCTGGGTGTGATACATTGTCTATCTCAAGGGCAGAGACCAACTAACAATTTAGAGATGCAACCCCCTGGAGTACTGTAGGGGGAGGGTACCAGGTCTGAACCCAGGATTGGATAGAACACAGGCCTGATCCCACCTCCTCCCTTGTTACTTAAGGGTACTGCCATGAGTGGGGAAAACCCATGATTGGTCCTTATACAGTCTGCTGTTACCAGGACTTATATGTCAGTACAGGTTAGAATAGTAGCCACACCCAGCCATGGCTACACAACAATCAAATCACAACTTAAACTTTCAGTTATTTACTTCCTGTATAAAGGTTTCTATTTTCTTTAGGTTCATTTATTTATGTCATTCTAATTTTAACAGGTAATTATTGTTCTTCCCCAGTAAATTATTGTGTAATGATAGCAGCAACATTGCTTTCCTTACATCTGGCCAATACAGTGGCCCCTAAGACGTTAAGCATAGGACTAACATCATGAATCATGAGTGAAAAGGCCTTGAGATATACTCCTTGCCTCATAATATTGGAAGACCCCTCTTGTCTGGCCACAAATAAGTCTCAAACACCCTAAAGGCTGAACAGGATCCTGATCAGGATATACTTTTGATACAGAAGGAAGTGGATACACTGGAAACTTGGGCAGGTAAATGGCAGATTAGGTTAATACAGATAAATGTAAATGTATGCATTGGGGAAGCAAGAATAATCATGCTACTGTATGTAGCCCTGGTAAGAAATTGGGCTATAGTTTTTTCCTCCTTCTGGTATAAGCCCTGATAAGGGCAGGCTGCCAGAAGTTATCATGGGTTTCCCCCCCTTCAAGCACTACCCTGAATGGTGGAGGTAGGTCACCTGACCCTGTGTCAAGACAAGAGACACAGGGGAGGGGCCTGCTGAAATCATAAAGAGCAGTGCATTTCCTATTTAGAGTTAGTTAAGGGAGTCTGTCTGTCTGTCTGTCTGTCTGGAGAGAGTGTGGCACTGGCTGGTCCAGTGTGACAGTTAGTTAGTGTACAGTTGGAGAAGGAGAAGCCAGCAGCCTCTGAGTAGAGCTGCTGGAATCATAGTAGTGAGGTGGACCAATGCCTCTCACCCTGTTTAGGGGGGGAGGGAAGAGATAGTCCCACCCTGGGTGCCCTTGGCCTTGGGTGGTGGCAGGGGAAGTTACCATCCTGAAGGAGAGCAGTCTGGGTGGAGTATACAACCTGTACCTGACTGGTGATCGTGCTGCTGTTGTTGCTGATCTTGCAACTGTGTGAATAAAGAGCTGCTGCTGCTATTTAAAGAGACAATCGTGTGAGACTGGAATCTCTCCTCCCTGTGTGGGAATACTCTTTATAAGGATTCCACCCGCATTCCTGGGGCTTACTAGAGATGGAGGCGCTGCACCACTAGAAAAGAACGAAGGTATCCACCACAGAAACCTGGTCGTGTCATCCCCCATACCATCGCGGGAGACTCAGGCCGTCCTGTTGCTAGCAGGTATGCACCACACTCAGACATGTAGCCAGACCCTAGTACAGTGTAGGGGGTCTGATCTGCGATTGCCCCAGGGTCCATGGGCTAGAGTTGGAGGCGCTGCTGAGAGAAACAGGACAGGTTTTCAGCGAAGCAGAACTGAAAGTGTTAGGTACACCTTCAGAGCAAGTGCTACAGAAAGTAGGGCATGTTTACATACTAGGGGTAGCCAGGAGAGCATGGTCTCTTGCACAGTATGCCCTGGGTGCCTTAAGAGGGTGATGTAAATGTGGGTACATGGCTATAGCTGTCCTAGTCCCTTGAGGCAGATAGTGTGAGACAACTGGGGGGGGGGTAGCCTGTAACCTTGTCCAGGGAGCATAGCCCAGGGTCTGCACTATGAGTGGCCAAAAGAATGAGACGCCCGTACTTAAGAGATGCCAAGTACCCTAGCCAGTACCTAGAAAACACACCACAGAGTGCTTGTGATGAACCGTCAGCGAGTTCGGTGTACTAAGAGGGAGTTCTACCTAGTCTGAGGCATGCCATACGTGATATTCGTGGGTTAGAGCACCAGAGAGAATAGAATAGTAAGTGTCTGGGAACGTGTTGCACAGTAGACACTGAGAGTAGCGCTATCGTGGGCTTAGAGGGCTCATTAAAGATGGCGGCGAGAGATACATGTGCTCTGCGGGGCATGGAGGAGGTTAAAATGACAACAGCAGCGTCATTCAATGCAACGCGGGTTGCAGCCGATCCAAAATGGCGGTTCCCGCCGAGCCTAGATTGCACACATGCTGCGTGCAAACAGGCTGCACAAGAAATGTGGTGAGAGATGTGCAGGGGTTTGGTACCAAACCCAGATCACCAGCCAAAAGAGTGGAGCAGCGCGAAAGCCGAAGCCACGCCCACCTGTGCAGTGACAGGCCGACAAATGAAGCCACGTCACGCAGAGCGAGAGAGTGCCCCTCCTCTTGTTTCCACTAGAGGGAGGGGGCACACAGAGAACCAACAGAGCAGTCCTCTCCAGCGAAAGAAGGGACAGGAAGTGAGGCCGAGGAGCTTCATTTCTGCTTGACAGTTGACGGAGAAGGAGCTAAGAGCAAGCTGAACTACTCAACCCCCGCGCAAAAGATGGCTGATCTGAATGTGATCACCTATCAGTTTCCAGGAGGCTTCCAGGTTGTGGAGGTTGATGGCCGAGAGTATCTCTGGTGCCTGTGCGTACACTGCAGGACATCCAGACCGGCCCTGAGCACGATAGCACAATGCCCCCCGTGTGGCACGTTCTACTTATGTCCTGTCGAGCCATGGCCTATGATTAAGACCCCGCGGGGTGCCTCTCCAGCAACCCTGATCGAGGTGTTGGAGGCGGAGGAGAAGGCTGTCCTGGTCCCGTATGTCACCCCTGAGGTAGGGACCAAGGCCCAGCCAACAAGAGATGTCCCGGCGGAGAGTGCGACCACAGTGGAGGTACCGGAGCGGGCCCGTTTCGTGCCACTACCCACTGGCGGCACAGCAAAGACTCAAGGTGACTCTCAAGCGGAGGAACCGTTGCTGTCCTCGTCGGATGAAGGCAGTCTATCATCTGTGGCGATGCGCCTACCGGCGAACCACCCCAGCTGTAAGAAATAGACAGTTCCACTTACCTCGGAGATGGAGCAGATGAGTCCGGAGACCCCCCCGACGGCGAGCGCTGGTGCGGCCTGAGCCGCGTAGTGGTCCCACGGCCGTGGCGACTCCCAGTGCGGCAGAGATGGGATCCGAGATGGCTCCGGAGGAACAAACAAGCATCAGCCGGCAGCGGAGTGGTAAGGAGACACCACCACCCCCTTACTCCCGCCAGGCAAAGACGGAACCTGAAGAGAGAGAAAGGCTTGCCCATCCATTATCCTGATGGTCCACCACCGCCCCTTCTAGTCCTCGACGCACTTCCGGTGCGAGACCACAGAGCGGATGGAGATTCCGCGGCGACCAGCGATGACGTCACTTCCAGGTCCGACTGGCGCAGAGGCCCGGAAGCTTTGTTCTCTTCACTGAGGGGAGCGGAAATGGAGGCAGAATTCGAGAAGTTCAAGGCCCAGGTAGCCAAGAGAGGAGCCCGCAGTGCGGCGGAAAGAGCAAGTAAAAAGATGCCTACTGGTCGTGGCATTGCCTGACTCAGAGAAAATTTGCAGGACATTGCTGATCCCATGGTCACCACCCCTAGCGATATTGCCCCGGCCACTGCCCGTGCCCCGTCACGTGTCATGCCACCGGGTCCTAGTGGGAGTAAGCTGGAAAAGACGCCCAAATATTCCACTGATTGGAGGGATTGGGAATTGAGTGATGAAGGGCCTGATAGGGAGATACCGTTATCCAGTGTTATACGTGTACCTAACCCTGTTGCATTTAATCCTGTGCCTAGAGGTAGGGCCCGAGGGTCCCAGACTACTGCTCAAGCATGTCCCGTGAGTCCCGTAAAACATAAGATGAACTCCACGATCTACACAAATGTTATCCGAATTAGACGCAAAGGCTCGCACTCTACCGAGGCTGAGACGTCAGGTGTGTTCTCACGAACAGAGTCTGATACAGGTATGAGTGTAGCATCATCATACGAACACCAAGACAAGGTATGGACCGTACCAGGTTCGTGCTTATCAAGAATGGCATAGTAGATTATTGGTGGGATGTAGGCACCTTTTCTCCCCAGGAGGTTGCCGATGAACTAGACAACCGGTACAGGGAGATTAAGCAGAAAATAATTATCCCCAAAGGCTCATCTATTTTGTATGACGATATTGCCCCTGAGGAGCCACAGTTCTGGGTACTGCCAGGCAAGGCTCGGGACCGGAAACTGACGAAGCTAAGTAGGGCAGACAGGGCCATAGTTGCAAGGTACCGGCAATCCCATGGCTATGAATTCCCGTATGTGCCAGAGCCCATTATGCAGGAAATAGAGGAGCAGAGAGATACCTGGCTCTGAGAAGCTGTCCTTGTGTACCTACGAACTAAGTTTGGTAGGGCCGCTTATTTGAGGGAGGAAAACATTTGTGATGTAATAAGAGCTTGGAGTACAGGCAGAAATATTTACATGCACAGTGTCCTGTAAAGACCGGAGTATGGGTCTGTACAACCATATTATGTAAAGGTTGTGGATCACAATGGGCGGGAAGTAAGAAAATCTTACCCCCACCATTATTATTAGTTAGGGTTCTCCATGTTGGGAGGTACCCAATGTTATTGATTCGCCATCCAGGTGTGACAGTGTGAAGTGTACTCACTAATCAATTGTGTTTGTAATCCACAGATTGTTCGCCTGCAGGATGGTACATCAAATTAGGTCCAAGTGGGGACCATTGGATTCCACCTGAGGGAGAGTGTAGCCCTGGTAAGAAATTGGGCTATAGTTCTTTTCTCCTTCTGGTATAAGCCCTGGTAAGGGCAGGCTGCCAGAAGTTATCATGGGTTTCCCCCACTTCAAGCACTGCCCTGAATGGTGGAGGTAGGTCACCTGACCCTGTGTCAAGGCAAGAGACACAGGGGAGGGGCCTGCTTAAATCATAAAGAGCAGTGCATTTCCTATTTAGAGTTAGTTAAGGGAGTCTGTCTGTCTGGAGAGATTGTGGCACTGGCTGGTCCAGTGTGACAGTTAGTTAGTGTACAGTTGGAGAAGGAGAAGCCAGCAGCCTCTGACTAGAGCTGTTGGAATCATAGTAGTGAGGTGGACCAATGCCTCTCACCCTGTTTAGGGGGTGAGGGAAGAGCTAGCCCCACCATGGGTGCCCTTGGCCTTGGGTGGTGGCAGGGGAAGATACCTTCCTGAAGGAGAGCAGTCTGGGTGGAGTATACAACCTGTAGCTGACTGGTGATCGTGCTGCTGTTGATGCTGATCTTGCTACTGTGTTAATAAAGAGCTGCTGCTGCTATTTAAAGAGACAAACGTGTGAGACTAGAATCTCTCCTCCCTGTGTGGGAATACTCTCTATAAGGATTCCACCCGCATTCCTGGGGCTTACTAGAGATGGAGGCGCTGCACCACTAGAAAAGAATGAAGGCATCCACCCCAGAAACCTGGTCCTGTCATCTCCCATACCATCGCGGGAGACTCAGGCCCTCCTGTTGCCAGCAGGTATGCACCACACTCAGACATGTAGCCAGACCCTAGTACAGTGTAGGAGGACTTATCTGCGATTGCCCCGGGTCCATGGGCTACATGTACATACTGTATAAACTGAATAGGTGCAATTAGGTACATTTTTGATGGAGAAGAGTTTAGTGCTTATAGACAGCTTAGCAATAGTGCTCTATTTAAGGAATATATGTAATGGCTAAAAGGATATTATCATGCATAAAATGGGGTATAGATGGAAGGTAAATTTTAATAATTTTTCCACTGTATAAATCCTTAGTAAGACGACACCTTGAATTCAGAGAAAAAAGTAATTATGGAACTGGACAAAGTGCAGAGAAGAGCCACCATATTTATAAAAGTGGTGGAAGGTCTGACTTTTGAGGAAAGGCAATCTAAATTAGGTTTATTTATTTTGGAAGACAGTGTCAGGCCTAACGGAAGCAGAACCCACAATTTCTGCTATTCAGCGCATCGGCTCTTGCAGTGAGATAAACCAGCTGTCACTTCCTGGTTGTCAGATCAATGTGCTTCTGCCATTGTAAACAACTTTGTTACCAGGGCATTTATCTACTGTATCCATCTATAGATATTGCAAGACTAACTGTTCCTGATACCGAGACAAGGTGCAATATTCCTCCTGCGGGAAGACTTTCTTCACCACGTGCTAGCCGTGGGAAGTTTTCAAAAAGCTCATTCCGCGGTTGAAAATTTTTTTTTTTTAATTGCAATTTCAGTAACTGTCCGCCTGATGGCAAAGTTAATATCTTGGTTGATAAACGTGGTGAGGCTATTGAATGGCACAAGTATTTAACTGTACTTAAAATAATATTTTCATATTAATGTGATGTCCCACCAAACACTTTGTACAGGCGGTCCTCGGTTATCCGACGCAATGTGTTACTCAAAATGGCGTCGGATAGCGAAGCTTCGTAAAGAGAAACCCGTTTTCCCATAGGAACACTGTTTAAATAAAACGTTCCGTTCCTGAAGGCATTTTTAATGCTAAAATACACAGAAAATGTTACTCAAGCAATAACATATGCAGCACACACATAGATTATGATGGAAGCATTATATTTATTAATTCCAGAACTGTAAAATAAAACTATAAAAATAAAACTATGCTGTATTCTGTACAGTAATGTACATGAGCAAAAAAAAACCCCATCAATTATTGGAGGAAGATGATTGGGGGGGGGGGGGATCTTCAACAGACAACAGACTTTTTGGAGGTGATGTAGGTGGAGTTGAAGGTTTCGGCCTCTTGAAGAATCTCTTCATTGAAGTCTGTACAGATCCTTTCCTTTTCTGCGTGTAGATCTCTCTATAGCAGCTGACTTGGTTAGACACTCCGCGACTGACTGTTGAACTCCGTTCAATGTTAGGGTCATTGTCCTCAAATATGGCCAGTGCGCTATCAATGTGCTTGAATGCCGCAGCCAACATTTTGGTTGACATTGATTTACGTGACTGTGGCTGTGCCACATCAGCAGATTGGTGGGTCTCCTCTTCAGCAATTTTTTGCTCTTCTAATTGCATGAGGTCTTCATTGCTCAACTCGTTAGAATGTGAGGCGAGCAACTGCTCAATATCCTCGGTTTCCACCTCCAAGTTGAGATCTCTGGCCATTTGCACAACCGTTTCTGTAACTTCTGCAACAGTCTCTGTAAGGCCTTGGACATCAGACACAAAATCAGAGCACAAATTACGCCAAACTCCATTTAAATTGAATTGTTTGACCTCATTCCATGCCTCTCCAATGTTTCTTACTGCATGGAGAATGTTGTAACCCTTCCAAAATTGGACCTCCTTCCACATCAGTTGCTCTGATGGCCTGGGAAAATGTTCGCCTGAGATAGTAGGCCTTGAAGGAAGCGATAACCCCCTGGTCCATCGGCTGTATCAATGAGGTGGTGTTGGGGGGCATGAACACCACCATGATGTTTGGATGATGGTCATCCAGGTACACAGGATGGCCAGGAGCATTGTCCAGGAGCAGCAATGCTTTAAAATTGAGGTTCTGGTTCATGCAATATAATTGCACAGCTTTAATAAATTGATGCTGGAACCAGTCCTCAAAAAGGCTCCCTGTTACCCATGCCTTATGGTTGGACTTCCAAATCACTGGAAGTGTGTTCTTTGCATAACCCTTGAATGCCCTAGGGTTTTCTACATGATAAACAAGCAAAGGTTTAAGCTTGAAGTCACCTGCAGCATTTGATCCAAGCAGAAGAGTCAGCCTGTCCTTTGCAACTTTAAACCCAGGCATTGATTTTTCCTCTTTTGCAATGTAGCCATGGTTTAGGGCCTAAAATACACCACCAAAGCTTCACACAGACTGTTCAGAATGATTTCCCTAGCCTGCAGCCTTCTGATTGGACATTTGTAGCAATTTTTTAAAGCGTCGTAAGAGCATCGGATAAGCCGTTCGGGCGTCGTAAAACGGGCCATAGGGATGCCTTGACTAGCGTCGGATAAGCCATTCGTCGTAAAACGAAACGTCGTAAAACGAGGACCGCCTGTACATGCATTATGCTCACCCTTATCTGCCTGGACATGTCGTTTACAAAAACGAGACTGGAGGTATGTGTGATGCATAACTCATCATGGCAAGCTATACTCTATGTTTGTGTGTAAATTGTTTTCTTCTGGCTATTCCACAAAAAAAAAGCAAAACCAGTTTTTAATTGCAAGTGTAGCAGTGCATGTTTTAATAGCCATTATAGGGGAATTACCTGCTCCTCATGTATTGTTTGGTTATATTAGAGCATTATGAACTTGTTCAGCACCTGTTTGCTCTGTGTATTCAATACAGGGTGACGATGGCTATGTCAGAACTTTATTCATAGAGTATAATGTAGATCATTATTGCCAGCGAACTCTGGGGAAAGGCCCCAAACCAAGTTAATGGAAATGGAACCAGTATATCACGATCATCATAAAGGAAAACTAGTTCTGCAACATATAAGTACATTCTTGAACAATAGCCTAGATGTTCTAATATTGGGTTATATAAACTGTATGTATGAGAGGGAAAGAATTCCCCAGAGGATTGTGACAGTTCTTGTCTCAAATCAGGTAGAGATTCAAATAAACCGATCACAACCCAGGGACAGAGTCTTGTAAGAATATCCGTAGTCGGTATGGAAGCAGGGGTCAGGACTTGTGGCAGAGTTGCAAAGTCCAGGGGAAAGGCAGAGGTCAGGGCTGTTGGCAGAGGTGCAAAGTCGAGGAGGCAAGCGGAGGTCAGGGCAGGCGGAAGGCAGCGAGGTTGGGGTAACGGTCCGGGGTCAGCAACAAGAATTCAAAACAGGCAAGAGGGTAAGGCGTAACTGCAATGACCGACAGGAGCTGCAAACACACATAACTTTGCTCGGCGACTCCCTATGGTAACTGCATCCTTATAAAGCAGGCTGCCAGTACCCAAAATGGCCACAGATAGCAGACAGGGCAGGAGAGACAGAAAACCTGGATCGAAGTGAAAACCCAGCACAGATCGAGAAGAATCATTACAAGGATGCACTCAGCCCCTATTGAAATAATTAAAAGTTATATGTAGATGAAGCTAAAATCTTGGCTCCAAAGAATTCTTGATGCCTCTAGACCCATGGATGTTTCTGTTGAATAAACCATGCCAAGACCTCACGAAATATGAAAACAAACTGCTATGTCATATTGTACAGTTACTAGATTGGAGCTGGTAGCTGTTTGGATTAAATAAATAATCCCCCCTATTTCCAAAATAAGAAATAAGGTCTGGTATGTTAGCAATACAGGCAGTCCTCGGTTATCTGACACAATGCGTTACTCAAAATGGCGTTGGATAGTGAAACGTCTTAAAGCGAAACACTTTTTCCCATAGAAACACTGTTTAAATGAAAGGTTCCGTTCCTGAAGGCATTTTTAACACTAAAATACACCAAATATTTTATGCAGGCAATAAGATTTGCAGCACACACATAAATTATATAGTGTATACTGTATTATATATATAATATTGTGTAAAAAAGGTGAATAACAGGCGCTACTTAGTGAAATAAAGTGAATAAATTATAATATAAGGTGATTCTGATGAAATTAATGACCAAACCCCTTGCTCAAACCTCACTGGTGGGACCTGTTTCACGGGTTCCAAGGATTAAGGATTATCTCAAAACATCCAGGGGGAGCATGTGGGAGGATAAGAGAATAAAATATACATAAGTGCAGACGTTATGAAATATGTGGGTATACAGGCAATGTCTTGGCTCGTATAGCTGATCTACTCACAGGAGCAAAGATAAAATCAAAGCAGTTGGCAAATTGGGTTGCCACCCTTGATGATGTCTCCTGACGAAGCCGAGAACAGTTCCTGGCAGCTGGGCGAAACGCGTAGAGTTTATCAGTGGATCAATTTTGGTCTTGGAGGCGATCCGTAGAATCAGCTCTGAAGCCGTGACGTCACATCGTGCAGACGGGCGCTCAGAAGGAAGCTCCGGTCCAGGACACAGAGCCGCGGAAGCCAGCAGACTGACCTGAGGGAGGCGGTGAGCTGATCGGGACATCTTCCATTCACTATATGTGATACATGCTTTTATTCTATGTGCAAATTGTAAGTGCGCATTTTATACCTTATTTTTATACATAAAGTTTTCATACTGATCGCACTATGTAGTTCTTTCCCTCTCTCTATATATACACATTGCCGACGGAGAATCGCTAGGGGGTTTAGCTCACAGACATCATCAAGGGTGGCAACCCAATTTGCCAACTGCTTTGATTTTATCTTTGCTCCTGTGAGTAGATCAGCTATACGAGCCAAGACATTGCCTGTATACACACATATTTCATAACGTCTGCACTTATATATATTTTATTCTCTTATCCCCCCACATGCTCCCCCTGGATGTTTTGAGATTATATATATATAATATAACATAATACTGTATATAATATATTAAAATATATTATATAGTATAATATAATATTATATAATATATATATTATATACACATAAACAACTTTGCAAAGCATCGTAAGAGCGTTGGATAAGCTGTTTTGGCGTTGTAAAAATTAACATAGGTATGCATTGCATATCGTTGGATAAGCCATTCGTTGTAAAACGAAGCGTTGTAAAACGAGGACTGCCTGTGTTGAGAAATTGACCAGTTTAACGAATGACTTAGAAATCTAGAATTTTAAAAGGTTTGGCATCCATGGATCCTATCCTCAGGTAATCCAGATATAAATTCACATTTGATCCTGCTTTAACAAGTGTTTCTGAGAATATCGCTCTCCTTCTCCCCTCAGCAAATAACCTCTTTCCCCATCTCATATACCCTCTGGTTGATGCCCTCAGGATCCGCTGTAGAGTCAGATATGAAGTTGCTAACTAGAATACCTGTGGTTAATTTCAATACAAGGCTGTGTTGATATTTCCTGAATTGTCGCCCTCTTGGGCAATGTTATCTATATAATGTGAAGATGTTGGAATTTGAATGTGTTTCCTTGACTGCTTTCTACGTACGTCAGTGGAGAGCCTTCAATCATACATCCGAGATACTATGGACGTGTTATCGAGGCTGGACCAGATTACGGTCATCAGGGAGACTATTCTGGCGACGTGCGATGTAGAGAGTCTATATACTTGTATTCAACACCAAGATGGTCTGCACGCCGCCAGATATTTCCTGTTGATGAAGAGTCTGAGTTCCGGCCTTGTTGACACGCTCATGCAACTTTTATCATTTATACTCACACACAATTATTTTGTTTTCAATAACTCATTTTATCTTCAGGTCAGGGGAATGGCAATGGGCGCAACATGTGCACCCTCCTATGCAAATCTCTTCCTGTGGTGGTGGAAAGAGAGGTTGTGTTCACTGATGATAATCTTTATCTTACCAATCATGTCCTGCTGTGGTTGAGATACATTGACGACATCTTCATTCTCTGGCAGGGATCATCCGCAGAACTGGAGGTGTTCGTCAATGTTCTCAACCACAGCGGGCACAACATCAAACTCACTACACAGTGGAGTAAGACGTCCGTGGAATTTTTGGATCTCCAAATTAGCATTGACCCTGATGGATATATTGTCACCGACATACATCGGAAAAAAACTGCTACTAACTCTGTATTGCACGCGTCTAGCTCACACCAGGGTCACCAGATCAATGGGATACTGGGTGGAGAATTTTTACACTTAAAATGTAATTGCTCTACCAATTAAATTTTTCATGAGAGAGCAAAAGAGCTAAAAAAAACGCTTTAAGAACTGTGGATACGGCCAAACCCAAATCAATCAGGGATTCCAGACCAATCTACACAGGGAAAGGAATTCTCTTTTGATTCCAAAAGTACGGAGTAACAAAGATTCCGCTATACGTTTCATTGGTACTTACAATTGTCAGTGGGCGAATTTGAGGAGGATCATAAACCAACATTGGGGTATTTTACTATCTGATGTGGACTTGAGTCCGGTTTTGGGCAATTCAGTTAGTCTTACAAGCAGGAGGTCTCCTAACCTTCGAGACAAACTGGTTAAGAGCCATTATACTCCCATACCTTCCAGCACTTTTCTTAATTGTAACATCAAAAAAGGTTTTTTCAAATGTGGCATGTGCTCGGCTTGCCAGCACATGTCTCAAACATCCATGTTTTTGGACAGTACTGGGAATAAAGCATTTGATATCTGCTTTTTTCTAAATTGCATGTCAAAGGGAGGCATATATTATATGACATGCTCATGCCAACTTATTTATGTTGGTATGACCACACGAGAAGTGTGATTCCGCATTCTTGAACATGTTCGGAATATTAAAAACGCACATCGTGATACATCAGCTGGGAAGAAAATTACGAGTGTAGCATGGCACTTTGTCTATCCACGGCTCTGATTATTCGGTCTTGTTAGCTTTTGCCATTGATAAGGTCTCACTGGGCATTAGAGTGGGAGATCTAGAGAAGAGTTTGCTTAAAAAGGAATGTAGGTGGATTACACAACTCAATTCACTTACGTCCCATGGGTTAAATGATTACATGGGTTATGCGATGTTTCTCTAGATCTTCCTGTTCTGCCCCCCTTTAACATACACTAGGGGTTCACTCTGTGTGTTCCTCTTTTGGGGTGTGTCTCTGAGTGTTTTCTGGCCTTCTTTTGCATTTTGCATATATCATCATATAGAAAAAAAAGGGGGTCATTTAGCAGCAGACGCCTCTTTTGTGTATATATATATATATATATATATATATATATATATATATATATATATATATATATATATTTTAACTCTATATACTGCACCGACACACTTTATTCGAGCAAATGCCCAGTTTGTACCTGGCAGATACCTGGAATCCGCCGCTGCTCACCTCTTGCATGCTTCGTTGCGTTTGCCTTCCCAGCCACGGTTCATGCCTGGCTGACGGGGGCCTGATCTGTTAAATGATAATGATCAGGATTTACTAGGCTGCAATGCTTCGCATGTCCACCAGATGGCATCAATTCATGACTTGTAAAGCGCCGAATCAGTAATGTGTGGGCTTGCAGTTGTTTCGTTTAAAAATGATACTGTACCACAGTGTGCCATTGTAACTTGGCCTTGAGACTGAAGGAAGACGTTGCAAAAATTTATCAATTTAGGCTTTACATACCAGTATTAAATAAAGACAAAGACCAGTGTACGTAGTTTCAGTTACTGTACACTATTCTTCAGAGACCCACGATGAGTGTTCAAGTGCAGCAGCCCGTGTTCCAAAAACCTGACAGAAGTTATGCTTATTTGATATGGGCCGCTATTAATGCAACAGAGGATAAGATGGCAACAGTTGTTCAAATTTATCAGTATTTTATCGAAAACTATGACTTTTACAAATTTTCGCCAACTCCTCATTTGTGGAAGCGGGCAATAAGGAAAAAGTTATGTAGTGACCCCTGTTTTCACCGTATTGAGCCCCAATTTGTTGGAGGGTATTGGTGTGTGTCACAGGGTTTTTCCCGTATCTATGATCATGGAGGCGGCAAAAGGCGAAGGGTCGTGTTAAAACCAACTAATAAGCGACAGTCCCTGCCAAGCAATGCACCAGCACCAGCACCAGCACCGGCTTCCAATGACGGTCCCACTGTCAGTGACAACCCTGAGACAGAGTCGGATTTCGCGGCCAGTTTTGATGAAGCTTGCATGTACCTAAGCGATTTCCCGCCTCACCTGCTGACTACAGGTGGGCTAGTCCCGCTGCAAACTATCGACGTGGGTGATGAAGAAAGCTGTACTGGCAGTGGTGGACCGGCGCTGGCGCCAGCTGAATGGGAAATACAGTAGTACAGTATGGTGAGTACTGTATTGTTGCCGTATTATTTTGGTGGGGCTGGCTGGGTACTTCTTTAGGGGGCTGACCATTACTGTACATTAAAACTTTTCATTTTGTTTTTCCTCAGAAAAGAAAACGGCTAATGGGGGGATTTCGATGGATAATATTGTGCTGTACAGTATGCTGATGTTTTCCGGCCGAACAGTATACTGTGTAATAAACCCGAATAAATAAAACTATGCATTTATTCTACAGTACATGTTCAGTAAATTACTGCACATACTGTACTGGGGGCGAGATGTGTTTGCAGCAGAGAGAGAGATTTAATAATATTGTACAGTGAGCAGGGGGTTCCCTGAGCCAGAAATTAATGCTCAGGGACCCCCCCTGCTCCTGCTCAATATTATTAAAAATACAGAAATGCTGCGTCACTACCATAGCGGATAGCCGCTAAGGCAATGAAGGGGTTAACCCACCGTGCCCGCTTTATTGTGTGTAGAACGGATGGGTGAGGGGGGTATTTGGCCCTTGGTGTGAGTTTAGGACTTGCGGGAGGGGGGGGGGGTTGCGGGTGCACTTAACCCCTTCACGACCGTGGCAGTTAATACCGCTACGGTCATGAAGGGGTTAAGCCCTCCCGCTCCCCCCCCCCCCGCAAGCCCTAAACAACCATCGTTGGGGCTAATACCCCATTCACCCACCCTCCCGCTACCCACAATAAAAAAATACACACACACAGCAGCCGCCAAAAAATAAATAAATAAATCTAAATAAATAAATAAATAAATGACAATAAATACATTTGAAATACATTTTTATTGATAGTGTACATGTGCAGGGGGTCTCCGGAGCTGAATCGCGTTGGTTTTAGTTCTGGGGACCCCGTGCCCCCCGAGATACAGGCCCCTTTAGGGGGTTCCGGTATCCCTCTGCGTTTAAGACCCCGATCACGTGATCGCGGCCTGTAAACCAAGCAGAGAGTCTGGCTGCAAAATGAGACGACATAGGCTTTTAAAGGCCTATGACGTCACATTTTGCGTCATGGTTCCCACGGTCCTGATTGGGCCGTGAAAACCATGTGTTTTGGCCGATAAAAAAAAAATTATGACGTCACAAAGGGAATGAAAGCACAGCCAATCAGAATGGCTTTGCTTCAATTGCCTTTAAGATGACGTCATGAAAAGGCACATGGCCGTGCACACATGGTATGGTAGCCAATCAGAGCGTGGGAACTTTATCCCTACTCTGATTGGCTCTGGTATACCATGTGTCAGGGGCTTGGGGGAGAAAGGATGTGACATCAATGAAAACCTGTCACGTGGTACGGTAGCCAATCAGAGCGTGGGAACTCCATCCCTTCTCTGATTGGCTACCGTACCACGTGACAGGTTTTCATGACGTCACATCCTTTCTCCCCCAAGCCCCTGACACATGGTATACCAGAGCCAATCAGAGTAGGGATGGAGTTCCCACGCTCTGATTGGCTACTATACCATGTGAGGGTGGCCATGTGCCTTTTCATGACGTCATCTTAAAGGCAATTGAAGCAAAGCCATTCTGATTGGCTGTGCTTTCATTCCCTTTAAGTGACGTCATCATTTTTTTTTATCGGCCAAAACACATGGTTTTCACGGCCCAATCAGGACCGTGGGAACCATGACAAAAAATGTGACGTCATAGGCCTTTAAAAGCCTATGTCGTCTCATTTTGAAGCCAGACGCCGCGGAGGAAGGACCTCCGGGAAAGAAAGAAGACCAGGGCGTGGCCGCAGACGGGGAGAAGACCCCGCCCCGCTGGAAGGAGGTAGAAGAAAGAAGAACACAGATGAAGATAAAGATGCATTACAAGTAGAAGACCCGTGGATTGGTTTGGATTTTTAGATTAATGTTTATTATTTTGAATGGTTTATTATTTTATGGGTTCCTGATCGTGGATTGGTTCGTGAGTAAGCTGCGCAACGGGAGTCGGTGGGGGCGAGTAATGGTAAGTGAACTACTGCACCGACACACTTTATTCGAGCAAATACCCAGTATGTACCTGGCAGATACCTGGAATGCGCCGCTCCTCACCTCTGACAAGCCCCGTTGCGTTTGCCTTCCCAGCCTGGGTTCATGCCTGGCTAACGGGCGGCTGATCTGTTAAATTATAATGATTAGGATTTAATAGGCTGCAATGCTTCGCGTGTCTACCAGATGGCATAAATTCATGAATTGTAATGCAGTATATATATATATACTGTGCAGTATTGCAGCCAGTGGGAATAAAATGCTTCAATCCCTGCCTCTAAAATACCTCAATGCACTCGGGCAGAAAACAGTCACAAACCTCAATACACCCGGGTATACCCGAATTCGTGGGACTAGCCGAGCTCGAATAAAGTGTGTCGCCAGTGTACAGTAAAGAAATGTATTTTATTTAACTTGTTAATTTTTTCAAAAGGTTTTTTAACATGTGTATTTTTTTTTTTTGTGGTATATCATTTCTTGCCACTGTATGTATGTATGTATATATGTCTAGAGAGATATATACATACAGTACAGTACAGGGTAAGAAATGATGTTGTTTTAAAAGCTGGATTAGATGTGTTTTAAATTATTTTGTGTATGCTGCTATGCTTTATTGTGACTTTAAAGTATTTTAAAATTAGATAGATGTATTCCTTGGTATTGTATTGTGTGTTTGAGGAAGGTCAGGGATAGGCTTGGTTTGTAAAGGTTGTATTTTTGTCGGTACTTATATTTTTTCAAAGGCTTAATTGTTCTGCTCTAGGCGTGAATTTGTTAATGGTTTTATTGTTCGGGATCTAGTGTGAATTGTTTAGGGATGTAAATAATGATTGCTAATTGAGTTTTGTTTACTTGGTTGATTAATTTGCAGAATGTATATGGTGCATAGATATTTAGGCATCATTTATATTGGAATGTAAGTTGTTTAAATGGCTTTTCAGAGGTTTAGTGATGATTTACAGTAGATTGAGAGATCAGTTATGAATATTAAAGGAAATTGATTTTAATTTAGTGTGTATGTATGGAGAAGTGTTTGGTTGTAGGACAGTGCTTTTGATAACCCTTCTACATTTATTTGTACTGTATATTGGTTTATCATGGGTGTGTATATAACGTGTGTATATATATATATATATATATATATATATATATATATATATATATATATATACTGTATATATATCTCTCTCTCTCTCTTTCTCTCTGTCTCTCTGTATATATATATATACAGTATATATATATAGTTGCATGATGAAGCCACAGTACAAATTCATGGGTGAAGGGTGGGTATCGTGCCTGTGTGGCTTAACCCCTTAATTACCTTTGCGGTTATTATCCGATAAGGTGTTTAAGGGGTTAATTGATATCTGAATGTACTTGCAATGTATTGGCTTGGTATTGGCTATGTCTTGTGTGGCAAGAGAAGGAAGAAAGGAAGGCGCTGGCGACGGACACTTCGTATTGATGAGGTCAGTAGTACTTTATTTATTTGTATATGCTAGTTAATGGTTTTAATAATGGGCAATTAATCTATTATCCATATCTGGATAATAGTTATTTTGCACATTATTGTACTGTAGGTGTTGGGGGGGAGGGTGTATGTATTGAATGTATAGGCCAGGTTTATTTTTTTTACATTCAGGGTTTGATTCCGTGGTTCTGCATGGGGCCTATGGAGACCACCTCTGGGTATTCTCGGGTATCCCAAGGGTATCAGGCTGGTGGTTCCACGGGTGACACATGCGGGGATGATGATGTGTGGTCCCACTTCTGTGGGGGCACCGCCGACCCGTAGGTGCGGGGATGATGATGTGTGGTCCCACTTCTGTGGGGGCACCGCGGACCCGTAGTGAGCACCCGTGAGTTCACCAGACCCCCATGGGAACCACCCGAGGCCCCACAGACACCTGTGGGTTTGACCCGGGGCTCCCAGACATCCTTGGGCCTACCGTGGGGACCCAATTGTGGCTCACGGTGACCCAAGGAGACCACCTGGGCACCATGGTGCTGGCAGGATCCACCAGCAGGCCTCCAGAACCTGTGGAATGCTGCTGGTAAACTATAGGTCTGTCCAGGTGCCCTGCCAGCCCACCGGGGACTAGCGTGGGGCTGCGTTATGGACCCTGAATGTAAAAGAATAAATCTTGTATTTATAGGGGGGCACAGGGGGTGGGTAATGAATTTAATAAATAGAATGCTGTTTATTGTGGGACTGTGCATTGTTTTGATTGCGAGGACTGGGGGTGGGGGGTGGGGGGGGGGTTCCCCAACGGTATGTGGGTATGCCTCCCTTGTGGGTAGTTAGTGGGTGAGGGTTGAGGGTGGTTAGGCCTCACGGGATGGGGGGTTAGAGTGGGAGGGTATGTACAGTAGGCGTCCCGAGTGGTGGGTGAGGGTGGGTTAACCCCTTCATGACTGTAGCGGTTAATAACCGCTATGGTGATTAAGGGGTTAGGGGACATTACTTTGTATGTTTTAATTTTTGTGTCTGTTTTGCAGAAGCGGAGGGGCCATGGCCAGGATGGGGGGGGGGGGTAACGGTACAGTATGTGGGTAGGGGGTGAGGGTGGTTAGACCTCACAGTACAGTATGCACATTGGGTCTCCCCCCCCCCTCCCCACATTTACATACACTGCACGACATCAATGCAGGGAGGGAGATTTACTGGTAAGGAAGGCTTTAGGCCTTTATATCTCTCTCCCTTCAGTGTAATCTGTTTAACAGACACATTAGGGGGGAAGGGGCTTTAGGCCTTTATATCTCTCTCCCTTTATTGTAATCTGTTTAACAGAAACATTAGGGGGGAAGGGGCTTTAGGCCTTTATATCTCTCTCCCTTCAGTGTAATCTGTTTAACAGAAACTTTAGGGGGGAGGGGGCTTTAAACAATGCTTTGTATAATGTATAAGGTTTTTTACAATTAGATAGATGTAATCCTTGGTATTGTAAGGGTTAGCTTTGGTTTTAAATTGTGTTTTCTGGTTGATACTTACAGTACAGTATACAGTATATTGATTTTTGTTTACTTGATTGGTTAAAATGTTTGTTTGGAAGTGTTTGTATTTACTGGTAGAGTAGCTTGCAATTATATTGTTAACATTCATTTGCAGAATGTACAGTATATGGTGCATAGATTTTATGCTATGCATCATTTACAGTATACAATGTAAATGCAATGTACTGTGTGGATTGGAATGTTATGTTTTATATTGTAAAATCAGTTAGGATTATTAAATGGATTATTATTATTATTGTCTGTACTGTATAGAGAAGCGTTATTTGTAGGACAGTATGATTTTGATAACCATTCTACATGTATTTGTATATTGGTTCATCATCTGTGTGTATATACTGTATACTGTATAATATATATATATATATAGATATATATATATATATATATATATATATATATATATATATATATATATATATATATATATATATATATATATATATATATACAGTATATATATGTATATATACAGTATGTATACAGTATATATATACACAGTATACAGTATACTGTATATGTACTGTATAGGGATTGTTATTATATATACTGTATACTGTATATATATATCCAGTATATATACAGTATATACTGTACAGTATATATTTATTTCTCTTCATGTATTTATTTATTTATTTAGATTCATTTATTAATTGTGGGGCTGCTGTCCGTGATATTTTTTATTGAGGGTGAGGGGGGTGTTTGGCCCTTGGTGTGAGTTTAGGACTTGCAGCAGCAGCACAATTAATAAATAAATCTAAAATAAATAAATAAATAAATGACAATAAATACATTTGAAATACATTTTTATTGATAGTGTAGATGTGCAGGGGGTCTGCTGAAGCGCACAGGTTTTAGGTCTGGGGACCCCCTGCCCCCCGAGATACAGGCCCCTTTAGGGGGTGCCGGTATCCCTCTGCTCTGCTTGGTTTACAGGCCGCGATCACGTGATCGGGGCCTTTAAACGCAGAGGGATACCGGCACCCCCTAAAGGGGCCTGTATCTCGGGGGGCACGGGGTCCCCAGACCTAAAACCAACGCGATTCAGCTCCGGAGACCCCCTGCACATGTACACTATCAATAAAAATGTATTTCAAATGTATTTATTGTCATTTATTTATTTAGATTTATTTATTTATTTTTTGGCGGCTGCTGTGTGTGTGTATTTTTTTATTGTGGGTAGCGGGAGGGTGGGTGAATGGGGTATTAGCCCCAACGATGGTTGTTTAGGGCTTGCGGGGGGGGGGGGAGCGGGAGGGCTTAACCCCTTCATGACCGTAGCGATATTAACTGCCACGGTCGTGAAGGGGTTAAGTGCACCCGCAAACCCCCCCCCCTCCCGCAAGTCCTAAACTCACACCAAGGGCCAAATACCCCCCTCACCCATCCCCACTACACACAATAAAGCGGGCACGGTGGGTTAACCCCTTCATTGCCTTAGCGGCTATCCGCTATGGTAATGACGCAGCATTTCTGTATTTTTAATAATATTGAGCAGGAGCAGGGGGGGTCCCTGAGCATTAATTTCTGGCTCAGGGATCCCCCTGCTCACTGTACAATATTATTAAAATACAGAAATGATGCTTTTTTACCATAGCGCATAGCCGCTAAGGTAAAGAACGAGTGTTTATTTATACTGTATATTGTATGTGTTTTATTGATACTGTACATGTGCAGAGGGTCTCCAGAGCAGAAGCGCACAGGTTTCAGGTATGGGGACCCCCTGCCACCCGAGATACAGGCCCCTTTAGGGGGTGCCGGTATCCCTCTGCTCTGCTTGGTTTACAGGCCGCGATCACGTGATCGGGGCCTTTAAACGCAGAGGGATACTGGCACCCCCTAAAGGGGCCTGTATCTCGGGGGGCACGGGGTCCCCAGACCTAAAACCAACGCGATTGAATGTATTTCAAATGATTTTTATTGTGCCGATGTTTGCGCAGAGAGAGAGCAGCAGATCTCTCTCTGCTGCAAACACATCACGCCCCCGCCGCCCATACAGTAGTACAGTATCATTAATGTACTGTATATGCATATACAGTACTGTATGTGTGCAGTACTGTATGTTAGGGCTTATAGGGTTTGTTATACAGTATATATATAATGTATACAGTATATATACTGCATTACAATTCATTATAGGGGACGGCTTCACAGAGAACAGCTCGCAAGCGCCACCATGTGTATTTTCACGGCATTGCAGTATTTCAGCAAGCCGGAATAAAAAGCTTAAATCCCTGCCGGAAAATAACGCAATGCACTCTGGCAGAAAACGATCAGAAACCTGAATACACCCGAGTATACCCGAATTCGCGGGACTAGCCGAGCTCGAATAAAGTGTGTTGCCAGTGTAAGAATGCTTTGTTAGCTTTGTTCATCTTGCTCCAGGTTAGACTTTGTGCTTACTGTGTTTTTAGTTTATTGTATTCACTTTTTTTCAATTCCCTTTATCCCTGTTTCATTTCTGTTCCTGATTGTTTTTATTTCTGTTTTATTTATCTTTCTTAGGTGCTGTTCTATTTTACTGTGTTTTTGTATTGTTTCAACTTATTTATTTAACATCTACTTGTTTGGTCTATGGTGTAGGCGTCAGGCACGCTCATTTTATTTTTGTTTGAAGTCTCTAACAGTTTTTTCCTTAAGTTCTAGGGTTAAACGTGTTTGAGGCATTTTTAACATTGGATTTCTGAGTGTGCAGGTGTGCCTATACTACTCATGTGATCCGTTTTACAGCCGAGGGGTTGAACTGCAATCCAGACATCATTTCCGGCTTACATCTGATTGAGAGATTACACCAGCTGACCTACTGCACCGACACACTTTATTCGAGCAAATACCCAGTATGTACCTGGCAGATACCTGGAATGCGCCGCTCCTCACCTCTGACAAGCCCCGTTGCGTTTGCCTTCCCAGCCTGGGTTCATGCCTGGCTGACGGGCGGCTGATCTGTTAAATGATAATGATTAGGATTTAATAGGCTGCAATGCTTCGCGTGTCTACCAGATGGCATAAATTCATGAATTGTAATGCAGTATATATATATATACTGTGCAGTATTGCAGCTAGCGGGAATAAAATGCTTCAATCCCTGCTTGGAAAATACCTCAATGCACTCGGGCAGAAAACAGTCACAAACCTCAATACACCCGGGTATACCCGAATTCGTGGGACTAGCCGAGCTCGAATAAAGTGTGTCGCCAGTGTATGACGTCATTTTCAGCGCGCAGCCTTAAACCTTCGAGTCGCAAGGGTGATGACACTCCCGGAAGAAGCCCGCAGTGGTGAAACGGCCGTCGGAGTAGTCAGACGAGTCTACAGTCTTGAAGCTACTTTTCTGTCTCTCACACATAGAGCCTGAATAGGATCTTTATGGTGGCTATTTAGCTGGTGCTGTACTTTGGAAGGAACCCTGATGACATGAGCAGAGGCGCAGCATATCAAATGGTGATATGAATTGTATCTATATTTCTGGACTGTTTCCTTATCCTGATTGCCTATTACAAATTCAATGCTCTGCACTTTGCTATTATTTCATCATATTGGGAGTAGGATTCCTTCCAGCACATGTTCCCCATATCCTTCTTTCCCCATGTTTCTCCATTCTTGCGGATTACATTTCTGTATACATGAGGTTTAGCCTAGTTCTTACTTTTGTGAGATGACTGTTTGTTTTTGTACAATTCTTGGATTGGTTTATTTACCCCTGGGTATTAGTTTCTTTGCACTCCCTATTAAGGGGGGTATATGTTTGTACATTTTACAGTATACTTTATGTTGATTGATGTGTATCCATTTCATTGTAGGATAGTCCTATGTTTGGGCTTATCCCCAAATCAGTTTTTGTAGTGTGACATTCATCTGGGTGTCATTTACTCATTTTCTGTGTCACCTTACCCTCCCAGTGGTTTTACTTGGGGACCAGCCGGTCATGACTCTATATGGGATCTGTTGATTTCCACTGTGAGTGTTTGGATCCCTCTACCTTTACAACTCACTTATAAGGATCCCACTGGTTTTAGGGTTTTTCCCACACTCTGTCATCTTTGATATTAGCTCCTGACTGTGTTCTCCCTGTCTGTTATGTTATTTTAATTATATGTTTTGTTCACCCTTTATTTTTTCATTGTTATCTCAGTTTCAGATTATTAAACACTTTTGTTATTATTTTTCATGATCAGAGTGCTTCTTTTTGGGATTTCGTTTTTCTTTCGTGTTTTTTTCATTTTAATTTTTCCCATAGCACCGCCACTTACCTGTATTTGGGTTTATTTGTGTTTTTTTTAAATCATATTTATATATTATTGGTTTTTGATGCAGTTATGTTTGTGTTTATATATAATCACATCACCTTGATAAAGGTCCCGTTTGTGGACCGAAACGTTGGAATAATGTCTTGTTGATTCAATACAATATTTTGACTACCATTTGGAGTGCTACCTCTGATATTTCATCTTGATGCGGTATCGTATTGCGTATATATATATATATATATATATATATATATATATATATATATATATATGTATATATATATATATATATATATATATATATATATATATATATATGTGTCTTTATTAATCCATATAAACAGAGAAATCAAAATGTTTGAAACCTATGGAGCTCCAACTCTGGTAACGAGTGTGGGGTTAAAAAGACGGATTAGTGAGTAAATAGCTGCTATACTCACATTTGTGAGCAATATGTGCAATGCTATAAGGGATAATAAGTGCTGAGTGAAACACACTGAATAAACTCAAGTAGGTACAGTATTACTAAATTCAAGTGCTGTGATGAACCACTAATGCAGTGAAATAGAAGTGCAAATTAGGTATGATGCTGTGTTGTTAGTGCTGACCATAAAAAGTGCAGTGAAAATCAAGTGCTTGTAGTGCAGCAGAGCATTTTTCAGAGGTATAGCCACCTGTACTATCTACATCTAGTAGTGGCTACCTCCTGGGGTCCACAACATAATTATCTATCTCAAGGATATGGCTCCCCGTTAGTAAGTTACTCCACTCTGCTACAGCTGATCACAGTATCGAGACCTGCATATACTGTAGAAAACATGTTGACAATAAGAAAGAGAAACCTTACTAAATATTCCTTTTTGGGGGTTAAGATTGAAGATGAAAAGACAAGGTCAACGGAGATCATGGGAGGACCTACCACAATGGAACCTGAACCCATATCACTCCACACTGGACCTTTATCACTCCATGCTGTACCCAGCTCTCCACACCTCAGACAGAGCTCACCCCACTTTTCAAAGCCCCATTGCACCAAGCTCACTTCATACCCTTCTCATCGCACCTTGGACATAGCATGCCCCTCCTCAGACCCAGCACACACTACTTCAGACCCAGATCACCTGGCCTTGCACCAAGTGCTGCCCACCTCAGACCCAGTGTACCCAACTTCAAACACAACATACCTCACGACACAGCACACACCACTTCAGACCTAGTTCACCTCACCTCACCTTGGACCAAGCACACCTCAAACAAAGCGCACCTCATATCCAGCTCACCTCATATTGGTCCAAGCACACCCCACCTCTAACCCAGAAATTCCCACTTCAGACTCAGCTCTCCCACCAAGGACCGAGCTCCAGTCTAAGTTTAACTGGTTATGTGTTTAGGGATAGCAGTGCATTGTCAACTTGTTTTTCACAATTGCAATAACAGCATGTTTTGACCACCTTTGGCCAGACCTGCCACTGACCGTGCACAGATACCCAAGAAGGACAAGGTAATACTCATTGGAGAAACAAATGGACCTCATGCTAGAGAGCATGGACCACAGTTTGAGGAGCATGGATGTTGTCTATTCGCTTGCCAATAGACCATTGAAAAATATTGTAAGGCCTCATGCCCTCCATGTGGCTCAAAGAAATCCCCAAATGCCATAAAGCCCTACCGTCCTACTCATTCAGAGATAATGACATTGTGCCTGTGATCTCCCATCCTGCTGAGACAGACCTGCATGAAAATGGTATCCCAGGGCTGTTAACTGTGCCTATTTTCCAAAGCACACCTGCAGTAACAACACCAGAAAGGAAGATGTATCTTTGTCACTGGGAATTTTCTCCCTGACATTCCTCTTTCCACAATACCAAAATAAATTGGAAAGGTATGCTGCAGGGGACAACCATATAGAGTTGCCCAGTTAACATTCCATCATCATGCACCTCTCTAGCTTAATGCAGGCTGGCCCAGAAAAGGGAATTTGATGGCTCCCATGATAAGAAAGTTCTACCAAACAATTTGAAGGGTGCTCTTCAGAACCAGTAAAAATACACTGCTTCCGAATTGAAGATGGTCAAAGAAACAATAAATGGACTGTTATGGCATTTGAGGACTGTGGGCAGGAGTAATTAGTGACTGAAACTAATAAAACATGAATATAAAGAAATAACTTTTTCAATTATTTGTTGGGGGCGGGGTGATACTCTATAGTGAAGAACTAAAGTAGTTTGGGTGTGCAGTTTAGTAAGTAATGTTTCTTGGTTTTATGCAATGCTGTATTGGTGCAATTGTTTTTATTATTAAGTTAATTGCTGCCTTTTCTGCAATTCTTTGCATTATTGGTCTTGTGTGCATGTGCAATGATTCCATGAAATGCATATGCATTCCATTGAACAGGAATAGAGCATGCTTGCACAGTGGTGTAACTACAGAACAACACAGTCTTTAAGTAACACATGTATTTGTTCCTTATCTTACTGTTGAAATATCAAGGGCCAGTTAGTGGAACATTGGATGTTTTTGGGAAGCAATTTTATGTGTGTACTGGTATAAAATAATCAATATTGTTATGAAACATTCACCGATCTACACATCTGTATGTTTCTGTTGTTTACTTTAATAAATATGTAATACATTGCAGAGACTTTCTGGTGTCTTTACTTTTCTAGTATTGAAAGAGCGGACGGAAAGAACAGGTGGTTATAGGTGTTTTAAAAACAACTGGCACTTTTCTTATACAGTACTATACAGAACATACCTGATTGTAGCAATAGTCTAAGAATATATTGAATTTAGCTTAACTACACACTAGCATCACCTATTGTTAATTCAAAGATCTACGGAAACCACAAAACACCACAGATCAGGCGCGGCTGCGCAGTGGTCATGGAGCTGTGGCATGCAATGAAGTGCCGAGGCATTTTAATTATTTGCCTGGTCATGGGAATAGTAAGAGTTGCTATATCTGTATATGTCTGTCTGGCCACAACGCTTGTGACCTTTTGCATGCCCTGAAATACGTTGTTGTCTTCTACCTGCCCTGGTCCAGTCTGTTTAATTGTTATCCTGTCTGCCTCCTGCCTACCTGACCTTCACTTCTTCTTCATCCATTGTACTGTATTTCGTTTATCTGTTGATCATGCTCTGCAATAACTCTATGACTCTCAGTCAGTCTCTAAAGCCACACCGTGCTCTGTCCCATTCTGCCTGCTTCAGTCATTGGGATCTGCTCCTTGTTGTTGAGCCCACATTCTTTGAAAGAGTCGACTAAGAGGGAATATGATAACTGTTTACAAATATGTTCAAGGTCATAACAAGGATCTTTCAAGGGAACTTTTCAACCTTTGGGAAGTACTGCACACATGGATACAGGGTCATCTCTTGAGATTGGAGGAAAGGAGATTTCACTAACAGCAAAGGAAAGGGGTATGTACAGTAAGGGCAGTTAAATGGTTTAATGTACTACCAATGAAATGTGTGATGGTAGATACAATAGATATCATTAAGTAAAGTGGAGACATATTTTAGAAGTTAAGGGTTTTCAGTGATCTACCAAACAAGTTCAATATAGAAAGGATGTTGATCCAGGATGAAAATGGATTGCCATTATTGGATTGCCATTATGTGACATATAGTAATTGACTAATGTTTCACTGGGGTTTTATGTTTGCCTTCCTCTGGATTAATATAGACACATGTATAGAGTGAGTATCTCAGTTGACTAACTTGAACATACTTGATGGTTGAACTCAATGGACATTTATTTGTTCCACCTCATCTACTATGTAACTATTTAAGTATGCTAAATTAAACACCGTAGTATTAAATCACAATATATGTTGTCAGAGTATGCTCTTGATAGGAGACTGGATAGTTTATCCAGATCAAAGTAGCTAATGGGAAGATATTATTTTTTGCTACCAAAATGAAATGTGGACTCACTGAAGCCTTTAATCTGTTGTAGAATAAGTAGAACATGCACACTGTTCTGAAGAATGCCAGCAGCATTTACAGCATATTTTCTCTTCAATAGCATTCATTAAAAACATTATTATGAGACCTCAAATGGCAACAGTAAATGATAAATGAAAGTTACATAGTAACTTTAGTATAGTTTCTTCGTACTATACAAAAAAAGTGTTTTTTTATTCCCAAACTCAGCCAAAAATAATTAAAGTCTACTGTATGTAATAATCCATAATTATATACACTTGTTTTTGTGTTGTAAACATCTCTTTACATATTGGTGCATGTCAATAAATCCTCTCTAATAAACCTGTTTATTTGAACATATTTTTATATGAATAAGATATTAGGGTAAGTACATCTGTGCATAACTCCATCTATCTAAACCAATCTGATCTTAGTCAAAACTACAATTAACAAAAATAAAATAACCATATTGTTATACATACACAAGTGAAAAAAAGATTGATAAATAATGAATAATAGTTGTTTATATTCTTATGTATTGAGGTTAAGTGGAGAAAAGAAAGAGTTTTCTATGGGGAAATTCATCATGGGCCTAATTGATAAACCTGGTCCCAGGTTAATTGAACCAAGAAGCCTTCGCTCATGCACACAGCAAATGTGCAAATGTGCTGACTTTTTGCTTAAAAAGCATGTAAAAATATAGCTGAAAAGTTTGAAGAGCAAACTTCTTTGTGTATAGAATAATTAGTTCAGATATACCTTATGATTAGAGTTGGGGTAATTCGCCCAGATCCGTTCCCCGGACTTTCTCGCCTTTTCCCCCCAAAATCCGTTTTGCGATGTAAAATCCGCAAACGGTTATGGTCGGATTTAATCCGAGTAGATAAATGAAAAAATGTGATTGAATGCAACCCGTAGACCGATTTGTAGAATCTGATCTGCGGATTCAGCAATCCGTTGGCGGATTCTAAAGATTCTTCAGAATCCACCAATGGATTGTTGAATCAGTGAATTGGATTCTACAAATCCGTCTACGGGTTGCGAATACGTGGAGTGAATTGGTAATAATAATAAAAAATCTGCAAAACACAAATCACCCTTTTTGAGATTGAGCTGATGAAATCCGTGGACCAAAGGAACCGGCCGATCCACTGTAGATCCAAATCTGCCCAGAGAAGAGTATGTTTTGCTTTTATCATTTTGATGTTAAAGAAGATCTCTTTCTAGTTTCCTGCAGATCACAGCAGTTCCACAAATAAACTGTTCCATGCTAATATACTTAAAGTAGTATCAAATGGATGCTACACTTAGTGGTCACCATGAAACTATCTGTATAGTATGTATAGATATATTTATTTGGCATACTATATGATTTTATATTTACAATTAAAAATCATATATGACACATATCCACATATATAGCCATTACATGTCAATTAATATATTGTGATAAATATAAAACTATGATTGCTTGATTAAATAGTGATCTGAGGTAATTCATGTTTTCCACATACTTTTCCACACTACAGAATGAGCGAAACACTAGCAAGTTGCAAAAGAAAGTCCCTTAGTTTAACAGTACATCTGTAGTACAACGTTACTGGCTATGATATCACCAAAAACAAACAGGTCCAGGATTAGAGTTTGTTCATGTGCCACAAATATAATAGTTAGGGATTTGTTATGTACACTCATATAATCTTATGAGCCTATTTGTATCTATTAGATAATGCATAGGGATTTATGAGACATTTATTTAATGACAACGAGAGACATAATCATTTTTCTATTATTGGTCTTAGTCTATCTCTGGGATACTCTTAGCTATCATGCTTAATTATGACTAGAGTTTGTAGTAATATCGTTAACTATTAATAATTTGTAAGCTAAAAACATATTTACATAATGAGCCAAATTAATGCAGATTAATAGAGGATAGAAAGGTACAATCCAATGTTAATTGGCACATATATAAATATAAGATTACAGTGGCTCCTGATTTTAAGATCTTAGCAAATAGGCATGTGTTGTTACAAAGCAGAGAAATAACATGTGGACATACTGGCAAACTCTATAGTACCTACATAACAGGGAGTTGATGAGGGCAAGTGGCCCTAGTGGATGGAACTATCGTCAGCGTTAGTTCCCTGCCTCAACGGGTATCTGAGTTGGAGTACTTGGCCCACATCATGTACTCCCCGCCAATTGCCCCTTTTGTGATAAGTGGGAGACCATGTTTCAGATGTATTTTATTTGCACTGGACTTCATCCTCTCATAGCCACTTTGAAGGCGTTCTCCTGCTGCTTTTCCTGCACTTTTCTCCCCACATTTTTTTTGGGTGTGCCCAGTGTCCTGGGGTAATAAGTCTCTGAATCTTCTCACCAACCTCCTCCTGGACCGGGCCCAGCCTTAGGGAAAAGCGAGCATGGCGGTTAACCTTGGGACCCACACCTTTGGGGGGCCTTTGGTGGGCCCCATGCTCCATCCTCTCCCTCCTCCTGTCAGTGCTTGGATCTAAATTTCGCTTGACAGTAGATGGAAGAGCTGGAGGAGGGAGCTGGGGAGTCCCCGAACCGGCACAGGACCGCCATACTGCTGCTCACTCAAAGGCAGGTAGGGGCATGTGTGTAGATATCTGAGAGAGGTAAACGATACAGTAATAAGGGGGGAAGGCACATGTGTGTGCACATAGGGGGTCTTAACTTATACAGAACAGCCTTCCTTCTATAGTGTAGCATTGTCATTGTGACATGACGTGTTGTCATGACAATGCAACATCACATTGCGCCGTGACATCATGATGCTGCAGGAGGAAGGGCCCCACTGTAAACATGCCACCTTGGGCCCCACCAAATGTAAGGCCGGCCCTGCCTGAGGATGAGAAATCAGTATTTCGAAGGAGAGGTCCCAATGGACATCGTCGAAATGTTCCATGCATCAGGGCTTCCGACAGGGGGAGAGTGTCCCAGACCGGTGGCTGCTGGGGCCCGGCCAGCATTGGAAGTTGGACCCAACTTCTTTGCCTGGCTGCTGGTTCTCTCATTTCCGCCATGCCTCTCTGATGTCTGAGAGAAGCCAGAACCGTGCTGGGCCCAGCATGAGAGAACCACCGCACGCCGGTGTCAGAGGCTCGGCATGGGATAGTGCCAGTAAGGGAGGCTCGCAGCTGGGGAGAGATGGGGCCCGGAAGCAATGAGAGGACAGACATCAGGGTAAAGAAATTGCTTTGTCCGGCCGCCAGGCTCCGTCTCTCCCCAGAAGCGGGCTTTTCTCTGAGGTTGGCGCGAGACGGTGAGGGAGGGAGACCTGGCAAGAGGCCAGTAGATGCGGGAGTGCCAGGGCAGCAGAAGACTGAGACCATCCCTAAGGTAGGTCTGTATTTTGTATTTATTTGAACTATTTCTAAACACAGATTCTTCTGTGGTGAACGGTGACATCTTTTTCTCAATCTTTAAAAGCTTGGAAAAAATAGTCCAGGATTCATTAAGACTTGAATGGCAGCTAATGGTTACTGCCGAATCAGGTGTGATTCTCTGCATTGCGAATAATGAATCCTGGACTAATTTTCTTTCTCATTTCAATGCAACAGTGCAGAAAAGGGTCATGCGAATTAAATAAGTAAATACATTTAGGCCAATCTTTTTGATTGGTATTCCCTATTTACCAACACTAGTTTAAAAAAAAGGCTTTAAACACTTTCTCTTTTCTGCTTCAGGAAGCTAAGAGGTGAGAGGAAGTAGCAGAAGAGAAACTGAACACTGAATAGCATGGCCTTAAAGTATCTCTGTCTACACTTGTGAAGTGAACTGGGACAACGCAGCTGGATCTCAACATTAACTCCTCAATAATTAATGATTAATCTATTAAAGTTTAATGATAACCTGATAAGTAATGGTCTGGATGCCATCTCAATTGATTGTAAATATAGCAAGTTGCCTGGAAATGTTCTTTGAGCTTTCTTTTCTCTATTTCAATTGAATTTTAAGGGAGTAAAATCGTGCTAAAATCAGAGGGGAAAGAATTAAACTCTGTAAGCCAAACACAGAGGGCCTCATTCAGAGAAGGTTGATAAAAATTATCGCCAGGGCATTTAAATGCCATTTTTTGGGGGTTGCTATCACGTTATTCAGAAAGCCTCGATTACCTGTGATATCAAAATTCCCAAAACGGGCGAGTTGCTGCCAGCGAGAGCATCGAGCCTCTGAAAAGGCCTAAACCAGCGATTCATTTCTGCTGCAGAGAGAGCCGCCTCTCACAGCGGAAATGTCGCCCAAAAATTATTTATTTTAATATAATTTTCATTCATAGTGTAGATGTGCAGGGGGTCTCCGGAGCTGAACCGCGTTGGTTTCAGGTCCAAGGACCCCCTGCTTCCTGAGATACAGGCACCTTTATGGGGTGCCGGTATCTCCTATGCTAGGAAATGTCCCGGTCACGTGACGCGGAACATTTCAATGCAGAGGGATACCGGCACCCCATAAAGGGGCCTGTATCTTGGGAAGCAGGGGGTCCCTGGACCTGAAACCAATGCGGTTCAGCTCCGGAGACCCTCTGCACATCTACACTATGAAAGAAATGTATATTAATAAATATTTTAAAAAACATCAAAAACATTTTTATTAAAATTCTAACTATTTAAAAACATTTTAATAAACATCAATACATGTTAGCTGGCTACTGTTTTATTTAGTGAAGTGTGGTTTTTTGAGTTTAGTTATGTTTTATTATTGTGTGTCTTGTGTATTAATGTATTGTAATTAGGGTGCCCATAGAGTGCTATAGAGACTTATCATGCCCATATTATTATTATATGGGTATGATGTACCACTATACTAATCAATGGGTACAGGGTGGGTATAGTCAGTCCGGGGTGGGTGCTTAGGCCTCACGGATGGGTGAAGGGGGTATTAGCCTAAGGATGGGTGTCTAGACCTTGCGGGTGGGTAACGGTTTGGTTAACCCCTTTATTACCTTAGCGGTATTAACCGCTAAGGTAATGAAGGGGTAAAGTCCCCCAGCAACCCCCCTGCAAGGCCTAAACAGCCACTAAGGGCCAAATTCTCCCTTCACCCACCATTGCTAGCAAAGTAAGCCTGGCATGGGTGTTTAACCACTTCATTGCCTTAGCGGTTAGCCGCTTAGGTAATGAAGTTGCTGTAAATGCATTTTTCCTGAATCGGATGCATGCCGGGGGGCTCCGGTGCTGGTATTAATGGCTATCAGCTTCGGAGACCCCGGGCATAAATCCGAGGCAGGAAAAGGGCCTGATTTTTTCTAAGTCCCGACACATCGCAGCTCATCGAGGCATCTCCACACAAATTTACTTACATTTTGAGGTGAATTGGATTTGGGGAGAAGATCGCCTTTTAGGGCTGTGATGGGCCGCGACAGCCGACTCGCGGGTACTAGAATCGCGCCAGTTTATGATCCTTCCGAAAATGGTCGATAAGCGGCTGATCGCCGCTCAATTGGCGATTTTCTCATGATCATAAGATTTTGCGTCGATACAAGCCGTTATCGAGCACTTATCGAGGCTTACTGAATACGAGTAGCAATTTTGGTCGATAAGTGCTCGATAAGGGCCTTATCGAGGCTTTCTGAATGAGGCCCAGAGAGTTATAAGACACATATCAAGTTTGCCTAAAAGCACCAATTCAGCATAGGAAATGTTTTTTTATTTAAGTTTTTTAGTTTACCTGAATTGGATTCCAGTTTCTGAAATATTTGTATTTTGTGTCTGCTCTGGTTTTAAGACAAAATAACTGCAAACATGGCCGTGGGGTCAGGTGATGACATTGTGATGACATTGCAGCTTTTCTATTCACTGTAGGAGTGAGCCCTGATCTCGTGGCCATTTTGGATTTTCCTATTTACCCTGTTGAGCAGTCTCACCGCTAGGATTGCCAGGTGGCTTGTCCAAAAATAATGGACACAATGGTGAAAGGTGTGACGCACGCGAGAATCGTTGGTGGGGAAGAATGTTATTTATATGTAACAGAGATTCCCTGGCCCAATCTCATATTGACCCCATTCTGTGGAAACTGACCCATGTTACATGTGGTGTAGTGTGGTGCACCTGCTGGCTTACAGGACACTAACTTATTCATAAAGGTGTTCCGGCCTATTCTCCAGATGTGCATTAAGTAACACACCCTCTCCTCTGTCCTGTAGACAGAATGACTGGACTTAAAACTTAAGTAGTCCTCCACAGCCACCCTTAGCCAAGTATCCCGGTTATCCTCAATCTCCTGCATAATAGGTTCTGGGACATACGGGTACTCAAACCCATGAGATTGTTTGCATCTGGCTACTATGGCTCTCTCTGCCCTGCTTACCCTGACCAACTTCTTGTTCCCTGCTTTACCTGGCAGTACCCAGGACAAGGACTCTACAGGCGCAATGATGTACAGAGGACCCTTTGGGCATGACTATCCCTTTCTGGATCTCATCCCACCTTGTCATCAGCTCCTTTGGGCTTCCTCAGCAGAGTACACCCGCACATCCCACCAATGATCCACTACATCTCCCCGCATCAGGATGAACCGGGTGCAGTCCAAGAAGCCGAATATCCTTTGTATAATGGAGCCCACCATTTGGTGCTATGCCCTGATGACTGCTCCCTTACTACTAGTGCAGTCTCAGACCTTTCCACGTCCCCACCAGACGAGACGTCAGACGTGGCACTAGAATGAGTGGATGCGCTTTGGCCTTCCACGTACTATATGCGTGTAAACTGTTGGGTTAATTCGGGGCGGTTTTACATAGGGCACCACTTCCCTCCCGATCCCTCATCCGAGGTGATACAGTCCCCCCAGTCCATGGTTGACACAGGCCGTTCCTCCGAAGTATACCGTGAATCCACGGACCCACCCTGGCTTGAACGTGACCCCACCGGAGACGTGACAGGGGCAGGGGTGGGGGCATTGGCCTTGGCACTGTGCAATGGGAATTAGGAAGTGTCCTTGCCCTTAGGCAAATAAACTAAGATTTTGGCGATGCCACGACCCGTGGTATCTTTGAGTGTGGCCGACTCACCAATCCTCTTTTCTCCGTGGCTTTGCACAGCCTGCCGGTATCTGTCCATATTCCTTTGGGACAGGCTGGTACTGATCAGCGCCGCTGATGGATGCTTTCGGTTGGCTCCGCTGTGAAAATCAGAAGTGACGTCATAATCCTCTCGTGAGGTCGCGCCATCTTGAACTGGGTACGGCACTGTAACTTCCTCTTCTTCTACTTCTACGTGCGGCGCCAGATGTCAAGCGACGCTCCTCGGCTTGGGCCTTGGTCTGAGCCTTCTCTTCAGCCACCTCCATCGGAACTTGTGGGGAGTAAGAGGGTATCTCACCACTCCGCTTGTTTGCGATGGGATCCTTTTCCTCCGGTCTCATCTCCAGCTGTTCCTTCGACAAACTGGGAGTCGCCATGGATGTGGGAGTCTTCCGCGGTTCTGGCCACACCAGCGCTTGCTGCCGAGGGATGTCGATGTGAAGGGATGTCGATGGGCAGCGGGCCCAGTTCACAGGTAAGCCGCTCTTCTTCTGCAGCACCGATGCACTGCTCCCATTCTCGGCGTCCGACGATGATGGTGATGAAGGTAAGGGTACCTCCACAGGGGACCGACAGCGAGGTTCCAGGTTCTCGCTGAGGGTTCAAGCCTCCACGCCGTCCTTCTCAGGTGCAATCATTAGTAGCGATGGATCAGCCACCTTCTCCTCCTTAATCCGGGATCAGCCACCTTCTCCTCATTAATCTTGGGTGGTTCTACGGCCATCAGCATGGCTGTACCTTCTCCTGCCCCAGCGTGGCTCGGTTCAAACGGCTCCACGGCCCACAAGTAGTGCATCCCACATTGTGGACATCTCGCTGTTGTGCTGGCTTCACCTCCCGGTAATCTGCACTGCATACACAGACACCTGAGGACCTCTCTCCCCTCTGCTTTCACTACCAGGAAGCCTCCTGGAAGTTGGTAGGGGGGGATATCAAAGTCCACCATAATTTGATCACTAGTTGCACTTGATAAAGGAGACACTCGACACAACAGCCTCTCTTGCTCGCCAGCTTTGCGCAACTGAAGGAGAGGAAGCTCACATCCGGCTCCTCCTTTACTCAGGACATCTCTTTCCCATTGGTTCATGCAGTGACCCCTCCCTCTGGTGGAGTTTAGAGGAGGGTCACTCAGCTGCACGTCAGGACTCAGAATCGGCTCTGAACCTATCACAGTACAGGGTTTCACGCCACTTCCCTGGTCAGGGTGGGGTTCTGACTTTCGCGCCAGTCCCGGCCAAGTTTCTGCAACTCCTTTTTCTGCACACAGTCCATGCGGTTCCACATTTTGGCGAGAATCGCCATTTTGGATCGCACTGCAACCCATACTCACTACGGGTTTGACTTGCGTCGTTACCACCGCCTGGCAATCAGTTACTTCATTGGATATTGGGATCTCCGCCCCGCATGGTGCCAAATCAAACATAGCCGCCATCTTTATCTCTCTTCTTACTTCACGCATATTGCCCCCATGCTGGGCAGCCGCCATGCTGGTGAAACAAAGTATGCCAGCATGCACATCTACATTTATCTCAAGTGTATATGCCTTCATATGATGTTACTGCAATATACCTCATGCTAGGCTAACTCTCTCTTGTGTATGCTGCACCCGGTATCAGTCCAGTGTAAGTGCTCTGCGGTGAATAGTCTGGTTACTGGCTAGAAGTACTTAGGATCTGCCCTATCGTACTTAACATGTCACCTAATCTTGGCTACACATAGCGCTGACCCTTCAGAAGTTCCTGACCCATGTTTACAGACTACCCCCTTAGGCATCAAACAACTAACCGCCTCAAGGTGACTACACTAGCAATAGCCATGCCTCCAGATCAATATCATACCATACAGGGGCAGCTAAAGTGTGCTTTGCGAGTAGACATCATACCCCTGACTACCCGTAGACTCCCTTCCTTCCGCAGCACTTTCCTGAAAGCATACATATCTCTATATCAGTTTGCCTAGCTGAAAGCCTGTCCTGATTATCTCAGCAGCGCCTCCAAATGTAACAGAATTTCTCTGGCCCAATTTCATATTGACCCCCTTCTGTGGAAACTGACCCATGTTACATGTGGTGTAGTGTGGTGCACCTGCTGGCTTACAGGACTGCTGAGTCTCCCGCGATGGTATGGGGGATATCATCAGGACTGGCTTGTGAGGTATAGCTGAGAGTAAGGGGAATAGTCTGCCACACCACTCCCTGGAGGGAGGGCCACAAAACCTGCCAAAGCCTTAACAGTTTGCTGGGTCAGACCAGTATCACTCAGGTGGGATGAGACACTACTGAATACAGGAAATGCTGTGCACTAAATAGCTCCAATAGGCATCACCCCTGTGTCACTGTAATTGGACACAGAGCCTGATGACACTACCTTCACCAGATACTACACAGCATAGGAGTGTGAGGGATAACAACATGATTACTCCTGGCAAACCTGCCCTTAACAGGGATTATTGCACAGGAGGAGAAAGACATATAACCCAAAACCTACACAGGGCTACATATAAATGACCTGACTGTTACAGTATGTCATTTTTTCTAAATTTCACTCCAAGTGTTCACCAATTTGCACCAATTTATATTCTTTTTCGTAAAAAATCTGGGAAGGAGTCTTGGGAGGGAGCGCCCTTCTGAGGAGTTTTTTTTAGGAAATAGAATATGAAATATTGCAATTTGATGCAAATTGGTGCATGCTTGGAGTGAAATTTAGAACAAATTACATAATGATCAGATCATTTATAAATAACTGACCTACAGTCATACTGTACATGGCGAGCAATACTAATTTTAATGCTCCTCACACAAATTCCAAGATTGTTGCACCCTTCCTCATCCTCTCTCTCCCCTAGGCCTCTCACCCTCCTACCCCCTGTCCTCTCACCCCCTCTGTCCTGTCACCCCCGCCTTGTCCTCTCACCCCCCCCCTTGTCCCCTCAACCCCTCCCTTCCACCCTCTTTCATCCCCCCATCCCCTCATCCTCTCATACCCCCCCCTTCATCTTCTCACCCCCCCTGTCATTATTAGTACAGTAGCTTTCAAATTTAGACTTTAAAATCCCGCTTTAAATTGCATATTAAATCATGCCATTGAATAAGTAGCCTGCTCTGCCTTCTTGGGATGATCTGTAAGAGAGTGCTGCAGAGATTGCAATGTTGTTGTGATGAGAGCCGAGTTAAGGAGCCTTTCTTAGAATTTATAATGGTGTTATTTTTAATAGATCTTGAAAATGGGAAGACTGTTAGTATAGTAAAAGAAACGTGAGGGTGATTGAGCAATTAAACAAAGTTGCCAGCACTGTACGTTCTGTCTGTCACCACACACACACACACACACACACACACACTGAGACATATACACACACACACACACACACACACACACACACACACACACACACACACACACACACACACACACACACACACACACACACACACACACACTGAGACATACACACACACACACACACACACACTGAGACGTATACACACACACAAACACACACACACACACACACACACACACACACACACACACACACACACACACACACACACACACACACACACACACACACACACACACACACACACACACACACACACACACACACACTGGGACATATACACATACACACACACACTAAGACATATGTAACGGTGTTTCCCTGGGCCATTCTGATCCTGACCCCTATGTGAGAAAAAGGCCCCCCGTTACATGTCATGTTGTGTGGTGCACCTGCTGGCTCACAGGACTCCTGAGTCTCCCGCTGGTTTGTATTGGGGATTTCACCAGGACTGGCTCGTGAGGTAGTGCTGAGTTCTACTAACAGTTGGTACAGCGCCTCCATCTCTTCCAGGTCCCCACGACTGCAGGGAGGAGTCTCCGGAAGACTCCCTGGGTGCAACTTCTCCCTGATTAACTCCAGTCTCAGGCAAGAAGGTTCTTTGAATCAAGGGCATCTTTATTAGCATTCTCCATGGCAGACTGCCCATCATAGCGGCCGGTACTTAGCCGCACATCAGCATAGTTGCCCACCTCAAGGAAGTTCCCTCCTGACTTTGCAATAGAGACAGGGATATCTCTGCCACCTCTTCCCTAAGGGAGGGCCACCATCTGTGCCAGAGCCCTGACAGTGTGGGGTCAGCTAGTCACTCTGCACTACTTGACAGACTTGATCCGGAACTTTAGTCTCACAGACCTGACACTTGACTAGACAGAACTGAACACTTGATCTACTATCTTTAGGAAGTGATGCGTATTATATAGCTCCAGAAGACCCACCCCTGTGTCACTGTAAGTGGACACAGAGCATGCTGTCACTTCCTTTGCTACATAGTACACCTCACAGGGGGTTGAGGGCAAACCTCCATGATAACTTCTGGCAACCCTGCCCTCTTAACAGGGGTTACTGCACAGAAGGAGAGAGGCATGTAACCCCAAAATTACACAGGGCTACACATACATATACTCACACTGAGATACGCACACACTGAGACATTCACACACTCACACACTGAGGCACACACACTAAGGCACTCATATACAAGCAGGACACAGACAGAAACACACACTGAGACCCACACATACACTCACACACTGAGATACACACACACTGAGACATACACACACAGGACACAGATAGACAGACACACACTGAGACACACAGGCAGGACACTGGGACACACTTAGACCCCACACACAGCCTCACCTCTCTGCTGTATGCTTTCCCTCCACTCTTTGGCCCCACCCCCAATCTCCTGCCACCTCCTAATTAGCTGAATTACACAGCAGCAACCAATCAGAAGCTGCCCAGCCCCCTAGCAGCAGCCCTGCTCTATCCCATGTCTGGTATTATCTCTCATATTTTAACGGACAGGGGAACTAAATACCGGCCTGTCCAGTTCAATACCGGACACCTGGCAACCCTTCTCACCGCCCTGGAAGTTTGGGACCCTGGGCACCACTGATCAGGTCTGTGTGACCTTGCAGCTCCGATAAGATTAGAGAAATAATTGCTGGCTGGATTGCGCCTCTACATTTTCAAAGTCCAATTGTTTTCTTTTTCTAAACCTGAATTGACTTTCAGTTATTATATCATTCTGTAAAATAATACAATAGGTTTGTGTTTTGGAGCAATATTGTATACAATATTTTGATTTATAGTATATAGCCCCAACAACACACAGTACCTTCTAGAAGGAAAATTTAGGGCATAAAACAGGGAAGAATAATACAAATAGCAATAATTAAGTGCATTTTACATTTACATTTGCAGAAAGCATTTCTTGCCTCAAACACCTTACAATCTAAGTATAAATGTAAAACATATATTTGAATTGCTCTGTCTCAACAATCGCTCCCACTGTGATTTTTCAAATCTGGCTTTATAAATCCAACCCTAAAGGCTGCAAATCTTAAATTGCTGCATTCTTTTTCTTTCCTCTATTAAATTTGACTACAATTCTTCACAGCAGAAGTATCTGTTGCACATACTGTAATATTCAACTTAGCTAGAGGTTGTTTTTCACTTCAGGGCATCTGCCCTTGTACACCATTATCTTGGAGGTACAGGGATTATTTTAATATTATTTTTCTATGTGACGTGTTGATTAATAAATATATACTCTTTTTGTATACCTGAGTTCTATTTGTGGGATGCTTTTCGTTTTCTTTTTTGTCCACATTGCTATTATATCCCCAGCACCGTCAGTAGCTGTTATACTGGAGCTAATTTTACTGATTTGGGTACAATTCATTTTTCTTGGTCTGTTGCAGGCAATCCTTTCGTTTTCATCTTATACTATATTAGTGAAAGCACTGTATGTTTGCCTGCCTGGATGTCCGGTGTCCCTAGGGGAAATCTCATTGGTCCCTTGGGTCGCCCGCCCCCGCACACCTCTCATTGGCCTGAGGCGGAGTGACGGCCCACACACACACACACACAGACAACACAGCAGCTCTATACACACACACACACACACACACACACACACAACACAGCAGCTCTATACACACACACACACACACACACAACACAGCAGCGGGTGGGGGGGGGTCGGAGCGCGAGTCTTAGGCCCACACAGGGCGCTTGCTTCCTACCGCCGCTCAGCCAGACGCCACATCGAGCGGGCGCCGGGAGGGGGGGGGGGAGCGCGAGTCTTAGGCCCACACAGGGCGCTTCCTGCAGCCGCCTGCACGCCTCACTCAGCAGGACGGCACATCGGGGGACCAAGCGGGCGCCGGGGGGGGGGAGCGCGAGTCACAGGGAACGGGGGGGAGGAGTCACGGGGAACAGGGGGGGGTCACGGGGAACGGGGGGGGCCACCAGCCCAACCAGCAGGGGGACGGACGCACGGAGGAGGGGGGGAAATGCCCATACATAAATTATGACAATACATATGCCCACTGCTCTCCACCCCCCCACTCCCCTTTCTCCCCCCCCGCTCCCCTTTCTCCCCCCCCCGCACCCCTTTCTCCCCCCCCGCACCCCTTTCTCCCCCCCCGCTCCCCTTTCTCCCCCCCGCTCCCCTTTCTCCCCCCCGCTTCCCTTTCTCCCCCCCCCCGCTCCCCTTTCTCCCCCCCCCGCTCCCCTTTCTCCCCCCCCGCTCCCCTTTCTCCCCCCCCCCGAAACCTTTACAACAAATACTCACCTATTGTTCCACGAGTTATAAATAATACTACCTATTACGCATTTACATCCCGGGCAACGCCGGGTCTCTCAGCTAGTACTGTTATATTTGTCTATTTGTTTCTCTCAGTCAGGTTTATGCGCATACTTTGCCAAGCTACCAAATTTATCCTATATTAATAACAATTATAAAAATGGTAAAGATTCGAAAGATAGGGTATCCAAATGTCAGATATTATATTTATCTTTTGCAACTTACTGAATATGATAAATATCCACCTGCAAATAAACAAGAATGTCTTTAGGACAGGGCATGAACTGGCATTGGGCACAGGAAATGTCAAATATGGGCCAGATACAATAAACTCTGTTAAAGTGGAGTTAATATCACACCTGCTAGAAAAAAATTTACGAGCATTATTACCACAATTTTAAGTTGGTATGCATCAAAATTGCAGTAATAATTTAGCGGGTGCAATATTCGGCCACAATTTTTTTATGCTTAATGCCCAAAACCCCTATTAGCCATATTGTCTAATAGGGAAATTTGGCATTAGTCTAGAGAAAGGAATAGGTTTGTTGTGGGAATAAGGGTAGGGGGTATTTGCTCCAGTGGTGGATGAATATGCCTCCCAGTGGAGTGGTGGGAGGGTTTAACCCTTTCATTACTTTAGCAGTTAGTTAAGCATTGCAAGGTGGGTACGTAGTATAGTTTTGTGTATACATTAACCTCTTTATAGCCCTTTGTTGTCAGCTAGTTATGGAAACCCATGACTAATTGACCTGTGGGCTCCTATGGGATTAATATATACTGTAATGTATTAAAATAACTATTTTATCATCTACAGTATTTAAGGTTGGTTTAGCTTATCTTGCAATGTACATTATGGCCAGTGTATTGTATGTATGTCTTTATGGATGTTTTTTTTTATGTAGCGCGATTAATGTACATTGCGCTTCACAGCAGTAATACATGTGACTATCATAAAAATAACAAATAATACAAATAACACCTAATGGGAAGAAGTGCTTCAGACATAAATGAAACATTTAGGAAAATGAGTCCCTGCTCCGAAGAGCTTACAATCGAATTGGTATGTAAGAAGAACGTACAGAGACAGTAGGAGGGTGTTCTGGTAAGTGGCTATGCAGGGGGCAAAGTTTATGTATGAGGTGTAAAGTATCAGCCACAAAGCTACTCAAATGCTTTGTTAAGCAGTTGTGTTTTAAGGTGGGTCTTAAAGGTGGATAGTGAGGCCTTTATAAACATAGGAAAGACTGTATTAATGGAAGCCTGGACTAGGTAATAAATTATTTGTGGTATTTCTGCCGTTTATCCCGTTCAGATCAATATCAGAACTTGTATGGCAGTTTTTACCTTCAAAATTAGGTATTATTGCTATTTTGTCTTGGATCCAATGTTTTTAACTGATCCAATAAAACGTACTTTTTTTTGGCAGTGCAACTTTGATTATAGTATTGCACGATAAAATAAAGCACTTTTTTGTCCATTAGTACCGCATTTTTAGGTTACCGCAGCTTGATGTATCCGACCCTATGAGTGTCCATGCATGCATATAAATCAGTACAATACACATGGGGAAGTCTATGCAGAAACACTGACCTGTGGGGTATTGAAGATAACTTCTATTTCACAATAACATCTTTGTATTTCTTTCTTTAATACATAACATACCAGAATACAGTATTTAGCTGCAGGTGGGCCATTATCCCTCTTAAATAAATAACAAGTCGGTCTATACTTAAGGTTACCACTTCTATTGAAAGCTAACCCGGAGACTTTTTTAAATATATATTTTTACATTTATTTATATATTTATTTCTCTTACCTTCAGCGGCGGCAGCATATCCTGGCATCTCCCCCTGCAAGATCCAGTTAGCATAGCTCTGCGACGTCAAATGGCGCATGTTGCCATGTCAGCATGATGTCACGTATTGTTGTGGCGCCATGCGGTCTTAAGTTGCCATGACACTGGGACACCTTATGGTGTCGCGGTCTCACGTGATGCCCATTGTCATGGCAACACAACACGTGTGATGCCATGACGTCATGGAGCATTCAGTTGTCATAGAAACACGGCACCATTTGACGTCGTGGAGCCTTGTTGACAGGATTTGCAGGGGGAGATGCCGATTCCGCCGAGATACATGGTCAAAAACTGTAGTCTCCGGTTCAACCCTGTAGTGATGGCAACCCTGTCAATTCTGTACGCAAGTCAAAAAATAAGCTTTTTAAATAATTGTGGCCACTTTCACTTTTGTTTGGTCCTCTTTTGGTAATGGATGTGGTTTTGAATCTTAAAAATATTGTGGTTTGGTTTCGGTTTTGCCAAAATGCGATTTTTTGGGATTTGGTTTGGGATTTTTACCAAATTACTATATGTCAAAAGATCAAAATAAGCAGACACATGCTAAATAGAATGACATAACAGGAAAATTATTAAAATAAGTGTAGCCATGTCTGGTGTGGCTACTAGTCTTCCCTCGCTGGCATGCAAGTCCTGGTAAGAGCAGACAGTGCCAGTACCAATTATCGGATGGATTTTCCCCACAGAGGCAGCTTTCCTTGAGTGACAGGGGAAGAGGTGGGGCTAGGTCTGTGTTCTGCTCAATCATGGGTTCAGACCTAGTATCTTTCCCCTACTGTACTTAAGGAGTTGCAATACCAAATTCATTCGTGTATCTCAATCGTAAGAGAGATACAAGGTATCACACAGGACTGCTGTGCACTGGCAGGGCCTGGAACTCCTCCGTAAGGGGTGAGTGATCACCTTTTACCCTTCTCCTGCTAGAGGGCTAGTGAAGAGCAGGGACTGCTGCGGGGGCCCTTGACCTGTAGTGAAGTTCCAGGGACCATCCTAAGTCTGGAGACCAGAACAGTGACTGTATTGGGCAGGGACTGCCTTGATACTGTGAGTGTGCAGAAGAATAAAGTCGGTTCCAGTTGAATATACTTCCTGCCTGGTGCAGGGGGGGGAATTAACCGTTTCTACCATAGGAGAGTACCTCCATACATCTGAAGCTTACGGCAGGTGGAGGTGCTGTGTAACATGGAGTAAATGTCGGGTATATACCCGAGAAGCCTGTCCTGCAGTCCCCACAGCCATCGACAGACAACTCAGCATTCTGTGAGTCAACAGGTAGCATACACCATACACCTGGTAATAATTTTTGGGTTTTGCAAAACACTTTTTGATTTTCTGGTTTTGGAATGTAAGATTCGGTATGTTCTGATTTCACACACCCAGTTTTAGACATTTCTAGGGCTTATAAAGGGGCATTTTTGTAACATTGTCAGTGCCTACAAAGCTTGTAAAGAGCTCTCAATTAATAACTAGTAAGCTGAATGGCTTGGAAATGTTACAATGTGTGCTTTCATTCTTTTTCTTTTTGAACATATATTATTAGACTTGCAATACCGGTATTTGCTAAATAACCTAACCATGTGTATACCACAGTAACTTGTAGCTTGTTAAACACAATGTACTGTACAGTAGAATAAGGAATATTATGGTATATGGCTGTCATTTAGGGATGTTAGGATACAGGGCATATTGACATCCTCATATGGCATTGAGGTCAGCTAACATTGGCTAAAGTGGTGAACAAATATATTTACTTATTATACATAGCATATAGCTTTTTAGGTCTTCTTGTAATCTACTGTATATTGTGTGGCATTGAACTTGTGCTCTTGTGTGTGGCTCTCAAGATGTAAATAGAAAACCATATGCAATATAATTGGATGAGTGATTCAGAAAAAGGGGAAGGGGAAACACAAATTGGATGTGCCCCCTAAAAGAATTCACTAAACTGCACACCAACAAAGTGTAAAAATTAACTTTTAATAAATTATCTTAAAACACAATCATGACAGTACATCACAATTTTGTGTGGACAGCTTTATCAACTGTCGGACTACCAACGTTATCTATCTTATCACATGCAACTGTGGTAAGAGATACGTTGGAAAAACAACGAGACAACTACGCAGACGTGTTCTTGAACATATTAATTCCATTAAGCACTCTGCTGAAACATCGGTTGCCAAACGTCACACAATACCATAATGGCGATACTAATGTAATTAAGTTCATGGGCATTTATCAGTTGAAATGTCCCATGAGAGGGGGTAATATTGACCAATCCTTGCTTCGTATCGAAGCAGAATGGATTTATAAATTAAAAACCAGGAGTCCGAATGGACTCAATGAGGGGTATGTATTGTATTGTATTGTATGTCTTTATTTATATAGCGCCATTAATGTACATAGCGCTTCACAGTAGTAATACATGTGGTAATCGAATAAATAACAGATAATATAAATAACAGATCATGGGAATAAGTGCTTTAGACAAACATAACATTAAGGAAGAGGAGTCCCTGCCCCGAGGAGCTTACAATCTAATTGGTAGGTAGGGAGAACGTACAGAGACAGTAGGAGGGAGTTCTGGTAAGTGCGTCTGCAGGGGGCCAAGCTTTATGAATCATGTGTTCAGAATGTTCACAGTGCTATTCATATGCTTCTTTAAGCATAAGGGGTTTACCTTCACACCCTTTATTTGATCTGAGAGGGTCTTTTGGTCGGACCACTGTACCCTCTTGTCCTTTCATGTTGTGGACACACGGTTTATTTATTTGTTACTCTCATGAGCAGCTATGTCATTTTCTATGTCCATGGTGACGGTTTCCAGCATTTAGTATTGAAAGATACTACAGTATTATTATTTATACCAGTGACTATAATACTAGAGTTCTAAACCCAGCTGTGGGTTTAGTTGTTGTGTACGATGAGTATACGTGCTGAATTAAATTAGTGTAGACAATAAATACCACGCATGTATACATTTATGTTTTTTAAGCACTTTATTATCCCTTCCATCACTACATTGAACTATGACACATTGTGTAGTATTTATTTATGGGGGATTGTATACAATTTAACCTGTGCAATTACTCCCTATAATAATGTGTCATAAAGGTCTTGTAGACCCTTACCCACCCTTTTCATGATCAGTACCTGATATTTGTTTATTAGTACTCTACTTATTTGCCATCAGCAGGATCTAGGCTGATAGAGATCATTGGCCCTTTTCTGCGTTTTGAGTGCATCTACGCTAGGCTCGCGCATGCGCAATGTGAATCGGCAGAGTTATTGGACAACTATAGAGTCACTGCACATGCGCAACAAGAACGGGCGATAATGGCAATAATTTCTAAGTCCCCGCGCATGCGCGATATGGACAGATAATATCGGCAATAATTTCTAAGTCCCCACGCATGCGCAATACGAATGGATGTTAATAGCAATGAATTTCTAAGTCCCCACGCATGCGCAGTGTGGATTGGGAATTTGGGAATAATCTCTATGTCCCAGCGCATGCGCAATGCGAACGGATAGTAATAGGAATGATTGTCTAAGTCCCTGCACATGCGCAACGAGTACGGGCAATAAGGGCAATAATTTCTAAGTCCCTGCGCATGCGCAATATGGACAGGTAATATCGGCAATAACTTCTAAGTCCCCACGCATGCGCAATGCGATCGGATGTTAATAGCAATGAATTTCTAAGTCCCCACGCATGCCCAGTGTGGATGGGAAATGTGGGAATAATTTCTATGTCCTAGCGCATGCGCAATGCGAACGGATAAAAATAGCAATGCATTGTCTAAGTCCCCGCGCATGCGCAATACGAACGGGCTATAATGGAAACAATCTCCAAGTTCCCGCGCATGCGCAATACGGACGGTTGATATTGGCATCAGTCTCTAAGTCCCAGCGCATGCGCATCGTGTACGCATAGAAATAGCCATAATCTTCTAAGTGCCCGCGCATGCGTAATATGATCGAGCTATAATGGCTATAATCTCTAAATCCACGCGCATGCGCAGTGGACTCTATATACGCCGTTAATGATTTCAAGCCTCAGAAGCCACGTAAACGACCGGCTTACTACTCAAATATGACATCCTAACGGTTGAATGCGCAGGTATTCATTCAGATTGATTTTAAGTAGCATTTGGGTAGTTTAATGGGTTAGTTGGGGCGCTGGCGCATCACGCATGCGCAACAGCTGATAGTTGTTGATTCTGCAATCAAGGTACTGCAAGGGTATAAAAGGGCTCAGTCCTCTCTCCCCCAGTAAAATTTGTCCCTGAAGAAGCTCCTTTGCTGGAGGGAAACGCGCGTTGGACGCGCAATGTTGTCAGTCTCCTACTTGGAGCTGTTTAATTGTAGTGTTTTGTAGTCTCCTGGTTCAATCTGTGTAGACCTTAGTAGTTGGTTATTTATTCCAACAGTCAGTGAGTCTGCCTCCCTGCTTCTCATGACATATGTTCACTTAGAGTTTTTGCTGGGTAACTTACTGATAATAATGCTGTGAGTGCCAGCTCCACTATGGTGTGAACTCCCCACTATCATCATAGCATGTGTCAGCGTTACCACCTAAGCACGTGTATTTTTACATATAAATTATCACTTCAAGTGCCTAGTGGTATATATTTAAGCAGGACTGCTGGACTTTCATTTATGTAATTGCTCACTGAGTAGTATACATTTATATATACTAACCACCTGGTCTTACAGTTGCTCTAGAGGGGTTAACACCCTGACTTATAGCATCCTCTGTCCACTACATCCCATCAACATTTAGTTGCTAATTGGGATCGTATAATCATACATTCACTGACATGGATGCTGGGTATTGTTGATTTAATTTATTTTTAATTCACAGTACACAACGTTTTGGTAATATATGTTTTAAGACAATTTATTAAAAGTTAATTTTTACACTTTGTTGGTGTGCAGTTTAGTGAATTCTTTTAGGGGGCACATCCAATTTGTGTTTCCCCTTCCCCTTTTTCCGATTCACTTTTCAGTACACAGTTTGCACCCACAATTCTGATTACCATATTAATTCATTTGATTACTTTACTCAATTAGTGTGGTTCTGTGATCACTCCCCAACCCCTTCGTGTTGTTTCTGATAATTGGATGAGTGAGCGAACTGAAGACTTCAACAAGACTTTGTGACCACTTCAGGTGTGCGCTTGTCTGTCTGTGTTCTTGTGCGGTGTATTCTTTTTCCACTGGTCAAATGCCTTGACCGATTCTGATGAAATCTTTAGAGTACCTTTCTGCCACCCTAACTTTGATGTGCCCGAAGTTTCAACAAAATCGGTGCAGTCCCCATCTTGAAATTAGAAGAAAATTGTACATCTGATTGACTGAATTCTTGATACGAAACATTACATTTGTTATTTTGCAACACGTACTAAATTTGAAGAATATTTGCTTAAACAATTTCAGACAATAAATATTTAAAATTAAAGTACATTTTTAACCATGGTAACAAGTAGCACTTTACATTCTAATAGGAACATCAATGTATATATATATATATATATATGCTCAGACTCCAAGTATAGTTTTTTGGATATGTATATGTGACGGGAAGGCATAAAGGGATCAGCATTGTAAAGTTTATGCCTGGTCCCTGGCCCCTGCCCCTTCTTCCCAGGAGCTTATCTGGCCACCAGATCCTTGAACTATCCTGTTATTACATGCCCGGTTGCCTCTTGCATCCCCTTTAAAATGTATTCTCTGTTCCTGATGTGTACAAATTGTACTAAATTGTAAAAATGTGTTTGTACACAATATAAAGCATAGCCAAGGTCTTTAGACATGCAGGGCTGAGAAAATGTTTGTGCAGTCTGCATGCCTGCATGCTGGTTCTGGTGCTGAAGGGGGAGGTAAAGTACAGTGACACAGAAGAAAGTGGCCAGAACAGAAATCGGGTCAGGAGCCAGCTGCCTGAAAAGTAGAGCATTTGGATTCCTCCAGCGGGGATATCCTGCTGGCGGGGGGAGCCGTCACCAAGCTCCCATTGGTAGGGACTGTTTCAATTGGCCCGTTTGTATTTCTTTCCAAAGCCATTTAACTCTCTCAGTCCTGCCTCCAACCCTTATGGGCAAATGCAGGCAAGCGCTCATGTCCTGATTGGTTCCTGAGCAGTGTCCATGCAATGATTGGTCACCAGCCCTTCTACCATGATTTCCTATAGTAGCAGGGAATCTATGAAAGGGGAACCCGATCAGCTTTACTGAGCTCATTCTGATCCTGATGTATAGGTGGACTAAGTGTTGTACTCTGAGGCTATGGTGGAGACACCTGAAAATTAGACCGGAGCCTAACCAAGCGGTACATTTTAAAGTGCTTTTGTGCTATGGACTGTGTATTGCTGGAGAAGTTAACTTTTAAGTAGGAGATTTTAAAGTGCTCTGCCTTGAAGTATACCAGAGAGTTCTGGATGGTCCCTATCCCAATGGAGTATCGAAGCAAACCCCGGATAAGCCTTCAATATGTCGCTCAGCACCTAGCCAGCTAGGATTCCCCCTGTATGCCCTGTTTTTAGTGAGTATAACTCTGATCTGTATTTTTGAGTCATGCTTGCTGGCTCGAATACAAACTCTTTATTGAACTGTTTTGTCCTGTCTGGTGCCTTGATCCTGAAATTAAGTTCTGGTTTTCCGTAACAGTGTATTCTTACATAGTTTCCATTTCGGTCATTTTAATTCCCTCTTCTTTTATTACTGTTACCAATACATTTTCTTTCTTTCTATCTTTATGATGTTCATGATCTGTCTATACTGGTAGAAATATATCATGTAGATGTATACAGTGAGGTCAGGGCCTCCAACAGCTTACCAGGGGCACTGGACTAGAGTTTCCATGAGGCCTCCCTGTGTTGGTGGCCTTGCGATAACCCCACTCTTTCTCTTACACCCTCCTCACACACCATCTAGCTTTCACCCCTTTCTCACACTCCCCTCTCTATTGATCTCCCCGTTCTTACACTGCCCCCTCTCATCCTCTCCCTCCCCCCATGTATTTATCCCCCTCCCCTCCTCACACGCAATAACGCTCCCCTCCTCACACTCAATAACCCTCCTGCCCCAATACATACTCCATAACCCCCATCCCCAGATTCAATTACCCCTTTTCCCTTCCTCATAATCACTAACCCCCATCCCCTCCTTACAATCCCTAATATACACACAATAACACCCCACTTCAACACACACAAAATAACCCCCTTCCCTAATACACACACAAACCACCATCTCCAACCCACACAATAAACCACATCCCCAATAGACACACACTAATCCCCCCTCTCAATACACACACACAATAATCCCCATCCTCAACAAACATACAATAACTCCCTCTCACCCAATACAGACAAACACTTACACTAACCCCCTCCCCATATACACACACTACCTTGGGGGAAGGTATCTGGTGCCACGCCAATCCTACTGGTGGAAGTTGGTCTAGACTTCCAGGTGGACCCAGTTACCGATGCTGACCAGCACATGGGTATAGGGCTTCCAGTAAAGTCTTGTCTGCAGCTTGGGAGAGCTTGGACCCAGTAGTCAACAAATACCCAATGGCCAGATGCGGATGATGGGCCCGATCTCTTTCCAGGCCCAACATCAAGCGCCAACTGTCCATTCCCCCCACAGGTGCCGGGCTCAGGACAGTTGCCCCGGCTCTTTCCCCCTGGCAGCAGCTCTGAGCAGGGTTGTCAAATTGGGCAGCAAGACGTTCACTGTTGGGATTAGCTTTCTCCTGCTGTCTCAAGTAAATTCTTCCTTACATTATGTTCTCTCCTGCTTTCCCTTTTGAGAGAATAAGTTCTTTGCGAATATGAAGCAGCCTTCATCAGATGTAATGAGAAGAGACGTGCCTGACGACATTGTGTTGAAGAGTTAACACTGAGCTTCTTCTCTTACAAAAATGCAAGAACTTGTCAGTGTGTGCTGGTGGTGGATGGCAGTACTCAATTGCAGCCATGGCCTTGTCGGGAGTCATGAGTATTTGAAATCGTGATAATATAATCAATTGATTGAATATACTTATTAGTGCAGATGTTGAAATAAAAAAAAAAAGGCAGATGAAAAATTGTATTTAACATATTGTTTTTCGCTGACTGATAAAGAACATATTACGATTTCCCAAAATTCAAAATGTTGAATGCATTTTCTTGCTATAAGTTGCTGATTGGGTTTAAAATCCGACTTGTGATGTTTGGATAAAACAAAACACTGAACATGCACACATAATCAAAGCAATGTTTACTCGCTCAACGCGGTATAAAATATAGCGTTTTACCTAGTATAATAACAATTATGACAGTTGGTTTAACATATTTCTACCTTTATCAATAAGATCTGTATGCAAAATATATTTTTTCCACCATGTGCTACATCATTGTCACAATGATTTCCATTATTGCTAATTTAACAAATGCTCCATTCACAGGAAAATGTGGCCATGGTATCCTATGTTTAAGAACTGAGTAGGTGATGGCATAATATACTGTTAATAGCATAATGTTGTCAGTTACTCCTTTTTACTCCTAAACACCTCTGTATAGTTTTACATGTGTAACACCTTTATCCCCACCCTCTGTGATATTTGGCAACCAGTGTCTTTCATGCGATGCTGTGCAAACTTGTGAGGCAACAGGAGGGCTGAGTGCTCCGCGATGATGTGGTGATATCAGGACAGGTTTACAGGGTACCATATTCGTTGGCAGCGCTTCCAGTCAGCGAGGATCCTGTGGTAATAGGATGGTCCATGCTGATACCTTTCCATACCCCAAGACAGTGATTAACACTTGCATTTGGTTCAATGGTATTTATTGCATTGGTTAGTTCTTACAGCAGTGCATTCCTTTCTTGCTTCCCCTGAAAGGTTACTTTAAGACTTGAGGCCCATCTACATTCCCTTCTGGTGCTCCTCCTGTATCCCCTTATGGGACACAGGATAGCTGTTGCTCACTTCACAGGGGGAGGAAAGAGACACACCCACTTTTAGGAGAGTACGAGTTTATATACTGTACACTGAGGTTGGGCTTGTAACCCTGCCCCATAACAGGTCAGGTCTAATACTGACAGGTGTCACATCTGCACATGTCACCCAGCCAGTACACTCCCACAGGCTGATATGCTCTTGTATTTGCTAGGCCTGCCCTTGGCTACAGTACTGTATCCAAGACTGCAATATCACACTAGGCCTTCAGTGAGGAATTAACCCTTCCAGTGCCTGACCCTAGCAGGAATTATACTGTTAGGGCCCATGAAAAGTAGTAGCGACCGGAGGCTAGGCTGCACATGTTTTAAAAATAACATTGATAGAGAGAAAACTGTATTGGACTTAAATCAAATATTCACATATTACTGTTTGAAAGGAATTACATTTTGAATAAATAAAGGTTATTTAAAAGCTCAATGTTCCTTCATATAATATTTAGTTTAACACTTGGGTGTTGTTGTCTGCTCTGACACAAAAAAAGTGTTTATTATAACAAATGCAAACTGCTGAATTTTGTTTATCTAGTATCACCAATTAATATTATTACATAACATGTATTGTAATAGGTTGTATAATTACTGTATGTATCTACTGAGAAAAGACAGGTAAGTGCATTCTGTTATTGTCAGATTTTCTTTATACCATTATTTTAAAGCTGACTCTTTAGTGCATGCTCTGTGATTCCATTAATGTGAGATTCTAGAACGGCTGCTCAAATGACCTTGAAAAATGCAAACACTTAAGCATTGTCTTCAACAAGTAAAAATGGAAAGAATCAATACGTGTTGTTACTTAAGCCTCTGTTAAAAAAAAAAAAGGATTATGACTTTGTTGGGTGAAAAATTCTTCATTTTCTTTGCCCTCTGTGAAATCAGAAAGTGGCCTGTAACACATCTTAGTTTAATCATGTAAAATGAATGTGAAGATCTTTACCACAGAGTTTATAATATGAACAGTTTCTTCTTCAAGATCCGCGATTCTCTTTGGCTTTATTAAAAAGTTCTATATTAGCATTTCCATGCAAAGGTATTAAGTAAGGACTGCATTAATCTTCTATGCGGAATAGCTAATTTTTTTCCCCCCTTAACTCTGATTCACAGAAGCACAGGAGAACTAATGCAAAGCTTTCATGGAAGCCTCACATCTTGTGACAACACAAAGCACCTCCAGGATACTAATACACCATGGAGTTTTAAACCTCATGCATTTTGCAAATATGACCTGAAAACTGTATCCCGTTTCTCTGAGGTATAAGCACTACATTTATTTGAAACTCACTAGTTACATGAAGAAACTGGTTGTGGTTTTAATTCCAGCGATGGTGACTGAACCTCCTCCTCAGCATGAATGCTTTGAGCTTATCCAAAACCTTTTCTTTTTTTTTTAAACTCTCAATTACTTTTTGAAATTGACAATGATCATGTTTCTGTAATACACTAGCAAAAGATGATGAAGCGGGACACTTCTGTTTCACATTCTTCATGTTTTTTGCATTATTGTAGAATTGGACAGAAATGCCTCCAAATGTACCATACTGTCTAATACATACAGTATGTTACTTTTCAGTATGTTATGGAGTTAAATATTCACCGAACAGCAGAAATATATTAGATTTGTGTCTCAGAATATACTCATGAACACTTCCTAATATCCTTGCTAGTGCAACCAAATTTATTCATATACAAAAGTATCTACAGTATGTATACAGCAAAAGTGGTGCAATTCTGGGACAGAAAAACTGCATAAGATGCATCAATGAGACAAATCCTATTGATTGCAATGGATCTGGTTTCTTTGATACATTATAGGCATTAATTTGCCCTAGAATTCCTCCACTTTTTGCTCAATAACGTAAACGCTTAAATGGTAAAATGGTTATACCGTAGGTTTACACATTAGATACCATAGTGGAGAAACTTGGATATACTAATGTGGCAGACGCTATTATTGCCATTAACGCAAACGCATGAGAGAACATGTTAAATAACGCATGCGTTAGCCCCTGAACCATCAAAAGCACTACAGTTAAATAAGGCACCAGCGTTAACACAACACATCCCATTAATGGGAGTAATAACATCTGCTACATCTGTATATTCTCTCCAGAATAATATTAAATATCAACCACATCAGCAGCCAGATTGTAATCAGAAGCATCTTGAAATAATTATTTTCCCTTACTCCAATGATGGAGCAACTTTGGAATTGTTATATTTAATCCTCAGAGTTGTCTTATATGCAAGTGTTCAATGTGCTGTACAGTGTATATTAATTTTTCTTTAACACTGTGCTTTTTCTCTTCTCGTCTTGCATTTCCTTATGCTACTAAAACCTTCAAAAAACAAATAAAGGATTTTAAGACATCTACAAAGAGTTAAAATGATTGTTTTGTTATATCAATACTTAAATAGCAGTAACACAGAAAGAAATAAAGAGCCATATAACCTTAAAAACAGCTAATGAAATCATGACAAATATACAATTATATTGATATATTATTTATTTCCATTTTTGGGGAAAAAATCAAATAACTGTGAGTTCTAACAATTTATTGTGAAAATATTAAAGCTTTTTTAAGACAATATTGTTTATGCTTTGAAGTCTGCCAATGATTTATTTCCTTAATTTTCAGAAGTTGATAAAGAAGACATGTTAATTGTGACTTCCTATGAAGTGCCATGCATGGTTTTCCCCTATGTTCAACATCAACTTGCCCTTTTGCAAAGTGGCTGCAGCTGTGCCAGTGCACAAAAGAGGTTGTAGGATGACCACAAAGGTCACTCCACACGCACAGGAAAAAAAACTACCCAAATACCTTTAATTGAAAGGGTAATGTTATGTTTTCTTTCTTCAATAGTAAAGATTAGTTCTATTTATGTATCTAGAAATTACATTAATGTTATACAAATATCAGTGTTGTAGCACAATAAAATTATATGTACAGTATCTCTTTTGGTGGCGTTCTGGTCACATTGATGGCAAGATACTGGCTTATTCCACTTTATTTTACAGTGCATGCTTAAAAATGTTTCTTTTTTTATAATATTTTCTGTAATTTTTATTTTACTCTTTAATTTATTATACCGTAATACAATATATATATATATATATATATATATATTACAATATTTTTCATAATAAAGAATTTTATTTTGTACTTTTTTTAACTGTAAATCTTTGTAGGGTTTAGACAAACAAGTTGTGATGTTTGGAAACTTGTCAGTAGAGATTAGGGCTCTAAAAAGGGAAAATACCCCAGGGAGGCATCAATGACTTTGCTTATATCCATTAACATAATTTATCATATTGTTATTTAAATTTTTGGAATAACTTGATTTTAATTCTACTCAGTTTCATGTTTAAATAATTTAAAGGGAATATAAATTGTCAGTTATCAGTGGACAAAATCTAAATCCAGCACAATTAAAACATACACTAAAGTTAAAAAGCATTGTTTTTTTTCTTATAACAACTTAATCGTAAATTACATAACAATATAAATTTGGAAAAAATAAAATACTTCTATAATCCTAAACCAGGTCTTTGTTTTGATTTTCATTTAAATCACCTTTGTGGACAGTTGTTTTTTTTTTTTTACCAATATACAAAACTAGATACATTTCCACCACTCAGCAGTTTAAACAGTAACTTTTAGATGAGAAAACATGCCTAAGGGTAGTGCCTGTGGTAATCTCTGTTGAGTTCTTGCTGATTGTCTAAGAAGGATAATGAAAAACAAAATTATTTCCCAGCATGCCTGGATAGAATTGACAGGCTAAATATTACTGCTTTCTGAAAATATAACTCTTATATATTTCACTCGACAATAGTCACAGGATTGTACGAAATTGTAAGAAATGGTTAATAGGTGTAGATTTAATACCATGTATTTAAGAAAAATATACAACTGTTTGATTTTGCATTGTGTTTCCAGTTATACAGTTTTAGGTTCATATGCCATGCTCATTTTACATTGACTATGGAACAATCATCAAAACTTGCGAAAAATAATCAAAATAATTTTATGCAATAATGCAACTTTAAATTCCTTTTTTTGGCGAGTTGTAAAGACGTGTACAGACTTTCTGTTTTCGGTGGCATGGACCAACATGTAAAAATCATCAGCCTGTCTGCAATACCAAAAATAGCAATGTACTGTATGTGGCCCAGGAAGATTAAACGGAGTGATAATCGGCCGGGCCGACCAGTCTGGAGGAGTTGCATGTCTCCCCAGAACAGCTCAGGAAGAGAAGAGACAGGGAAAAGCTGTCTCTTTTTCAGTCCTGCCCCATAAAGACGTAGATAACCGTATATGGTCATATATTATTCCCCCTCATTACGTATTTACCCATATATGGTCATCTACATCGAAGGGAAAAACAGATACAGACTTTCTAATCACCTTTCCTTCCTCAGCTGCTCTGGGGTGAGACACAACCGCGTTAGTTACATTAGCGAGTAGTAAAGCAATTACTACTGGTCAAGTTAATAAAGGGGTTAACCTCTCCTGTTATTACCCCCTCTTGGAGGCTTAACCACCCACCCGGAGCAAGTACCCTCTTCACCTGCTCCCTCTACCCCCAACAACCCCTTCCCCCCACAGGGTGTATCAATATCCACTCCGGATGGGGTTTAAAGCTCCAGAATCACGTGGGTCAATTGGAAGCTATCACAGCCGGAGCGGCTACCGGTACCCCTTACTGAGGTCTTTATCGCTGAAAGCTTAGTCTCCAGAGCTGACATTAATAGAGTTCTAATCCAAAAATCCCCTGCTTCCATCCAGTATACAAAAATAAAAATAAAATAAAAACATTAATTTAAAATAAATGTTAAACCATATACCCATTGATTGGCACTGTGGTCACCTACAGTAAACCAATCAATGGTACATTACTTATGCCCCTTCATTACCGTAGTGGCTAACCACTACCTCCCGCTATCCCACCAGGAAGCCTAACCACTCTCCCTGGGGCAAGAACCCTCATCATCTGTACATCACTACACATAACAAGACTCCCCTCCACATGCCCAGTAATGGGCAATAGCCCTATTAACCAAATCTGGCTAATAGCACTTTCTCCCATTGAGAAGCATAAAAAATATATAGTATATTAAATGAAATACACATTAACAATAAAATAAAAGCAGTTCTTGCCCCTGCCAGGATGAAGGCTGTACTCCTCCTCAGTGGTACGAACATCCAATAATGGGCCTGTGTCCAAGCATTAAAACACAACCTATTGTACAGTAGCCCCTTAATTACTTTAGAGGTTTGTAACCTTCTAAGGGGATTAATGTGTTAACCTCTATCATCCCCCCCCCACCTCTGGGTGGCCTACCACCCACCATGGGTTTGGTATTCTTCTCACCCACCTACCTAACCCCCATTGCATAACAAATCTACATTACAATAAAATAGAACACAAACACTTGCCATTTAATCCATTGCTTTTAACGGTGACTACCTAAGCCCTCAACAGTGGCATAAATAGCCATATTGGCAATCAATGAACATCCTAAATAAATAAATAAATGTGTTACTTAACCTTGAAGGGATGACGGTTCATTCTCCTCATCCTCAGCCACACCAAACAATCCCTGCCCGATGGCCAATAAAACCCAAAACACAATTCCTTCCCGGTGGCCATTAAAAATCAAAACTACAAAAATAATACAAAATAATTCAAACCCAATGACACAAGAACTGGATCCTCCACTTGACCCAAAGCAACGAATCCTCCATTGATTGAAGACCAGTCTCTTGTTAGTAGTCTTCATCTTCCTCTTCCTCTTATCCTTGTGATGTCACATGCTATATCCACCAATCCTATTGGTGGATGTACCATGTGAACATCCATAAAACTTGGTTGAGAATGACATTTCAAACACGTTTTATGGAATCACATACTGCTGCGGCCGAGTTTATTCGAGCATTTGCCCGTTCTCGGCCGCAGCAGTAACCATGGCGCGCGCCAGAGGGTGCCGGGCGCGCGCTGAAGACACGGAGGAGCGCCCTCCGATCGGGGCTTTCTCTCTCCCGCTGCCGGGTCCGCCGGGTCCCCCAGAACCCCCTGCCACCGTCCCCCACATCGCGGGACACCAGGGCTCCTGGACGCGCGTGCAGGGGGCGCAGGCACCCGATGACGCGTGACCGCGCGTCGATGACGCGCGGCACGCCGAGGGAGTGCGGCTAGCATGCCGGGGCATCCCCAGGCTTGCGGAGCTAGCCGCACTCAAATAAAATGTGCCGCCTCTGTAGTAGAGAACAACCAATCTGATTGGTTGCTGTACCATGTGATTCCTTACCTTTTTGGGTCATGTGATGTCATCTTAAAGGGAAGGAATCAAATGGTACATGATTGGTTTGTGGGTACCATGCGCTTCCAACCAACCAAGCATGTTCCATTTGATTCATTCCTCTATGATGACAGATGTGACCTACGGACCTACAAAGGTTTATATCTCCTGAAGCATGGGGTACCAGGAGTTTAAACTAATGGGGTTCACCTCCAGAGACCCACTGCTTCAATCCAGTATAGAACATTTTTTTTTTTAAATGGGTTGCTGCTTTAGGGAGACACACGGAGAAACTGCTTCTCTGTGCTCTCCCTGAACAGCTTTTACAGACTGGTGGCTGGCTCAGTAGGATTAATGCTGCAGAGGTCCCATGCAAAAGCTGAGTTAATCCTCCCAGTTCACTTTCTTTTTGTAACGGAGTGCTCACCACAAACAAGGCATGACCACGAGGCCGTGGTGGGGATTTGATATAACACAAACCCACAGCCGCGTGGGTGCGTCTGGAGTGTAGATTGGTCGAGGTAGCCGGGTCGGGTTAGGAGAGGTCTGGATGGTCAGCAATACTTGCCGAGGTCGTGTAGGAGAGTAGCAGGTACTTCTACTGGGCATTTCTTGTGAACGAGGAGGATGTTATTTCTCTCGGCGAAGCCTTAATCGATAAATTTGCCTCCTGACCCGGAATCCAGAAAGGCCATTGCTGAAGTGTTGAAGCCCTCACCGGTAAGCGTAACAGGAAGCAAGATCCTGGTAGGCAGCTGTTTAGCTGTGATAGGGGATGCAGAAAGTGTTCCTAATGTGATTCCCCTGGGTTTGTACACACACAAACAAGGCGTGACCGCGAGGCCGAGGTGGGGATTTGATATAACACAAACCCCCAGCCGCGTTGGCGCATCTGGAGTGTAGATTGGTTGAGGTAGCCGGGTTGGTGTAGGAGAGGTCTGGATGGTCAGCAATACTTGCCGAGGTCGGTGTAGGAGAGTAGCGGATCATAGAAGGTACTTACCGTGGTCTGGATTGGAGAGAGGCCGATCGTCTTGGTACTTTGCCGAGGTCAGTATTGGAGAGGTACAGATGGTCGTACGTAGCTGAGGTCAGGAGAACAAAAGAGCGGAGGCCGGAAGAGTAGCCAAGGTCAGGAACAAGGAACAGGACAAGACTGTGGAGGCAAGACAGCAGTGAACACTTCGCTAGCAGGAAGGTTTATGCTCAGCCAATTTGCCAGTGTGGCAGCTGAGCATATAAAGGGAGATTGTCCAATGAGGTTGGAGCATTCTCAGGAGTATGCCTTGCTGTGGTTGGCTGGAGAGATAGCAAAGGTGTATACACAGGCAGAGGAATCAGCAACAGGCGTTGTAAAGGAAGAGGAGCAAGGAAGGCTCTGCCATGTGTGCGAGTGCCGCGCATAGGGGGTGCGCGCTGCGTGATGGTAGCGTCACTGCTCGAGAGTAGCCTGGAGGTGGGGCCAGCATGGACGGCATTTAGTGCAGAGTGTGGTCCGCGCGCGCCCCTAGATTGGATGCTGGTATTTGCTGGCAGGTGAGATGTGCTGCAGGAGTCAGCAGAAGCGGAAAAAACGGTGGCGGGTTGGGGTAAGTGAGGAGCGTGCAGAGTCCGCTGAGGATCACAGATTCTAACACTTTTTTCTAGCTGTGATCAAGTGCAGATGCAGTGCGGTCCAGCGGTCACAAACTTTCGCAGCCAAGAAAACTGTAAGTATTTCCAGATCTGTAGTTACAGAAGAGGAAGAAGTTAAAGAAAACTTTGTAACTTGAAGAACCCATGTACTTGTATCTTTCATGTGAAAACAAGAGAAATGTGCAGAGGTAGGGAAATTATAATAATCCTTTCATACTAGGCATTGTTGCCTCTATTCAATATAATGTGAAGAGGGGTGATATTCAATAAAAAATTGCATTAAACTCCATTCAAGAGAATTAGATATTAAAGTTCCTACTAAGCATTTGCACTGCTAGAGTTTCTTATTTGGAAGGTACTGTACCTGGGATACCGGGGCAAAATCAAGAATTCAACATGGTATCTTTATAGCCACTGCAAAGATGAGCAAAAAAATAATACTTCTAGCGGTTGTAAGCCATTGATTACATGGAGGCCTCCAATGTATTACAGTACCTTTCAACAGATTGATGGATCTCTTGCCGGTGTATAAGTTAAATCAAATATATGTAGGGTCTTTTCATGAGCAATGGACAATGTGACTATATTAAATGTGCAAATATCCAAACAAGGTGGCAGCTGTAGGGGCAGCAATGGGTTCAGTAAAGGAAGCTGCTATCACTTATGTTCCTATTGTCATGTCCTATGCACTAAAGGGTTGCAACACATATATGTTTTACTAAAATGCATTGTATATTGTGTATATATTGTATAAGTTGGTCTGTAAGTTATGTGTGTTAAATGACCAACAGGCACATGTAGGATAAAAGAGGTTTATAAGTGACTGCATCAAGTCAATGGGAATTTCGGCCTGATTGGCTGCTTCGGCACATATAGTATCAGTCCCTTAATGTAATGATAGTTTGATGGTATTCCACACGTCAAACCCCTATATGCATAAAAGCTGATGATGCTACTTGTGTTTTAATGTGATTATTATTATGTACATTAATGTATTTTGTCTTGTAACTTACTGCAGCATGGCATTAAATGACCTTGGGTATGTGTATAGTGGTCATGATATACCATGCTAGATCATGGGGGTAGTTATAAAAATCTCAATATTGAAGGACATTGGAATTTAGTGAACAGCATTTTAATAAATAATTTTGTGATTATGGCATATTTATATACTAATTTAAATATCACTCAAGAATAATATTGCAGGAACAATTGTGCAATACAATCAATTACTGATCATGAAAGGTGTTTATGGAATATGGCAAAGTGATTCTCAATCAAACACATTTCCAAGCTTATAAACCCTTTCAAACCCAGCATACATTCCCACTGACTTTCCTACCTCTTTTGAAACACTTTATAGCGTAGTAAGCACTTATAATTGTTTTACAAGGGGAAAAGCAATCTTTTTTCCCTTTAGTTAAGGCCTCACTGAAACAACTAACCTCAACTGACATAACTGTCACAATGAACATCAATGAACCAAAGAAAGATATAGAGAAGAAGCCAGAGGGAGACTGTTTGACTCACTGTCTACCTGGGGGGGACAGAGAACAGTTATGGAACATCCTTCACTGGGTAATATCCATACCCAATTACCCATGTATTTATGGTTGATCAGTCATCCCTTATCACTTTCTAGAATTTCTCCTTTGTGCCCTGTAGGCTTTTTTTCTAACCACAAACCACAGTAAAAATTCACAAATTATGATTTGTAACTGCCATTTTCCCTTCATGTGTAAAAATAAAACAAGAAAATCACATGAAAAATACAAGGAAAATGTTCAGGTTTTATAATATCCTATAATTATTATAAAACTAAAAACACCATGGTAACAATATATTATAAAAAACATTCTCTAGACTAGACAAAAGAAAGGTGAATGAATAAGTATAAATAATTAAAATACAACTACTACTACAACAAACAGTGCATAAGCATAACAAAATAATATCCAAAAACATAAACTTTAAAAAATTAAAAAAATTGGAGAAAGAATTCTTCAAAAAATACGTACAATATATTTCCGTTATTGTAACACTGAATGATTTGTAAATAATATAAAGGTGTCAAATGTAATAATAATTTGTAATTCTAGGACAATAAGAAATTGATGCTTTGGGATTGCTGTTTATCAACAGTATACAGTGTGTGTGTGTGTGTGTATGTATATATATATATATATATATATATATATATATATATATATGTGATAAAAAATCACTGGCACTCCAATAGAAATTCAATAATGAATAGGTGCATGTCCCATATAAATAATAAAAGTATACATTACCGAATAGCAGCAAAAAGGGAGACAGCACTCAGGTGAATGAAAATAAATGTATTAAATACAGCACATAACTCCAACGTTTCGATCCCACAGGGGGATCTTCCTCAGGGTGGTGCTGGTCCACCCTGAGGAAGATCCCCCTGTGGGATCGAAACGTTGGAGTTATGTGCTGTATTTAATACATTTATTTTCATTCACCTGAGTGCTGTCTCAGTTTTTGCTGCTATTCGGTAATGTATACTTTTATATATATATATATATATATATATACATATATATATATATATATATATATATATATAATCCAATGCACAGTCGCATACCATTTGCAAGTAAATACGTTTTGGTGCTTATCCCATAAAGCAATAACAGACCATACGATACCGGTTGCAAAACGACATCAAGGGACAGCACGCAGGTAAGTAAATCATAAATTTTCTATATTTGATAGAAGACACAAAAAATGACGTTTCGGTCCCCCAGTGCACCACCTTGCGAAAGGTCCCACTGGGGGACCGAAACGTCGTTTTTTGTATCTTCTATCAAATATAGAAAATGTATGATTTACTTACCTGCGTGCTGTCCCTTGATGTCGTGTTGCAACCGGTATCGTATATATATATATATATACTGCTGCGGCACAGTTTATTCGAGCATTTGCCCGTTCTGTGCCGCAGCAGTAGCCTGGCGCGCGCCCGAGTGTGACGGGCGCGCGCCGAAGCAGCGGAAGAGCGCCCTCCGATCGGGGCGCTCTCCCTACCGCTGCCGAGTCCGCCGGGTCCCCCGGAACCCCCTGCCGCTGTCCCGCGATCGCGGGACACCAGGGCTCCCTCGGGGAGCCCTGGACGCGCGTGCAGGGGGCGCAGGCTCCCGAAGACGCGTGACCGCGCGTCTATGACGCGCGGCACGCCGAGGGGCGGCCACTAGCAAGCCGGGAAATCTCCCGGCTTGCGGATCTGGCCGCACTGCGATAAAGTGTGTCGCCAGTGTATATATATATATATATATACGCACACTGGATATCTTGTTGCATTGCACCTGAGGAAGGGAGATATCCCGAAACGTTGTGCATTTGCAACCTGAAATAAACCACTTTACTACACTATAATGTCTGTTGTCAGACTTTATTAGAACCATGGTGTTTTTAGTTTTACAATAATTATAGGTTATTATAAAACCTGAAGATTTTCCTTGTATTTTTCATTTGATTTTCTTGTTTTATTTTTACACACGAAGGGAAAATGACAGTTACAAAGCATAATTTGTGAATTTTTACTGTGGTTTGTGGTTAGAAAAAAGGCCTACAGGGCACAAAGGAGAAATTCTGGAAAGTGATAAGGGATGACTGATCAACCATAAATACACGGGTAATTGGGTATGGATATTACCCAGTGAAGGATGTTCCATAACTGTTCTTTGTCCCCCCCAGGTAGACAGTGAGTCAAACAGTCTCCCTCTGGCTTCTTCTCTATATCTTTCTTTGGTTCATTGTGGTTCATTGTGACAGTTATGTCAGTTGAGGTTAGTTGTTTCAGTGAGGCCTTAACTAAAGGGAAAAAATATTGCTTTTCCCCTTGTAAAACAATTATAAGTGCTTACTACGCTATAAAGTGTTTCAAAAGAGGTAGGAAAGTCAGTGGGAATGTATGATCGGGGGAGGCTTTCTATGTGTTGGGGCAAAAAAGGGGGGGGATAAGGAGTGGGTATATAACTTGTATTGAGGAATTCATATATATTTAATATCTATTTTATTTTATTTCACTACACTCTATATATATATTCACCTTTGCATAAATAATACCCTACATTCATATCCCTACAAACAATTTGGATTCCTCAATACAAGTTATATTCCCACTCCTTATCCCTCCCCCCTTTTTTGCCCAAACATATAGAAAGCCTCTCCCGATGCTCCACAACACATCTGCAAAAGAGAAAGAGAGAAAAAATTAATTTAAACATTGTTCCTTCAATGTCTCGATCTAGCCAAGAAACCCCAATGATGAAACATATAGAAAACAAAGCAAATCATTGGTTTCTCTTACAAAACCTGTTCCTATAGGAGAACAGAGTGAAATGCCCTTGATACTAGAGGGTATATAAGCCGGGCATGAGATCGGCAAGTCAGACTCCTCCCATCTGAAGAAGCGTGGCAACACGCGAAACGCGTCATACACTGGCGACACACTTTATTCGAGCTTGGCTAGTCCCACGAATTCGGGTATACCCGGGTGTATTGAGGTTTGTGACTGTTTTCTGCCCGAGTACATTGAGTTATTTTCCAAGCAGGGATTGAAGCATTTTATTCCTGCTGGCTGCAATACTGCACAGTATATATATATATACTGCATTACAATTCATGAATTTATGCCATCTGGTAGACACGCGAAGCATTGCAGCCTATTAAATCCTAATCATTATCATTTAACAGATCAGCCGCCCATCAGCCAGGCATGAACCCAGGCTGGGAAGGCAAATGCAACGGGGCTTGTCAGAGGTTAGGAGTGGCGCATTCCAGGTATCTGCCAGGTACATACCGGGTATTTGCTCGAATAAAGTGTGTCGGTGCAGTACGTCGAGTCCGACGTCATAGGGGGCGACACCTCAGCTTGGTGGAATACGGCCAGTATACTGATGCTAGAGCATTACACCCTCCACTCAAAACAAATGGCTATTTGGTGATCTGTATATCGAATACACGAGACAGACACCAATAAAAGCCTGCTATTTGTTTGTTTTTTGGTCCGCCGTGACCCTAGAGTGGTTTTTGAAAAATTACCTGGTTTTATTATAATGCAATCAAGGTCCGCCGAGACCAAATGTGTGTGTGTGTCTTTGGAACTGTTTACACCACCCCATAAATATACCTTAGGGGGTTCATTTTGTTAGACATACACACTTTATACTCTTATCACTGTACTACTATCTATGGTCTTCGTGAGATATCTAGCTATCTATTATGAATATATTTTTCCTATGATTATTTGATCTTATGTGGGTATACCCTATTACAGGGATTCAATGTACATATATTTAATTGTGTCCTTATTTTGTGATTCCACCTTACCTCTATCGGATATATAGCTACTTATACACTGGCGACACACTTTATTCGAGCTCGGCTAGTCCCACGAATTCGGGTATACCCGGGTGTATTGAGGTTTGTGACTATTTTCTGCCCGAGTGCATTGGGTTATTTTCCAGGCAGGGATTGTAGCATTTTATTCCCGCTGGCTGCAATACTGCACAGTATATATATATATACTGCATTACAATTCATGAATTTATGCCATCTAGTAGACACGCGAAGCATTGCAGCCTATTAAATCCTAATCATTATCATTTAACAGATCAGCCGCCCGTCAGCCAGGCATGAACCCAGGCTGGGAAGGCAAACGCAACGGGGCTTGTCAGAGGTGAGGAGCGGCGCATTCCAGGTATCTGCCAGGTACATACTGGGTATTTGCTCGAATAAAGTGTGTCGGTGCAGTATGTTGAATCAACTACACTTATCAACCAAGGAGGGATTTGAACACTTTATATGTGACCAATATATGTCTTTCCCCACCCTATGATCATAATATAGATTTGAGTGACCATTGATGTGCATATATTTAACCAAAAGGTTTTTGCAACACAATGCATTTATCTACTGCCCACTGAGTCATTATACACTTATTTCATATATATGTAGCCGGGACCCCTTTTTCCACCATTTGTTGTTGTGGGGTGGGAGATGCTGCGCCTAGGGAACGCTCCGATACCGGAGGTTCCGCGAAGAGGGAGCCGCCATGTTTAGGTTGGCGCTGGTGCAGTACTGGCCTGGCAGAAGGTTGCACATGCGCAGACAAGGGGAGCAAAGCCCGCGTAGGAGGAGAGCTTGGATAAGAGGGGAGTTAGGGAACTATGGGTCCCAGCAGCCCCGCGGGCCCCCGTGACGCGCGAGGGCCAATCAGGTACGAGAAAGGGAGGAAAAGGAAGTGATGGGGCGCACGTTGGTTCAGAGCTAGCTGTAGGAGGAAGGAGAAGGAGTTCCGGTGTAGGGAGGCAGTCCGCCCCTACCTAGGCCGCATGCCCCAGGCCCAGTTAGGCCCTGAGTCCCAGTAGTGTGAAGCTGAGCAAGGGACTGGCCATAAACAGGTCCCTGTTCCCTTACGATCGCTACCGGGACAGTTCTATGTCAGCGGGAGGTCTGGGACCAGGCCCCGCTACCAAGTCGCAGCGTGTCTGGGTGGGATCGCCCCGGACACCTACGGGTGACGTCATCTACGCCCACACTGATCCTTTGTGAAGATAGTTGCAGAACCAGGTACTGGAGTGCCCGGCAGGTAAACTTCAAGTGCACCAACGGTACCATCATTCACTCAGGATACGGTGGCTGCGCAGTCACATACATATACATTCACTGACTCACTTGAGGGTGGGGGGACTTATTCCAAGAGGGGCTGGGATCACCCGGTGAAGGAAAGGGGAGAGTGAGCGTTCAGCAGGACGCTGAGAGTAGTGTCTCCTCTAGGGAGGGACACCTGTTGATTAAAGCTTATGGTTGCTACAAGTAAAGTATATTGGTTAAGGTATATTGCTGTGTGTGTGTATTAATGTATTTCAAACAATCCAGGAGGAGCAAAATATAGGGAAATAAAAACAGAAAACAGTGCAAATTTAAGTGCAGACGTTGAGACTATGATGAAATAATAATGACAATATCTTGGCTCTGCCGGTCTATCTACTTACAAGATGTAAGTGGTAAGTATGCAGTTGGCAGATTGGGCTGCCACCCCAGGTAGTAGCGGTGTATTGTGGATATCCCTCCAGGCTTATCTCGTCAGGGTAACCATGGTGTACATATGGGAGGAAACAAAGCTACATAGCGCGATCTGTGTTTCCAAAAACTTTATAAAATGAATATGAGCATATAAAATGTGCACTTACAATGTGCCAGAATTAAAAATGCATTTATCACAATCACAGTGATTCTAGGGTTTTTTTTCCGATCTCACCGCCTCCTCTCTGGCTCTGGATGTCAGCCGTCTGCAACCTGGAACGCTCAGCTCCGTTTCTCCTCCGGCGCGTGTGACGTCACTGCTCAGTGGAAGGTACAGCTACGGATCCCTCACTAGACCAAAACACCACTCTACGCGTTTCGCCCAGCTCAGCAAGCTGTCAATGGCTTGTTTAACCGCTTCCTTGTTCAAACTGCTTCTGGTTCTAACTGCACACACTTTAAACATCCAGCACTTCAAATCCACCACACAGATTAGACAGTACACGCAAGCGTGTGAGTCGGTGAGATCGGAAAAAAACCCCTAGAATCACTGTGATTGTGATAAATGTATTTTTAATTCTGGCACATTGTAAGTGCACATTTTATATGCTCATATTCATTTTATAAAGTTTTTGGAAATACAGATCGCGCTATGTAGCTTTGTTTCCTCCCATATGTACACCATGGTTACCCTGACGAGATAAGCCTGGAGGGATATCCACAATACACAGCTACTATCTGGGGTGGCAGCCCAATCTGCCAACTGCATACTTACCACTTACATCTTGTAAGTAGATAGACCGGCAGAGCCAAGATATTGTCATTATTATTTCATCATAGTCTCAACGTCTGCACTTAAATTTGCACTGTTTTCTGTTTTTATTTCCCTATATTTTGCTCCTCCTGGATTGTTTGAAATACATCTTTCTACTTGGAACCCTGGAAACAGGTTCTACCAGAGGGTTTGAGCAGGGTTTATTATTTGAGCACTAATATCAATTTTTATTGCACTTGCACGTATCACTATTGTATGTATTTAAGTTGTTAGCGCCTTATATTCACTTATTCACAATATACTGTGTGTATTAATGTACATAAGTTCCTGCGAAGACCCACTTCCCCTCTTGCAGAAGCTGTCGCAGGTGGAGGCGCTGCACCGAGTTAAAAGTATTGTGCGTACCCCAGGCTCTCCGTGGCAGAGGCTCAGGCCCTGTGAACCTACATGTTATACAGCATATGGTAGTGGTCTGTGTTCTCTGGAACCAGGGCTACATTTGGAGGCGCTGCTGAGATCTTAGACCTGGGGTGCCCCTCGAGCCAAAAATACAGCCACCATGGCCCTTCCCTCACGTCAGGAAATACGCGACTGGGCGCGGCAAATGCGCACGCCCGCCCGCCGCGCAGTGGCTATGACCCGAGTACCCATGGCCCTACCTTTAGAGATATTGCAAACGGCCCTACGACAACTACCGGGTTTTGCCAAAGCCCGCCTGGTAGATGTGCTCATAGATCAAAATGCTAAGTGGAACACCTTGCTAATAGATTGCCGGCGAGATCTAGTAGTTCTCAAGTCTGCCGTCCCTCAATATCTGCCGCTTCCAGAGTCTCCGTCCGGCGGCAGCCGCTTGGTCTATCCACTTCGGGACCCCCTGTGGGAACTGGGTGACGACGACCCTACGCTCCCCTTTGCTCACTACCCCGCGAGCGAGGCGGGTAGCGGTCAATCAGAAGTTTGCTATCCCGGGTCTAGCGCATCCGAAGAAGCAGGGGTGCGTAGTGACATGCTGCAGAAACTCAATGACAAGATAGACCAGTTAACCACCCCCTCAAGCTTACTGCCGTTAGTAGAAGCACTTACCCTAGCCACGCATTCCCAAAGCTACCAGAAATTAAAGGCCTTCTCGTGGACTCTACCTGTGCCCACGGGAGAGGATGGGATGGATCCTTGGAAGGAGCACACTAGGGGAGTAATGGAAGAATGGTCTTGTACAGACGTGGTGAAACGCCAACGGCTCATGGAGTGTTTGAGACCCCCGGCGTCCACTTTGATCAGCATTCACCGAGAGCAGTAATCCGACCTGACCTCTCGTATGATGATTGAGTTCCTCGTCGAGGCCTATAGCGCGACTGAGGATGATGGGGCCTTGTGGGCCAAATACTACGCCATCAAAAGGAGGGAGAAGATTTGTCTGCCTATATTCCCCGCGTGCAAATCTCCCTTGGACCCCTGCTGCATCATAAATATGTGACCACCTCACAGATGGACGAATACCTCCGCAAACAATACCTACGGGGGTCCAGTCCTACTCACTCTATTGCAAACATGATTCGCGATAACCTCACTCGAGGACCCCCCCTCGTTTATCAAACTCTTACAGCAAGTCAAAGAGCATGAAACGCATCTCATGCTTCACTCCCCACAGAAGGCTAAAGCAGCCAGCAGCACTAAACCCAAAGGGAGTGCTGAGAAGAAGGAGGATCCGCCGGATAAACCCGGCCCGGAAAAGCCGAAATACGCCGGATGAACCTCGCCTCCGTATGACTGCCGGACTCCACCCAGAGATATGTCCTGCTACAAATGCGGGAAAATGGGACATATCTCCTACGACTGTCGGATGGGGGAGTCTCGCCATCGGAGCCCGTCACCCAAGAAGTTCACGCCCCAGGCCATGATATGCGGTGATTATGCAGCCAGCCCAGAAGCCCCTGTTCCCACCCAAAGTGGCGACGGACCCGAGGAGGAGAGTAACCGCGTGGGACCGGTAGCGCTGGTCCAGGTGCTAGTGGACGTTATCTACTCCTCCGCACTACTGGACACGGGATCTCAAGTAACCATCATATATCGAGGATTCTATTATCGACACCTCCAGAAGCAGCCTCTGAAATCGGCAGGGCATATCAAAGTAAGAGGCTTAAGCAATGACGACTACCCCATCGATGGCATAGTGACCGTGGACCTGGAGATACAACAGCTCAACACTGGGAAGTCTCACCCAATGAAGGTGAACGCCTTGGTGTGTCCAGAACCCAAAGAGCCCCCTAAGTATCCGATCATCCTAGGCACGAATGCTGACATTGTACAAGCTGTCATCCGGGCCTATCTACAAGAAACGAATGAACTGCCCATGTCCAGCCTACAGCTACAGCTTGTCCAGGTGGATCCAGATTCCCCTCCGCCACCCTCGGAGGACTACGGACTGTTGTTCTGTGGCCAGGGAGGGCTGACCAGACTCTTACCAGGAGAGACGCAGAGGGTACCCACCTGGTGTGCCTACGCTGAACAAGGAGACGAGGAGAAGCTCTTTTCTCTAGAAAGCACGCCAGAAGAAGATGTCCGCCGAGGATATCGGCTAGTACCGGAATTCAGGGATTGGCCGACCGCCATTCCCCGTTGAATTTATGTGATGGTCCAGATTCTTTCGCCATTCCCCATGGCCGTCGACGCGGGACAGAGAATAGGGAGAATTTACCCCGTCAGCTCAGTGAATGAAGCCGTGCAAGTAAAAGCTACCCGAGTGGAAGATCCCGGATCGCCGATAGACTTCGACTTTGGCTCGTCCGGGCTGTCAGACACCTGGAAGGAAGGGTTACGAGTGCAGCTGGAAGAAAGACGATTAGTATTCTCTACAGGGGAGATGGATTTGGGGTGCAGCCGAAATGCCCAACACACCATTCGGATGACTGATACAAAGCCCTTCCGGGAACGTTCCAGTCGGCTCGCTCCTAGGGACGTAGAAGATGTACGAGCGGCCCTCCATGAGATGGAAGAAGCTGGAATCATCATGGAATCACGAAGCCCTTACGTCTCACCCATAGTGGTAGTGCGAAAGAAGAATGGGACTGTGAGGTTATGTGTAGACTACAGAACACTGAACAATCGAACAGTACCAGACCAGTATAATCTCCCCCGCATAGAAGAAATCCTGGACGCTCTACATGGAAGCAAATGATTCAGTGTACTGGACCTCCGGTCCGGCTACTACCAGGTACCTATGAGTCCCGAGGACCAAGAGAAAACGGCGTTCATTTGCCCACTGGGGTTCTACCAATTCACCCGTATGCCCCAAGGCATATGTGGTGTCCCGCCACCTTCCAGCGACTAATGGAGAAGACTTTAGGTGACTTGAATCCCCGAGAATGCCTCGTGTATTTGGATGACATCATAGTCTTTGGGAAAACCCTGGAGGAACACGAGGCTCGACTTCTGAAAGTACTTGACCAATTAGCTCAAGAAGGACTCAAGCTCTCCTTAGATAAATGCAGTTTTTGCCGGATATCGGTGACCTATGTGGGACACATAGTGTCCGCTGAGGGAATTGCCATGGACCCAGCCAAAATAGAAGCCGTCGTAAATTGGCCCCGACCTGACAACGTGGGGGAGTTGCGGTCGTTCTTGGGGTTCTGCGAATACTATCGCAGGTTTGTGGAGGGATATTCCCGACGGGCCAAAGCCCTCAATGGCCTACTCAAAATATATACGGAAGACACAGGCCGGAAAGCTACGCCTGCTCGACAACCCTTCGGGGACAAATGGACGACAGAGTGCGAACAAGCCTTCACGGACCGGAAGCAGAGTTTGACCGTGGCCCCCGTGTTGGCCTATGCAAACCCCGAGCAACCGTATATATTACATGTGGATGCTAGCCTGAGCGGATTAGCGGCGGTGTTACATCAAAAGTATCCAGAGGGACTGCGACCCGTAGCTTATATCAGCCGCAGTCTTACCGTCAGTGAACAGAACTACCCCGTGCACAAACTCGAGTTCTTGGCCCTCAAGTGGGCCATTGTCGACAAACTTCGTGATTACTTGTACGGCATGTCGTTCGAGGTGCGGACCGACAACAATCTACTTACCTATATCATGATCTCAGCCAAACTCGACGCAGCCGGACATCGTTGTCTGGCCGCCCTGTTCAATTACAATTTCACCCTGAAATATAAGCCAGGTCCCTTGAATATTGGAGCTGACGCCCTGTCTAGACGACCAGGGCTGGACACTACCCCAACGAAGACCAATGGGAAGAAATTTCGGGACCCGGAATAAGGGCGCTAAGTTGTACTGTTGCCATAGTCAATGATCAAGTGGCGTTCTCGGAATTAAGGGTGGCTGACTCTCTAGGATGCGCATCCAACGCTATCCCGGAGGCCTATCGGGACCCAAGTGGTATGCACGTTACTCCAGACAAGATCATAGCCTGGAAAGATATGGTACGCTACCAAGAACAAGACCCGGTCGCGGGGGCCATTCGCTATGCTATCCGCCAAAATCGCCCGGCTCTCCTCAGACAGGCTCCGAGTGATGTAGGAGGTATACTGATGCGGGAAGCCGACAAATTCGAAATACGAGACAATTTACTACTACAGATTTGTAGAGTACCATAACCACCCAAATAGGAGACAATTAGTACTGCCAAAACGATTACAGTACTTGGTACTGAGGGCTCTACATGATGAACATGGTCATTTGGGGGTTGACAAGACCTTCGGACTAGTGAGAGATCGTTTTTTCTGGCCAAAAATGAGAGAGGCAGTAGAGCATCACTGTCGACAGTGTGTGCGGTGTATTCAGCGGAAGACCATGCCCACAAGGGCCGTCCCAATGGGCCACTTAAAAAGCACCGGGCCTATGGACTTAATGTGTATGGACTTCCTATGCATTGAACCCGATAGCCGCGGCATAGGCAATGTGCTGGTCATCATGGATCATTACACTAGATACGCCCAGGCCTTCCCGACAAAAGATCAAAAAGCCATTACGGTGGCCAAGGTGCTCTGGGAAAAGTATTTTATGCATTATGGGCTTCCTCAACGACTACATTCCGATCAAGGAAGAGACTTTGAAAGCAACTTAATAAAAGAACTGCTGAAAATCTTGCATATCGCTAAATACCGAACTACCCCATATCACCCCGAAGGGGATGCACTGCCGGAACGATTCAACCGCATGTTACTGGACATGTTAGGCACGTTAACGGGGGTAGAAAAGACTGAATGGAGTCGTCATGTGGAAACACTAGTGCATGCCTACAATTGCACGCGACACGATTCCACGGGGTTCTCTGGCCGAAGAAGTTCGACTGCCTGTGGATATATACGGTTGAGAGTCTCCACAGATGGGGTGCATAATACTACTCATTTTCGATATGTACAGCGATTGCAAGAGAATCTGCAATGGGCCTACCTGCAAGCTGAGAAATCTACCGAAAAGCTGAACGCCGGGAATAAACGGCGGTACGATCATAAAGTTAAACACAGAGACATTAAACCAGGCGACGCTGTGCTCCTCCGTAAACTGGGAGTACCGGGAAAACATAAATTGGCTGATCGATGGAGGGAGGGAGTGTACGAGGTAGCCTCAAAAATGCCCGGCCTTCCGGTCTACCGCATTAAGGACTCGGAGGGTCGGGTGAAGACATGGCACCGAAATCATTTGCTCCCTATTCCCCGAGTGGAGGAGGGGGATTTGGAGTGGCCTGCATCCTCGTTGGATGGGGAAGTGACATTGGAAGATGACGAGCCAGGGAACTCAGTATTTCAGGAAGATCCACAAGAGGGAACCTCTCAAAGGGGCCCTCAACAGAGAGCACCTCCCGGTGGAGCTATGGGTAAAGGGCTCGGGGAGCACTTGCCCCATGGGGTAGCTTCAGAAAATTCGTCACTAGACCCGCTGAGCCCGTGCTTTGTACCAAGTCATGATAATTTAGAGACTGTAACCCCCTCAAGGGAAGAACTCGAGATTCAAGACCAAGATAGTCACTCCCCCAAGGGAGTGACCGAGCAACAGTTAAGGCGAAGTCAAAGGAACGGGCAACCTTCCATGAGGATGGCCTACGATTAGTTTGGGGCACCCCACTATGAGGCTCAGCAGTGGGCTCGCAACCGAGTGAAATCAGTGATTGTGATGTTTAGCGAAATGTACAATCTGATTTAGAAGAAGAGAATGTTTTATGTTATGCATTTTTCATTATATAATGTTGTACCAGTTTAAAGGTATCGTCCAAGCGGGGATGTTAGAATCCACAGGTGGGAGGATGTAGCCGGGACCCCTTTTTCCACCATTTGTTGTTGTGGGGTGGGAGATGCTGTGCCTAGGGAACGCTCCGATACCGGAGGTTCTGCGAAGAGGGAGCCACCATGTTGAGGTTGGCGCTGGCGCAGTACTGGCCTGGCAGAAGGTTGCACATGCGCAGACAGGGGGAGCAAAGCCCGCGAAGGAGGAGAGCTCGGATAGTAGGGGAGTTAGGGAACTACGGGTCCCAGCAGCCCCGCGGGCCCCCGTGACGCGCGAGGGCCAATCAGGTACGAGGAAGGGAGGAAAAGGAAGTGATGGGGCGCACGTTGGTTCAGAGCTAGCTGTAGGAGGAAGGAGAAGGAGCTCAGGTTTAGGGAGGCAGTCCGCCCCTACCTAGGCCGCATGCCCCAGGCCCAGTTAGGCCCTGAGTCCCAGTAGTGTGAAGCTGAGCAAGGGACTGGCCATAGACAGGTTCCGGATTCCATTACTGTTACACGATCGCTACCGGGACAGTTCTAAGTCAGCGGGAGGTCTGGGATCAGGCCCCGCTACCAAGTCGCAGCGTGTCTGGGTGGGATCGCCCCGGACACCTACGGGTGACGTCTTCTACGCCCACACTGATCCTTTGTGAAGATAGTTGCAGAACCAGGTACTGGAGTGCCCGGCAGGTAAACTTCAAGTGCACCAACGGTACCATCATTCACTCAGGACACGGTGGCTGCGCAGTCACATACATATACATTCACTGACTCACTTGAGGGTGGGGGGACTTATTCCAAGAGGGAACTGGACACGGGGTGGGATCACCCGGTGAAGGGAAGGGGAGAGTGAGCGTTCGGCAGGACGCTGAGAGTAGTGTCTCCTCTAGGGAGGGACACCTGTTGATTAAAGTTTATGGTTGCTACAAGTAAAGTATATTGGTTAAGGTATATTGCTGTGTGTGTGTATTAATGTACATAAGTTCATGCAAAGACCCACTTCCCCTCGGGCAGAAGCTGTCGCAGGTGGAGGCGCTGCTCCGAGTTATAAGTATTGTGCGTACCCCAGGCTCTCCATGGCAGAGGCTCAGGCCCTGTGATCCTACAGGTTATACAGCATATGGTAGTGGTCTGTGTTCACTAGGAACCAGGGCTACATATATGTATTAAATAATGGGGAATGGGGGAAAGGGAGGAGGTGAGCTCTAGCTACAGTCTGTAGAATGGTACCAGGGGTGGGGGGAACATGAAGCGAACAACTACACTTGCCTAGACAAGTAAAAGAACCCCTATAAACAAGCACTCATAAAGTGATGTATGCAGTGTACTAAGATAAAATAACCTTTATTGGTATATATATATGGGTATAACGAGTAATAGGTTAACACACAACACATATAACAAAAAAGTATTAAACAGACTACCTCCCAGTCATAGAAATATACTGTTAGAGGTAGTGAAAGAAGGAACCAAAGGTAACTGGCACCTAAAAAAATATATTCAGATCAAATTAAACGGTTCCTCAGTGTGGTAAGTGTACAGACTGACAATAATATATATCCATGTCAGAATGCCAAAGCCTGATATGAGGACCTGGATATATATTATTGTCAGTCTGTCCAGATGGAGACCTTGTGTGCAATTAGCCATATAATTAGTCCAAGGTTCCCACTTTAAAGTCTTACTACCCCAGCTACATAGTAGCTCGCTTTTTGGTAACGGTTGTATTATAAAGGAGCTTACAGATAGCATGCAAATGCTTAATACAGGTCACTAGGTATAAGCAACCTGTATGTGTAATGTGGAGTCAGTGGTTATGTCATGCAGCTACTCGGTGGTGTAATTGTTCAACTGGAATAATCCCTGAGTAGTTGCAATATGTGGTAAGACAGTAGCAGCTCCAATATAGCCTGCAAAGCTCCACAAAATCGTGTACAGGTCACTCGGTCTATGTGACCTGTATATGCAGTAGGGAGTTGGTAATTGTGCCCTACAGCCACTCGGTAGTGTAACAATCAGAGCAAATTAATACCTGAGTGGCTGCTATGTAGGGATGAATCATTCATGGTTCCAATGGATCAATACCTGCAGAGCTCCACCCGGCGTGGTGTATTCATGAACACCACAGAACACTAAACTGCCGGGTGGAATAAGCTAAAGCCCTATCTAGTGAAGCGGTAGACCTCCTCATTGAAAACACAGAGGGAGGCTGCGTAGAGGCTAAGCTGGATGCCGCCGCGCCGTCACGTGTGATGACGTCACAGAGGAACGCCCACCGACGATGGTTTCGCGTCGCTCTGATGCTTTCTCAAGGTTGTCTAGGCAAGTGTAGTCGTTCGCTATATATATGTATTACTAAAATTATACTGAGCTGTCGGAGTGATTTCAGTAAAATTACAGACACATATTAATGTGACCATTAGTCTGTAAATACAAAAAAATAGAATCTCAAAACCACTCCACCCCTATGGAGGATTCTTTTAAACATTTATCACTGTTAATATTTCACCGTCACAAATTACTTTTGATGTAATAAAATTTTATTATTTTTGTTTTTAACTGGGTATACCGATCTGATAGCCCCTAAGGCAATAATAGCACACTTGTTTTTTGCTAGGACAACTTTTTCTGATATCTGTTAAAATAATATAATATTGAGTGCAAAAAGAGGAATCTTTCTTATCCCCTTGGATAATATTTGTGTGCTTCCAATTTATCCTCATGCACCTTATTATTATTACATATACATTTACATTAAATAATATATCAGGATGAGCGGTTTTAAAACAATTTTTTGTAAGTAAGAGACTACTTGCAATGTTGATTATAAAATACAAATTACATTTTTGTCAAGAATTTAGATGTTCAAATTTAAGGATTACTTTCAGTAGCTTTGGTTTGGAATGCAATGATTCACTACTGTCAAAGAAATCAAAAGAGGCTTTAAAATCAACACTGAAATGCAATGAAATTTTTTTTTCAATATCTTCCTTTGCCGATGGGAAATAATTTTCTTGTCTGGTTTAATAATCCTCTGAACATCTTTTTTATCATCTGGAAATCAGCATGCTTAAGAAAAGGACAGTTTGGGTAGCTTTGGAATGTACCCTAAATTTGCATACAAAATTAGATTCTGTTTCTAAAAGAAAAACAAGGACATTTTATGGGGAGGGCAAGTGTTTAAATAATAGAAGCTCCTATTAAGTGAATTTATGAAGAAACTGTGAAAAGTTATAACAATCATATGTCCCCTTCAATGCCTTCTACTCAGTGAATATGTAAGTGGCCTTAAATCATTTATGCCTACATGCAGGAAACTGATAAATTTTGAACAAATTTAATTGAAATCACCCCTGGAGTGAGTTTGAAGGAAGGATTAAATTTAATGGTCTCACATAGTGCCATAGCACAAGACTGCTGGCTTCTAAGGTCTATTTTTTCCTTCAAATAAAAGCTAAACCTTAACCAAAGCGTAAATGTGAGTTTAATCACATCTCAGAAATGGAAATCACTTTCTTTGCTATGTAATGAGACTTAAAGAAGATGTTCAACTACGCAAATCACAAAGTTTAGTTTCACTTAAACAGTGTGATACAGATATATTTCACCCACATTATACAGAATATATTAATTTGTTCGAATGCATGTGAGGTGCCTTCAACTGATTGTTAGAATTCCATAAACTTCTCAAATAAAAAGGAAGCTGGTTCAAGACCAAATGCATCAGACATATTTCAAGCCCCAGTTCAACTTAACATTGCATGTGCAATAAAGTGAAAACACTCAAACATTGAACACCTTATGATTCTCTTCCATTTTTAATCTTTGTTACATCACTTAACATTTTTTTATTGACTTTTAAAATTTGTAGTATAACTTAAAAAAGCATTGCACATTATTAAATAAAAAACAAAAGAGCAGGGCGCACAACGCACATAGTGATGTATAGTTTAAAAAGTGAATTTATATTCAAAAGTAAATAGTTCTGCGTACATCAAAGTAAATACAAGTATGCAGTGGGTTAATGGGTTTACCACACCAGTCGACGGCTGAAAGTGACACTCTTTACTTGATCTCAAGGAGTAGTGGGTCAGCAATCGTTTCGTCCGGCAGATGGTCTCTCCACACGTGTGGATTCCAAGACTCTCCGTCTCAGGGTGGCATGTGGGTCTGTCCTAAGGTAAAAGTCCCGGAGCACAAAGCTCAAACCGGCATGTAGCAGCCTCCGTCAGTGCCCGCACAGCTGAACAGCACTCGCATACCACTTCTCCTTGTGGCCCGCCCGATGATGATGTCACGGATCGCCCATCCACTTCTAGGAGGAGCCTGCTGGAGTGCACAGTAAATGGGACTGCGCAGGATACACGCAACGGCACAGGATGCGATGCACGCAAAGTGGAAAAAGCAGCACTGCCTCTCACATAAAAAACAGGGGACACACACAGATAGTGTTCTAAAAAGCACGGGGGTACAAAATATGAGCAATGACACCCTCCAACGCGTTTCGTAACACCAGGTTACTTCTTCAGGGAAGGTATGCAGATGGGGGAGTGTACACATATATATACCCAGCATCCCCCAATTAGACATGCGGTGTCAAATTGCTGTACCATCAATTAAAGGTGCAGCGTGTTGCTCTTTAAAATCTGCATAAAACAGAGTCTTTATAAAATAACAAAACTCTTTATAACAAAATTTCAGAATTTCAATCTCATGCGTTTAGTTTTAACGATGCATATGTTATGCTTTTTGATATGTATTTTGGTATTTTACTTATTGTATTTTAGTGTATTTTGTTATAAAGAATTCTGTTATTTTATAAATATACTGATCATAATATGAATACTAGATAGAACAACTCTGAGAAATATAGGGATCAAAATCCAAAACCTCCACCCCCTAATAATAGATCAGGACCAAGAAAAGAAGATTATAAGTCTAAAGAAGTATCTAGTAATAAACCAGTTACTGAGTCCCCGCCAGGCTCCCGTTTTTTAGAATTACTAAGAAGCAGGTTTTCCCCAATGAAAGAGAAAAAGAAGGAGAAGAGACAGGAACAGTTAAACAGTCCTGCAGGGAAATCAAAAATAAAAAGATCGTTACCAGACGAGGAACGAGAGCAGGATCCAGGGTCAAAGAGAAGGGATTCAAGTCTAAACCTGGGATCTCCCTAGATAAGGGTATTTTTAATCTGTCTACAGTGATTCTGACCAAAGATCAGGAAACTGTACTCAATAAGGGTCTGAATTTCTCTAGGTCAAGTGGTCCTAACGGCTTTCAGCTGTACACAGACCTTCATAAATTTGTGAGAAATATGACCCTGAAACGGCATTTTATCAAGAACGATAATGAAACTCCACGAGTAGTGAATGAAAGTGACTGTATACCTGAATCAACAGATTTAAACACGGCCGGTTTGGTTTGTAGACACACCACCTTTAAAACAAGGTCTAAATTTTACCCTGCACAATCTAAAGGGCACCATATTGATACATTTTTTAATATGGTGCATAATGATTTCTCTAGACTGGTGAAAACTTTTCAACCGGGAGATCTTAGACATAATTTGAATATCCAAGAAAACTTAGCTCTGAAGTGTTTAAAAAATAATGAAGACCTGATCATTAGACAGGCGATAAAGGGGTGGTGGGGACCTTCAAAAACGTAAGGATTACTAAAAGGAGGCCCACCGCCTCCTTTATGACTCATCCTTTTATAGGGTACTTAAAAAGGACCCTACTGGTGATTACATCATCCTCTTAAAGGAACTATTGGATGAAGCCATTTCCGACACTGTCATTACGCGAGCTGAGTTTGACTTTTTGTTTAACATTTCTCCCAAAATACCAATATTTTATCATTTGCCCAAAGTCCATAAGTCCATTTCCAACCCACCTGGTCGTCCCATCATTTCGGGAATAGATTCCCTTACTACGAATCTTTTGCAGTATGTGGACTTCTTTCTACAGACTTACGTTAACCAATTGCCATCCTACCTTAAAGACACATCCTCTGTTCTCCTAGCCTTTCAGGACTTTGAGTGGAAGAGCACATATAAATGGATCACGTGTGACGTGCAGGCGCTCTACACCCATATTCCACATGACAAGGGCCTGCAGACAGTCAATTTTTTTCTGGAGGCAGATACGAGTCTACATCACCTCAATACAGAATTTATTTTGAAATCTATTGAGTTCATACTGACCCATAATTATTTTATGTTTTTGACAGAGTTCTTTATACAGGTTTGCGGAACTGCTATGAGTACGAGATTTGCCCCCAGTTTCGCAAACCTGTATATGGGTCAGTGGGAGCAACAGAGCATTTGGAATAAAAACCCTTTTAGCCAACAGATAATTATCTGGCGTTGCTATATCGACGATATCCTATGTGTATGGGAGGGGGATGATTTGTCCATCTGCTCTTTCCTCTCTTACCTGAATGCCAACGATTGGAATTTTTTTTTTACGCTTGTGTCCAACCCACTTAGCATTAACTTTTTAGATCTACAATTAACAGTATTGGACAATGGGAATGTTTCCACCAAGGTCTATTTCAAAGAAATTGATGCCAATAATTTATTAATGGTAAGCAGTAACCACAAAAAAATCGTGGATTACTAATATTCCCAAGGGCCAATTTATTCGTATTAAACGGAATTGCAGTGGGGATCAAGACTTTGAGACACAATCCAAATTGCTTTTTGACAAGTTCTTAGAAAGAGGTTACTCTAGTGCGAGTTTGACTAGCGATCTTGATGTAGTTCGACGTATGGATAGGCAGTTGATGTTAGTCCCAAAAACCAAAGAAAAAACTAATGATCAGAGTCATTTGGTAGAAGTGCCTTTCATTACCACTTACAATTCAAAGAACAAAAAAATTGAAAGAATAATACAGCGACATTGGGCTATTTTATGTACTGATCCAGTACTGAGTGATCATATTGCAGACGTTCCCAAGTTTATATATAGAAGGGCAAAAAATTTAAAAAATTCATTAGCCCCCAGTGACGTGGGTTTTGCCCGCGCAAAGTCAATATCAAATACTTGGCTCGGTGATAAACCAATAGGGAACTATCAATGTGGGAAGTGTTCTATATGTAAACATCTACACCCAGAGAGAAAAACCTTTAAATCATTTACTACTGGCGAGAGTTTCGACATCGATTCTTTTAGAAATTGTAATTCAACCTATGTGTTTTATATGATTAACTGTGAGTGCGGCCTGCAATACATAGGCCGCACGAAAAGATGCTTAAAAACTCGGATACAGGAGCACATTAGAAATATTAAAATTGGTTATGAGAAGCATAGTCTTTCCCGCCACTTTGCACTTTACCACAATAAAGATCCTTCCAAATTACTGTTCAAAGGTATTAAAGTGGTCCCCAGAGCAAGGAGGGGAGGTGATAGGATAAAAAGTCTCTCATACCAAGAAACATTTTGGATTTACCAAATGAGCTCATTGAGCCCTAAGGGGTTAAATGAGGATATAGACATTTGGTCCCTATATTAGTCTTATAGTCCTCCAATATATGAATAATGCTGCTTATATGTATATCCCTGTATTTGCCTGCCTCTAATTTTGGCTTCTCTTTTTCAGAATTCCAATCTCATGCGTTTAGTTTTAACGATGCATATGTTATGCTTTTTGATATGTATTTTGGTATTTTACTTATTGTATTTTAGTGTATTTTGTTATAAAGTGTTCTGTTATTTTATAAAGACAATGCAGATTTTAAAGAGCAACACGCTGCACCTTTAATTGATGGTACAGCAATTTGACACCGCATGTCTGGATATATGTATGTGTACACTCCCCCATCTTCATACATTCCCTGAAGAAGTAACCTGGTGTTACGGAACGCGTTGGAGGGTGTCATTGCTCATATTTTGTACCCCCGTGCTTTTTAGAACACTATCTGTGTGTATTCCCCTGTTTTTTATGTGAGAGCCAGTGCTGCTGTTTCCACTTTGCGTGCATCGCATCCTGTACCGTTGCGTGTATCCTGCACGGTCCCGTATACTGTGCACTCCAGCAGGCGCCTCCTAGAAGTGGATGGGCGATCCGTGACGTCATCATCGGGCGCGCCACGAGGAGAAGCGGTATGCGAGTGCTGTTCAGCTGTGCGGGCACTGACGGAGGCTGCTACACGCCAGTTTGAGCTTTGTGCTCCGGGACTTTTACCTTAGGACAGACCCACATGCCACCCTGAGACGGAGAGTCTTGGAATCCACACGTGTGGAGAGACCATCTGCCGGACGAGACAATTGCTGACCCACTACTCCTTGAGATCAAGTAAAGAGTGTCTCTTTCAGCCGTCGACTGGTGTGGTAAACCCATTAACCCACTGCATACTTGTATTTACTTTGATGTACGGAGAACTATTTACTTTTGAAAATAAATTCACTTTTTAAACTAAACATCACTATGTGCGTTGTGCGCCCTGTTCTTTTGTTTTTTTGTCTAGTTCCATGAGTGCCGAGCCACCCCCAAGAAAGGCTGCAGACCCATCCTTAGTGATACCTTCACATCTAAGGTCCACAATATTGTTTATATCCACTGTGCACTGTTCACTGGTTGTGTTTTACTAGTTATTAGCTGCGCGCTATCACCTATTCCTACACATTATTAAATGTCTACCCATTAGCCCAACTCCCCAAAGCATACCAAATTGTACAAAATACAAAATATAATACTGATTTACTGTTATGGGCTAAACCCTTCATATTTTAGAACTAAAACCACAACCATAAAATTAGGCCAATGACCCATCTCTACGTATTTTTCACTAAATCTTTTTACATTTTGAAAATGTTTTTCAGCTATATTATTTTAGTTTCATATATTTAATGATTTTTATGTTGTTGTCCTGTATGCTATTTTAGAATGTTCCTGCTTATTTTATTTTATTTCCATAATTTGGTAAAAATTGAAATCCTAAACCAAACAGATAAAGTTTGGCAAAACCAGGACCAAAACCAAAACACATTGTTTTAGAGCCAAAACCAAAACACATGTGAAAGGGTCTACCCTTTATTACCCTTTATTTATTTGTATATATGTAGCACACTTTCCCCCACCCCCTGGGATATATGACAGCTACAGTGTATGTGGTGCATTACCTGCGGCTCACAGTAGGTCTGGGCCTCTGCTGCTGGAAGCCTGGGGTGTGCTGATCCGTTGAGTAACAGTGCTTCCACCTGTATGGGATCCTACTTTGTGGAATAACCCTGTTACAGGATCCCATGCAATAAAACACACACTGGTAAAAGTAACAGTGTAACGCCTGTATGCCCGCAGACCTGACCAGTCCCCAGTACTGATGTGGGTAAGGGTAATACACGCACCCACAGCAGTGAGGGCGTGCCCGGAGTGTGATAGTAGTGTTGCCAGGCCTGGTGAGTAAGGGTTAATGTTATACGTGCTCAGTTCGGGGTGCCAGAGGTTGGTAGGGTAATGTCCAAGTGCCAGAGTTCAGGGGTTGGAGAGAGCAGCGTAGTGATGTCCGAAAACTAGGGTTCAATGGCAGGAGAAGGCAGCGTAGTCAAGTCCATAGTAGAGTTCAAGTTCAAACCAAAGGTATCCAAACCGGGGCAGGGACAGGAACCAGAGCTGAAACAGACAAGGGAGCTAGGCATAGACACTGCACACACAGGAGCTACAGGAAAGCTATGCAGAGCAAGGACTGAGAGGACAGAGTGTGGTTATATGTGAAGAAGGGCCAATAGGGGTGAAGGGAGGAGCAGAGGTTTGAGTGGGTAATTGCAGGGATAGGTCTGTGAGAGCAGGGGAGGAGACAGGGAGGTAATTGCCTGCAACCGACAGGGGGCGGAGCCAGTGCCTGGGGACGGCTGACAACTAGAGCGGGTGCGCGCGCCTTCTGTAACATTGTAATGCGCGCGCACCATGCGAGTACCAGAACATGGGGGAAGCATCGCGGAGGAGGTGCTCGGCACGAGAGGCAGAGGGGAAGGAGAAGTGGAGGAACCAGGTAGGGAAAGGGCTGGGATGGCAGAGGCACACCGAGGGGCGCATGTAACTCGATAGGGGAGAAGCGATCGGGAGCATGCGCGCTTGGTGTGGGGAGCGCGCGCGTACGCAGAACGTGTGCCTGGGCGTGCGGACCGTGCTGTGGAAGAACAGCTCAGGGAGGAGGATAGAGATTGGGGACGTAGGGGAGCGGGACAGCTAGCCTCTGTGGGACCTGGGGTGACGGGGACACGCTGGGAAGCACGAGTCCCCCGATCCGTTACAGTATCCCCCCTTGAGGATCGGACTCCGGACGATCTTCCCAAGGTCTATGAGGAAACTTCCGACTTAACTGTGTGAGGAGAGCTGGGGCATGAATGTGATGAGATGGTATCCAGGAGCGTTCCTCTGGGCCATATCATTTCCAGTATATGAGAAACTGAAGTCTGCCCCTGGACCAACGAGAATCGAGTTCTTGTTGTCCTTGTATGACGACCAGATTAATTCTCTGAGGGCGGTCTGGAAAATGGGCATTTTGGATCAAGGGCTTAAGTAGAGACATGTGGAATATGTTGTTTGGGATATAGTTCTGCCCTCCTGGCAGTAATCCCTGTGTAAGGGCAGGTTGCCAGGAGTTATCATGGGTTTTCCCCACCTCCAGCAAGTGCACCTAGGCAGTGAAGGCAGGTCACCTGACTCTGTGTCCAATCAAGAGACACAGGGGCGGTGCCTGTTGAAACTACTTAGGGCATTGCACTTCCTATTTAGTGTGTGAGTTAGAGTGGAGAGAATGAGTAGAGCTGTTAGAGTTATAGTCAGAGTCCAAAAGTGTGGACCATATACCTCCTACCCTACTTAGGGGTTAGGGGAAGAGCTAGACCCACTCTGGGTGGCCCTAGAACCAGAGTGGAGTCAGGGACATCCTTCTTGAAGACAACTTGCTGTGTGCACTGGTATGCTGTAACTGATTGAGAAGAGAGGAATACATACACTGCACTTTTATACAAGCTCCTGCCTGAGAGTGGAGTTTATCAGGAGGAGGTGGAGAGAAATTCTTCTGTAGGTACTCCACCCCATATTGCTGGGGGCTGCAGGAGATGGAGGTGCTGCACCAATAAAGAGAACGAAGGCACAACCCCAGAAACCTGTCCTGTCTTCCCCCATGTCATCGCGGGAGACTCAGGGCCCCCAGTTTCCAGCAGGTACGTACCACATTGAGACATGTAACCTGAGCTTTAGACACCCTAGAGGACCCTATATGAGATTGCGTGGGGGAAACAGGGTTACATACACATAAACTGTTTGTAGGGATATGCAATCAACCACCAAATATCAATGAGATTGAGGAAGCCAAAATACTTTTGCAAATGGAGAAGGCATCAACACTAGGTCATCTTTGCATAGTGGGTGATTTTAATTATCCAGGCATGACTGGTGCAATGAGATTAGCATTACAATGAAAGGAAACAGGTTTATGGGGATGCTTAAAGAAAATTACATGTCCCAAATTATTGAGGAATCAACCAGGAGAGGGGCAATTTTGGATTTGGTAATATCAAAAAATGTAGAAGTAATAACACATATTCACGCCAGGAAACATTTGCGTAACAGTGATCATTATATGGCCTCATTTTAAATAAATGATCAAAAACAATATTATTTGGGTTCAACAAATACTTTAAACTTTACAAAGGCAGATTTTAATAAACTGAGGTCTAATCTACAAGGAATAAATTGGGATGGTGTTTTTGCAGGGAACATGGGGAATATAAATGGTCAGTCTTTAAAACAATGTTGGAAAAGCACACTCATTTGTGTATACTCTTGGGTAATATAAAAGAAACAAGTCTAAACCAATGTGGCTAAATAAACAGGTAGGGGAGGAAATGGAAAAGAAGGGGCAGGCATTTAGGTTCTTAAAGTCTGAAGGGACGGAGGCATGATATCAGAATTATAAGGATTGTAACACAAATTGCAAAAGGGCAATCAAATTAGCAAAAATGGATAATGAAAAAAAAGAATTACAATAGAAAGTAAGATCAACTCTTAAAAGTTCTTTAAAAACCTTAATAACAAAAAAATGAGAAAACAAAATATAGGACCTTTTCAGTGTGAGATGGGGAGGGAAATTATTGGAGATAAGGAAAAAGCAGAGGTTTGAAACAAATTCTTTGCCTCTGTATTTACTTGGGAAGAATCAATAGCAATAGTATTAGAATGCCACAAGAGGAGACTACAATCTCTATATTAACAAACAATTGGTTACTGTAACTGAAGAAGAAGTTCATTGACGGCTTGATACAATTAAAGTAAATAAGGCACCTGGCCCTGATGGCATACATCCAAGATTTCTAAGGAGTTAAGTTCAGTAATAGCCAAACCATTACATTTATATTCAAATTCATTTCCTCAGGCTCAGTACCACAAGATTGGTGTAAAGCAGATGTGGGGCCTATATTTAAAAAGGGCACTAGATCGCAACCAGGCAATTACAGACCTGTAAGCCTGACTTCAATAGTTGGGAAGGTACTTGAAGGTTTAGTATGGGATAATATTCAGGAATACCTAATGAAAAACAATATAATGGGTTTTTGAGCGTTTGGTCATGCCAAATTAACCTTATTAGTTTATTTGAAGAGGTAAGTAGAAATTTAGACCAGGTAATGCAGTTGATGTGGTGTACTTAGATTTTGCAAAGGCAACTGATACGGTTTCACACAAGAGGTTCCATACAAAATAAAGCAAATTTGCACCTGGATAGAAAACTGGTTGAAAGATAGACAACAGAGAGTATTAATAAATAGAACATTTTCAGGTTGGGCTAAAGTTGTGAGTGGAGTACTTCAGGGATCGGTACTCAGATCCCTGCTTTTTAAATTGTTTATTAATGACATTAAGATTCTCATAGAGAGCAAAGTCTAAATCTCTGCTGATGACACTACATTGTGTAAGGTAGTAGGATAAGAGCAGGATGTAATTTATCTGCAGAAGGACTTGGAAAGACCGGAAACTTGGACAGGTAAATGGCAGATGATGTTTAATACAGATAAATGTAAGGCTATGCATTTGGCAGACAAGAATAAACAGGTAATTTACAAATTAAATGGGGATAAATTAGGAGAATCCTTGATAGAGAAGGATTAATGAGTGCTTTTAGACAGCAGGTTTAGCAATAGTGCCCAAAGTGCCTTGCATTAAACGGGCAAAGGATTGAAGGGAAGTAAACATAATTATGCCCCTTTATAAAGAAATAGTAAGACCACAACTTGAATATGGAGTAACATTTTGGGCACCACTCTTTAGAAAAGACATTAAAGAACAAGAGAAATTGCAGAAAAGAGCCACCAAATGAATAAAGGTGGTGGATAATCTGATTTATGAGGAGAGGCTAGTTAAATTAGATTTGTTTATTTTAGAAAAGATAGGATATGATAACTATATCCAAATATATTCGGGAACAATACAAGGAGCTTTCAAAAGAACTATTTATCCCAAGGGCAGTACAAACGACACAAGGTCATCCTTAAGGTTAAAGGAAATGAAATGTTGCCAGCAACAAAGGAAAGGGTTCTTAAAGTAAGGACAGTCAAATGTTGAATTCATTACCCATTGAGACCGTGATAGCAGATTCAATAGATATCTTTAAAAATAGGTTGGACATCTTTTTAGAAAGGAAAGGTATATAGGGTTATACCAAATACGTAAACATGGGAAGGATGTTGATCCAGGGAGTAATCTGATTGACAATTCTTGAAGTCAGGAAGGAATTTATTTTTCCTCTTATGAGATATCATTGGATGATATGTCACTGGGGTTTTTTGTTGACCTTCCTCTGGAACAATATTCAGTAAATACAAATATAGAATAAAGTATCTGTTATCTAAATTTAGCATATGATGAGCTTGATGGACGTATGTCTTTTTTCAAACTCATCTATCTACTATGTAACTATGTAATCCTGCCTGTCTCTTTGCAAACCGGTTTCCAACCCCTACACTCCACGAGACAGCACTAACAAAAGTGGCCAATGTCCTACTCACAGCTAAGTCTAAGTCTTCTCCTGCACACTGTTAACACCATTGGCCTCTGTGATGCAGCTCTCTCACGGTTCACGTTCTACCTATGTAACCGTCTCTTTCAGTGTTTCCATCTGTGATGTCTCATCTTTCTTTCTGTTGGGGTCCCACAAGGCTCTGTCCTTGGCCCTCTGCTTTTCTCATGCTACACCTCCATTCTTGGTGAACTAATACAATCTTTTGTCTTTCATATAATTCCTATGCATATTATACCCACATTTACATCTCCTCCCCTTACCTCTTCCCTTCTCTGTTGTCCTGTGTCACCAACTGTTTGAACACAATCTCCTCCAGGATGTCCCACCATTTCCTGAAGCTTAACAACATGCCCAATAAGAACAAATGCTCTTTCCCAATTCCACTGCACCCCTAAACCCCAAATCTCCCTCACTGTCAATAATACCACAATTTCATAAACACTTCTTTGTCGCTGGTTAGGGTTCATCTTTGACTCTGTCCTCTCCTTGATTTCACATATTCACTTCCTCACGAAATTCTGAAATATCACTAGGATATGCCTTTTTCTCACTCATAATGCAACTATAATCCTAATTTATTCACTCATCATTTACTACTCCAACCTTCTTCTAGCTGGCATTCCCCTTGTCAACCTTTACCAACTCCATCCAAAATGGTGATGCCAGACTCATCTACCTCACTAACCTCTCTACTTCTGCTGCTCCACTATGCAAATACCTACACTTGCTTTCCATCTCCTCTAGAATAAAATTTAAAGTCCTAGTTCTTATTTACAAATATCTCAGCCATGCTGTCACACCTTACATCTCAGCAATCTTCCCCAAATATATCCCAAATGCCCCCTATGTTCTGCCCATCACATCCGCCTTTTCCTTCTGCCATATCACCTCCTCTCACTTCTGCCTATACTTCATCTTTTCAGGAAACCCTATCTGGCATACCCATAGCAGAAATCACCTCCATCTCTCCTGGAACCATCTGTGTGGCTGGATCAAACTCCATACTGAAGCACACTCCATCACACAAGGAACAGCTACTTTACTTTTTGTTTCAGCATTGCCCCATATTTCCTTTACATTTTAAGCTCTCATGGTCAGGACTCTCGTTATCTTTTGTATCTTTTTGTGCTTGATTGTCCTTATTTGTTATGTCATTCTATGTACAATCATAACTCGTTTACCCTAAATTATCGTGCTGCAGAATATGTTGGTACTTTACAAATAAACGATAATAATATAGTAGGAATAGTTATCATGCACAATTTAATAAATGTAAGACATTCCCAAACTGAAATTCTTATAAATATGCAATTCTGATTTTAATGGGGAGACCGTAGGCATTGACATGGTCACAACATAGCAGAAAAGTCTTATGGGTAAATTCGATAAAGTATGAAGCGGCCATTCAGGTCATTTTCCGATAAAAATTAAATGGCGATTTTCATTCAAAACCAGCCAAAATGGTAGATTCGGAGTATATAGAATTTATCCCATACAGTAAGTTTGTTAGAATCCAACCTTGTTTATAGTAACTTTATTTATAATATTGTTGACTTGCTCTAACACAAGAAAACACTTTATAAACTTTACATCTTCTGATGTTCACAGCATGAGATCTCTGTTTTTTTCAGTGCTTAGACAGCAACGCATTGCAGTTGAAGTGTTAGTATATCACTCTCAGATCTACAGTAGTTGTAACACTGCCTGCTTCAAATTTGTTTTAAAAATTGATTTAATTTGTTAAATTCACATAGGTGATAAATTGTCACCTTTTGAAAATAGTATGCCTTATTTAGTGTATTTAATCTAAGTCATCATTATTTACACTGTATCTGTTCCAGTGTATTGACTATTCCAAGAAACAAATGCCAAAAGACATCTTGAGACTTGAAAAGTTGAACATGTTGGAATATAAAACAACATTCAGAAATGCACTTTTGACTACTTTTAACTTGTTTGATTAATTGTTATGCTGTAATTACTTGCTCATTTACTGCTGGTGCCTTGTGAAATTATTGTAAATAAGACACTCCTGGCAATGATAGATCTTATCCGCATTAAAATAAAGTTGCTCATTCTCATGACATAGGGCCTCATGCAGTAAGCGCCGATAAGGCTTTTATCAGCATTTTCCCGCCAAAATTGCATTTGAGATTCAGTAAGCACCGATAAGTGGTCAAATCTGCATTTTTTCTTCCCGATAAAAATTTATCGGCATGCGGCTGCCGATAACCCACTTATTGGCACTTTTCGGCACTTTTTTAAATTGGCTGTATTCTAGTAGCCCCGATCAGCTTATCGGTGCTGATCGGCACTCAAAAATGGAGATATCTTCGGCAATTTGTCCCGCCAACTAAAGTTGGCAAGTTAGAGGGGAGAAGGATCGGCAAGGTTGCCGGGACGGCACTTAGAAAAAATAGCTCATCTCTACATCAATGGAGTCAATGGAGTGGGGACTTATAACTTTATTGGAGTGTTTACGTTCTATTGCTCATAATAAAAATATGCTTGGCATTACAGTGTCGATGTGATTCACTTCATCGTGTCACCGCTTACGTTTATTATTGGCAGAACATTGTACTTTTCTATGTTATGATGATTTGCGTGTCACATTAGTCTTAATGTTATGATGTGTCAAGGTAAACTCCTATAGTAAACTCTTAAAGGAAGAGGTCACATAATATGAAACATGTTACTTAAGTGTGCTTTAAATTATTATATGATGTAACAGATTTCACACATCTAACAGATCCAGCGTATAATAATGTTGGTATACATTAGAGAATGCTTTGAATGTGTAATGCATGATCAAATGTAAATGTAGCTGTTTGTTTTCATGTTTACATGTACTTTGTGACCTCCCTCTTTTGATGACGTCCGCAATTGGACACTCAATAACATTGCATGTTTACATTGTACATGATGCATTATAATCACTTCATGCTAAGTTATACACAGATCTATAATAGTTACTCATTTTTACACGATTGAAACATAATCAATAGCAAGTATCCTGATGGCATTAAATTATGCATATGCACATTAGAATTAGTTCATGTGAACATGTGACAATAACATGCGAAATTAGACATGTTGCAACGTAGTTTTTCAACGTCAATGTCATGGTTGTATCCTAATGAGAGGACTGAGTGTTGTGTTCAGAAGTGGTACATGCATTACACATTCCATAAATACTTGCGAATAAATTCTTGTACAAAGCTTAACGTTACATCATTGTCAAATATCATGATTGCCTGGTGAACTCCAAAAATAATCCTTTTAATTCGTACTGGATACCCGTTTGGAGTTAACTACTTGGATATGTTAATGTAACACCTTGCACTTCATCAAGTCACCTGACATCATCACATAGGTATTTAAAGGAGGCCAATTACCTGCGCATTGACAGCTACAGACCTGAAAATGATACGAATGTTCATGAGACGGAGGAAGATTCTATTGGAGGAGAGGCTAGCTGAGGGACAGGATGTCACAGGCCAAGGAAGGGACAGGGACAGGGACAGAGACAGGGACAGGGACGCGGAGGGGAGAGGGAGAGGGCGAGGGAGAGGGCAAGGAGATGAGAGGAGAAGAGAGAGGAGAAAAGTTTTGCCTCATCCTCGTTTGTACAGGGAGAGAACCATATTAGATGGGATGAGTGAGGAGGAGATTATAAGTCGGTATCGTTTGAGTTCAGCAGCAATCTTAGCTCTTTATGAAGAGATATGGGGAGATTTAGCTTTTGTGACAGCCAGAGGTCGTGCAGTCCCTGGGCTTGTTAAAATGCTGTGCTCATTACATTATCTTGCTTCCGCGTCATTCCAGACAACTGTGGGCATAGTGGGCGGGGTCTCGCAATCTACATTCTCGCGGGCCTTTACCCAGTTTCTATGTGCACTGAATAGACGCGCTAGGAATTATATTCATTTTCCCACAGAGTGGCTGGAAGTGAGGAATGGCTTTTATACCATAGCCGGGATACCATGCATGTGTGATGGGTGCAATAGATTGCACCCATGTTGCTTTGATCCCGCCTAGTCAGAGTGAACATGCTTACCGCAATCGTAAGCACTACCATTCCCTGAATGTACAGATGGTATGCGATGCCACGATGAAGATTATGCATGTGGTAGCCAAATTCCCTGGTTCCAGTCACGATTCCTCTATCCTGAGAAACTCATCAGTCTTCCATGCTTTCAAAGAAGGCTATTTTGCTGGTGGGTGAGTACATATTATGATGTGTTAACAAACAACTCTTGTTTTTCTATGAACTGTTAAATGTAATAATGTTAACACAAATTGTATCATATTTGTGCATGATGGATTATAGGTGACTCAGGATACGGAATTAGGCCGTGGCTGTTGACCCCGGTGGCAAACCCTCAATGTGAAGCAGAGGAGAGGTATAATGTGGCACATATATCTACACGATCCATCATAGAGTGGACATTTGGGCTTCTGAAAACACGATTCAGGTGTTTAGATAGAACTGGTGGGGCACTTCAATATAAGCCTGCTAAAGTGTCAGATATTATAATTGCATGTTGCATTTTGCACAATCTGGCACTCCGCAATAATTTAGAAACAGACATACGTCAGGGCTTGGAGGAGGAGCATCCCGTAAATTTACCAGCTGACACTGAGCAAACAGCCTGTGGTGTGGAGACACGTCGGAATGTCATAAACACATATTTTTCATGTAAGCAAATACATATATGTTCATAGTACTACATAGATGTATTAATTCATTGTAATGATAAATACATGTGTCCAAATACCTTTCACTTAGGAAACAGATGAATATGGTTCTCCCACCTTTCTCTTCTCTGCTGTGTGGACAATTCCATGTGGCACCGGTATGTCATTCATCAACAGGTTGTATTATACTTCTTACCACTAAAAGGTGTTGTGTGTACGTGAGGAAATAATGTGTACTAAATCTATAATTTCTGTACATGCTCTTTTTGGTTATGCATACACAATAAACCTGCTATGTCGATAGCCAATAGCTAGTGCAATATGGTTACATACAATTTTTCATTTGGAGTGTGACATGTGTGTCACAATGATGTTTAGACTATTGCGTATTTAAGATCATGTTTGACGTATTCTACATTTTGTTTCATATCACATACAAAAGTGTCACTTCTATGTGTTACTTACCTTAATGAACATGTCATGACAATGATTTATATTCATTCATGTTTTCTTTTTCAAGGTATATCACTCCAAGAACTGCTCATGGTATGTATTTGAATTCACATCTGTAATAAGATGTGCAAACCTCGATACAGGTATAGTTACAGGATGTATAAAGAGAACGTAATGAAAAAGATGACAATTGAAAAACGTTGTTTCTGTATTGTGTCCGTGCGTTTATCTACACTTGGTGGTTATTATGCAGTGTGTTTTCAAATCATTACGTACATTACATAACATGTAATTTTGACAACGTAACAACATCCATTCATGCACATGAGCGATGTTAACACTCAATGCATGTTTGTATGAAATGACCCAAATGTGGTAAACATCATTAACATTGCAATGTATGTGATTATTTATTCTCTCACTTCATCTTCATGTTGATTACTACATTGTCACATGTGTATGTATAAGTGAAAGATGTGTGTTGATTTGACGTACATCTAACTTTTGTCAAAATGTTAACACCATTCCAAAGTATAGTTCTTTGGATTCTCAACTTTTCCTACATCATTCAACACAATGACAATGTAGTTAATAAAAAAATAATTTCATTCATGTTAGTTATTCATAATGATCATGATCCTTTATAACTACTGTCAACAAATGAACATAAATGAAGTAGACATTTACATACGCACACATTTCAGCAACATAGTGTGTGTGTGTTTTAGTTTTTGTGTGATGCATGTATTTCTACCAGAAATAATATAAACCTACATAATAATGTTGTTTTTATCATCGGCGTCACTTAGCTATGTATGTGTTGAATGTTTACTAATAACACTAAACTATAGTTACTCGTGTGAATTAAATGTACACACAAATGTTCATGGTGTAATGATCTGTACCTAACATTCATTAGCTCATGCATGTTAGGTTACCACTACAACCTAGGTGATAATATAATATTCACACGACTATAAAGTTTCTATCACCTCCCTATTGTTATTGTGTACGTTCAGATACAATGTATACGAGTTGTTATGTAGCATTTACATTCTTTGACAAGTCACATGTGAGAATATAATATATAGTAGATTAATGTGTTTGCTGAGTGATAATGTGGGTAGCATATATCACATGACAATACATATAATGTTAGTAGAAATTTAAAATTTATGAATATAAGATCTATCTTCAGTGCTTAGCAACATCATTATGATAATTAAGTGCATAGTAAATATTTGCACAATAGGATAACATTATCCTATTATCCTATCCAATTTGTTAATCTGCGCACCAATCATTGCAAGCATTGTTACATATTTATTATAATAGTTGTTCGCTAGTCGTCACAATCACCTAATATAATGATTGTCCCATCTGAAATCATACATTGGTCCCATGTATTCATCCTCGACATCTGTGAAATACAGCAAACACATGATGTTCAAAGATGGCACATTTATCTATGTTTCAGCATATATGATTGTGGATATTCACGCATAAGTTACGTATATGTTTAAACTGCAAGGATAAAACTAAAGATACAGAACTATCTCATTTTTCAAATGGCGTTGCTGGCATTACTACTGATATGTTTGTTCCGGTGCCTGCAATCATAAAAATGTGCGCGCACAACGTCTGTTGCGCGCGCACGTCACGAATGTGTGGACTAAGTCTTAGCGCATGGGCAAAAAGATGTGTACGCTGTGCGTTCAATACATGTCCCTCCATGGTGCTGCTAGCAGCACGCATATCATGGCTGAAAGTTATGATATGGAAGCGAAACAAATTCACTTCTACACACGTACATATCTAAACTTTGCAAACGGACGTGTGCCCACGGCCAAAATGGACGATCAGCCAATGAGCGAACAAAATACGTGTGACGTCATGTTAAGGCACTGTGAAATGCACACAAACACACCTCCCACTGAATGAACATTGGCCTCCAGCGCTGTGCACGCACCGCCCCACCGACGCACGCGCATGACACACTGCACTGACCGTAACAATAAGCTACGGGCACAGCCAATACTGTTTCACACGCGCACATCGGTTGGGGGTAGGCCTTGCATCGGTAACCTTTTTAAGGACGCCTTGGGACATGACCACGTTACCACGTCATATGTGACCGACACTTTGTTTTTATATGTTCAATGCTGTACAATGAGGTGTGTGTGTGTGTGTTACAGTTAGTGTAACATGTTGAAATGATACTTTAAAAGTGATAAAAATCTATGATTTAAGACTCCGTCACCAATGTATACTAATGGTTCGTCATGTAGTAAATTGTTATAGGAAATAATGTCTTTGTGCACACTACATGTAAGGCTGTCTGCAATGTTAAGCTGTATCCACTCATTTGGCTAACAAATTGTGTATATTATGCAGATTATGTTATAATATTTGTGACATATATAATTTGAGTCAAGGAATAACGGAATGTGTATTTACCATTATTGTAGAAGTCAAAACTGATTTGGCTGCAACAAATCACTCCAGGAAGGCACAACAGTATCATCCATGGTTGAGCCAACCGTTGAATACTGATTCAGACACATCTCCGTAAGGCCGTCATATGGATCTGCAGTGGCTTCTTGAAACAAGACATCCGGAGGTACGTACAGTTGGTTGTTTTCACCTCCACATTCGTATTGGCCATATAAGTTTTGAAACATATCATAGTAGTTATGTCCATCTTGCATCTCGTCGAGAGGAATGGACGGTGCAGGTATATCAGCAGACGCGACAGTCTGTGAGGCTTCTATGTAACTGGCATTAGGCAAAAATATGCTATTTAACAGCAGATATGTTCCATGTTCCATGGTAAGTTTAAATGATGCAGCAACCTGCCAGCAGCCGTATCGTTGAGCTTGACGATGAGGGACACGCTCAAAACATTCATTTGCGGATAACGTGAAACGTACAGAAGTTTTAAAATTTCTTTGATTGGCTGTTTCTTGGTAGTATGGATATTTGTTTTGGATCAAGTCATAGATTTCCCCCACGGTTGCCTGTTTCTGTGGCGTTGACTCGATTGCTTCATAAATCAAAAGTTTGTATGATTTACGTGGATGGCTGTGCAATGTGGAAGCTCCTGCCATTTCTTCTCTCTTCAAGTGTACAGTGTCTAAGTTGAACGCATACGGATGTCTGCTGAATGTGTGAATAGTTACATGTTATCTTCGCGGTTTGTTCCAAGGTTTTAATACAACCTAACAGTTATACGCCTAGGTTTTCTCCCACAAGAAATTTGTTACAATAATTGGCTTAGATTCTTTGTCTAAGATACCCTCTTTTCATAGGAATCGAAACTTTACTTTCGGCTTAGGCAATCAAAATGTGCAAAACAAGTTTACTCTTTTAATTACAATAACAATGTGTGTGAAATCATCTACAGTGCTATGATGGACATATTTTTACTTACACTTAGCTAAAATTAACCATACACACACATCTCTCTCTTTGTCTGTTTTTTTTCTCTCTCTCTTTCTCTCTCTCTGTTTCTCTCTCTGTTTCTCTCTCTGTTTCTCTCTCTGTGTCTCTCTCTGTTTCTCTCTCTGTTTCTCTCTCTGTTTCTCTCTCTGTTTCTCTCTCTCTGTGTTTCTCTCTGTGTTTCTCTCTGTGTTTCTCTCTGTGTTTCTCTCTGTGTTTCTCTCTGTGTTTCTCTCTGTGTTTCTCTCTCTGTTTCTCTCTCTGTTTCTCTCTCTGTTTCTCTCTCTGTTTCTCTCTCTCTCTTTGACTCTCTCTGTTTGTCTCTCTTGATATATATATATATATATATATTTATAATTATATTTTGCAGCAGTTTTTCATGTGGTATGTGTTTGAGTTTGTCTGTTTTTTTTCTCTCTCTCTTTCTCTCTCTCTGTTTCTCTCTCTGTTTCTCTCTCTGTGTCTCTCTCTGTTTCTCTCTCTGTTTCTCTCTCTGTTTCTCTCTCTGTTTCTCTCTCTGTTTCTCTCTCTGTGTTTCTCTCTGTGTTTCTCTCTGTGTTTCTCTCTGTGTTTCTCTCTGTGTTTCTCTCTGTGTTTCTCTCTGTGTTTCTCTCTGTGTTTCTCTCTGTGTTCTCTCTGTGTTTCTCTCTGTGTTTCTCTCTGTGTTTCTCTCTCTGTTTCTCTCTCTGTTTCTCTCTCTGTTTCTCTCTCTGTTTCTCTCTCTGTTTCTCTCTCTGTTTCTCTCTCTCTCTTTGACTCTCTCTGTTTGTCTCTCTTGATATATATATATATATATATATATATATATATATATATATATATATATATATTTATAATTATATTTTGCAGCAGTTTTTCATGTGGTATGTGTTTGAGTTTGTCTGTTTTTTTCTCTCTCTCTTTCTCTCTCTCTGTTTCTCTCTCTGTTTCTCTCTCTGTTTCTCTCTCTGTTTCTCTCTCTGTTTCTCTCTCTGTGTCTCTCTCTGTTTCTCTCTCTGTTTCTCTCTCTGTTTCTCTCTCTGTTTCTCTCTCTGTTTCTCTCTCTCTGTGTTTCTCTCTGTGTTTCTCTCTGTGTTTCTCTCTGTGTTTCTCTCTGTGTTTCTCTCTGTGTTTCTCTCTGTGTTTCTCTCTCTGTTTCTCTCTCTGTTTCTCTCTCTGTTTCTCTCTCTGTTTCTCTCTCTGTTTCTCTCTCTGTTTCTCTCTCTCTCTTTGACTCTCTCTCTGTTTGTCTCTCTTGATATATATATATATATATATTTATAATTATATTTTGCAGCAGTTTTTCATGTGGTATGTGTTTGAGTTTGTCTCTTGTGTTTTTATGATGCATTGCTAATAAAGTCCATTTTTCAATTTTTCTATTACATACTATTTGAGTGCTCCCTTATTTTGGCCCTTCTTTTTTCTTTTTGTGTTTATTAATTTGTTTGGGTCGGTAGCACCGCCAGAAGGTTACTTTTACCGTGATATCTGGTTTTGTGTATTTTTAGGTCTCTCAGAGTTTATTTGACTGCGGCACCATTTCTGTGTTTAATTTATATATATTTAACAATATATTGTGTGTATATATATAGTATGTATATATATATATAAATATATATATATATATTTATATATATGTGTGTGTGTGTGTGTGTGTGTGTGTGTGTGTGTGTGTGTGTGTGTGTGTGTGTGTGTGTGTGTGTGTGTGTGTGTGTGTGTGTGTGTGTGTGTGTGTGTGTGTGTGGTGTGTGTATATATAAAACATGCAAATGAACATACAGTAATATTTACAGTTGCTAGATATATATAGATATATATAGATATATATAGATATATATAGATATTGCTAGATTGAAGGCCTTGTTGTGTGCAAACAGGCCTTGTTGTAATTATCTTAACAGTTCATTAAAGTTTATAACATTACTGGGTCAGTATGTTTGAGGGCCTAATTGAGTCAGCTGTGTAGAAGTTGTATTTAACAGCAAACAAAGCCTCTTTGCAGCCATGAAAGCCTGTACTGTTCATTCTGATTATATATATATATATATTATATATAGAGTGCACAACTAAAGGCAAAGATGTGTGTAAGCAGGCCTTGTTGAATCATATTCAAAGATAAATACAGCTGAGTGAATTAGGGGCTCACTCATACTGATACCATAATTGTAGCAAGTGTCCTAACATTTATATCTCATTAACACAACAAGGCCTGTTTGCAGACAACACTGGCAGATATATATATATATTCATATATTCAGTACCGTGTTAGCCGAGCTTCAATAATCAAAAAATAAATAGATGATACCGTTCTGTGGCTAACGAAATGCTTTTATTTGTGCGAGCTTTCGAGATACACTGATCTCTTCTTCAGTGTATCTCGAAAGCTCGCACAAATAAAAGCATTTCGTTAGCCACAGAACGGTATCATATATTTATTTTTTGATTATATATATATATATATATATATATATATAAAAAAATGTAAATACAAAAATACAACTGTATGCTCATCTGCATGTCTTAGGCAGGTCTGCAACCCCGCCTTTCACCATTATCACCCAGCACACAGCACTTCCACTGCAGCAAGGGATTCTGGGAAATGACATGCAAATGAGCACACAGTGCCACTTTTTGCTTCAAAAACCATTTTTAACATGGTTCCCTATAGGGAATATATATATATATATATATATATATATATATATATATATATATATATATATATACTAGCTGAGAGACCCGGCGTTGCCCGGGATGTAATTTTGGGGGGGCGTACGACAGGGTTAGGCTTCCCCCCCCTTGACAGCTAGGTGGGTGACTGAGTTGACTGAGTGTGTGGGTGACTGGGTGGGTGGGTGACACTTGACTGAGTGGGTGGGTGGGTGGGTGACTGAGTAGGTGGGTGGGTGACTTTGGGTCGGTTTAACTTTGGGTCGGTGGGTGGGTGACTTTGTGTCGGTGGGTGGGTGACTTTGGGTCGGTGGGTGGGTGACTTTGGGTCGGTGGGTGACTTTGGGTCGGTGGGTGTGTGACTTTGGGTCGGTGGGTGGGTGACTTTGGGTCGGTTTGACTTTGGGTCGGTGGGTGTGTGACTTTGGGTCGGTGGGTGACTTTGGGTTGGAGAGTTGGGTCGGTGGGTGGGTGACTGACTGGGTGGGAGACTGACTGGGTGGGAGACTGACTGGGTGGGTGAGTGGGAGACTGACTGGGTGGGTGAGTGGGAGACTGACTGGGTGGGTGAGTGGGAGACTGACTGGGTGGGTGAGTGGGAGACTGACTGGGTGGGTGAGTGGGAGACTGACTGGGTGGGTGAGTGGGAGACTGACTGGGTGGGTGGGTGGGTGACTGACTGGGTGGGTGAGTGGGTGACTGACTGGGTGGGTGAGTGGGTAACTGACTGGGTGGGTGAGTGGGTGACTGACTGGGTGGGTGAGTGGGTGACTGACTGGGTGGGTGGGTGAGTGGGTGACTGACTGGGTGGGTGAGTGGGTGACTGGGTGGGTGAGTGGGTGACTGACTGAATGGGTGACTGGGTGACTGACTGAATGGGTGACTGGGTGACTGAATGGGTGGGTGACTGAGTGGGTGGGTGGGTGACTGAGTGGGTGGGTGACTGAGTGGGTGGGTGACTGAGTGGGTGGGTGACTGAGTGGGTGGGTGACTGAGTGAGTGGGTGGGTGACTGAGTGAGTGGGTGGGTGACTGACTGGGTGACTGAGTGGGTGGGTGACTGAGTGGGTGGGTGACTGAGTGGGTGGGTGACTGAGTTGGGTGGGTGACTGAGTGGGTGGGTGACTGAGTTGACTGACTGAGTAGGTGACTGAGTGGGTGGGTGACTGAGTGGGTGGGTGACTGAGTGGGTGGGTGGGTGACTGAGTGGGTGGGTGACTGAGTGGGTGGGTGACTGAGTGGGTGGGTGACTGGGTGGGTGGGTGACTGGGTGGGTGGGTGGTTGACTGAGTGGGTGGGTGGGTGACTGAGTGGGTGGGTGGGTGACTGAGTGGGTGGGTGACTGAGTGGGTGGGTGAGTGGGTGGGTGGGTGAGTGGGTGGGTGAGTGGGTGGGTGAGTGAGTGGGTGGGTGGGTGAGTGGGTGGGTGGGTGACTGAGTGGGTGGGTGACTGAGTGGGTGACTGAGTGGGTGACTGAGTGGGTGACTGAGTTGGTGTGTGGGTGACTGAGTGGGTGGGTGACTGGGTGAAAGTGGGTGACTGGGTGAAAGTGACTGGGTGGGTGTGTGGGTGGGTGACTGAGTGAGTGGGTGGGTGATTGAGTGAGTGGGTCACTGAGTGAGTGGGTGGGTGACTAAGTGAGTGGGTGGGTGACTAAGTGAGTGGGTGGGTGACTAAGTGAGTGGGTGGGTGACTAAGTGAGTGGGTGGGTGACTAAGTGAGTGGGTGGGTGACTAAGTGAGTGGGTGGGTGACTAAGTGAGTGGGTGGGTGACTGAGTGAGTGGGTGGGTGACTAAGTGAGTTTTTGGGTGACTAAGTGAGTGGGTGGGTTACTGAGTGGGTGGGTGAGTGGGTGAAAGTGACTGAGTGGGTGTGTGGGTGACTGGGTGAGTGTGTGGGTGACTGGGTGGGTGACTGGGTGACAGTGCATGGGTGGGAGACGGTGGGTGACTTACCTTGACCCCGTGGCATCTGGCTGGGGCAGGAGGTGAGTTCGGGAAGCTGGGGGGGGGGCAAGAGTGGCAGGAGACCCGCGCCGCGCTTCCCCTCCGTCCGGGAGCCGGCGCATGTGAGGGGGAGTCCCGCGCCGCGCTTCCCCTCCGTCCGGTAGCGGCGCATGTGAGGGGGAGAGCTGGAGGCCCGGGCCGCGCCTCCCCTCTCCGGGAGCGGCGCACGTGAGGGGGAGAGCAGGAGGGCCGCGCCGTGAGGGGGGAGGAGCCTGGAGTTCGCTTCCTCCGCGGCGCACGGTGAGGGTGATGGTGCGGCTGGGGATGTTGCGGAGCGTGGGGATTTGGGTGAGGTGGGGAGGGGGGAGAGAGTGAGGGGCAACGGGAGAGGAGGGGCACCGGGAGAGGAGTGGCACCGGGAGAGGAGGAGGAGGGGGGGGGAGTTTGTGTGGAAGGTGAGCTGCGGTCCAACTGATGGGGGAGAGTGTGTGTGTGTGTGTGTGTGTGTGTGTCCCTGTGTGTGTGTCCCTGTGTGTGTGTCCCTGTGTGTGTGTCCCTGTGTGTGTGTGTGTGTCCCTGTGTGTGTGTCCCTGTGTGTGTGTCCCTGTGTGTGTGTGTGTGTCCCTGTGTGTGTGTGTGTGTCCCTGTGTGTCCTTTGGCCCGTCACTCCGCCTCAGGCCAATGAGAGGTGTGCGGGGGCGGACCAAGGGACCAATGAGATTTCCCCTAGGGACACCGGACATCCAGGCAGGCAGGCAGGCAGGCAGGCAGGCAGGCATACAGGCATACAGTGCTTTCACTAATATAGTATAAGATACATATACACACACACACACACACACACACTATGTGTGTGTGTGTGTGTTTACATATATAGATAGAGATACAGAGAGACTACAGATATATTCATACAGCCTTACAAATCTGTTATTGTAACCAAAAATCATACATGATCACATGCCAACATTATGAACTATGAAAGAATATTAAGGTATGTAATGTCTTACAGAGTTAAGACACAAGAAAATATAACATTCAAATGTATGCTGTTATATGGGTACTTACTGTACTTAAAGTTGTATGTCAATAATATTAGCATGAAATGACTATCTACATTACAAAAATAACCCAGATACATCTCATCTTGAACAAGAGCTAAGTGAATGTCATCTTCCATTAACATGCCAAGTGTGTAATAATGTTATACCATGAATCAACTGATGATTAATAGATATTCATATGTTATAAAATATGCCTTCATTCAGTCAGTGAGCATTTATAAACATTCATGTGTACAAGTACATACTTGAATGTTATCAAGCATCTGTACATGATCATACATACACTATGCATGAAATAGTCTGCAGTAAACAACACCAGTACACCAAAAAATTTAGTGAATGTGATTATTTATTTTTGTTTATCCTTTTGAGAGCGAGTCACAGGCCTGCTTGTTGGCTGTTGTGTTTGCCTTTTCCCTCTGCCAAGTACTCTGGCCTTAACTGTACCACTTGTACTGGCCTGTGGCAGTTCAGTGGCACTGGGTGTGGGCTGTGGCACTTCAGTGGCACTAAGTGTGGGCTGTTGCACTTCAGGGGCACTAACTTTATGCTGTGGCAGTTCAAGGGCACTGGGTGTGGGCTGTGGCACTTCAGTGGCACTAAGTGTGGTCTGTTGCACTTCAGGGGCACTAAGTGTGGGCTGTGGCAGTTCAGGGGCACTGGGTGTGGGCTGTAGCAGTTGTGAAACACTTGATAAACATTGCAACAGTGATGGTGGAGCACTTTCTTGTTTTTGTGTTTTAATCTTCTTCCAAAAGCTGGTTATTAGTAATTGTTGCCCTAACTTTCTTTTGCGTGTCTCATTTGTAGGTGTCGGTTCCATATTTTGAACAGATTTAAGCGGTTGGATGTTGACAGGGACCTGCACAGAACTTGCACCTACTGTACCGGTATCATCCAGAACTGGGGAATGAAGAACTGATGACTCTGGAGAAAACATAGCAGCATGTAAAGATCCATCCTCTGATGGGGTAAAGTGGAATTGTTGTTCTTTTGCTGTACTCCTAAATTGATTGGCTTGGCTTACATTCAGAACTAGTGCTTGTAATGTCCTGTTTACATTTTGGATTTCTTTAGGAACTTGGATGATGACTTTTTTTAATTTGTGACATTTCTGATATTGACCTTTCATGCATCCTTTCATGCAGTGACATCATTCTTTCATGCATTGACATCATTTCTGAATGGCGACAATTTTCTTCACCCAAGATTCGTTCTTCAGAAGCTGCAATAGCTGAGTATGTGTCACGAGCAGGAGGACTTGAATGCTGTGTTAATCCAGGAGTGTCAACATCTTCATGGTCACTTGAGTGAATTTGTCCTTGAGCGGCAACATCTGGTTCTACAAATGAAGAAAGACATTATGAACTGCCATGGAACTTTAACTTTGTTTTCACTATAATGATAGTTGTTCTCATAGTGGAACACATAACATGTTTCCATTATTTTTTATTTGTGTCCAATTAAAAGATGATGCTTGAAGTAACAATGATGTTTTGACTCAGTATGAAAGAAGAATGAATGAAAGGTTGTTGTAACATCACAACTCCTAGCTGATACTTTAAAACACACACAATACATGTTGTCAGGAAACTACATCTTCTGTGACAATAACTGATGTGAAGTTCATTACATGTGAAAGGCATTTATTTTGCATGGCAAATGAAATTCTTCAAATGTACACATTATATGGGCTGCACCTCATACACTCATCTTCCATTCTTGATGATGACCTTGATGAGACAGGTGATGAGACATGTTCAGTGTCAGGTGACACAGGAGCTGCAGGAGCAACTATATAGAAGAATAACATCAGAATTTAATTGTCATGTGTACATAATTAACATGAAGTATCTGTAGTGGGAGTAGTTATGGCTAAATATCAGCATCACATAACGAAATCACAATGATATGGTTAGGGCAATCTGTATATTATCCATCTTAACATAAATGTACATGTGAACCTAATCGGCACATTTATTTTAAACACCATACAACATACAATGTTCATGCAGGAATTAAGTGTTTTGTTGTACATATACTGCATATGTTGTGTAGTAATCTAACTAGAATAATGTAAATCCCTACCATGAAAGCAAAGTTGACTCTGCTTAGAATTCAGCACCTAATTGTGGAAATGTGTATGAATGTGTTTAGAGATCTGTCCGAACATTTAAGAGAAGCAGCTGTAGCGCTCAATATGGCTGACACTCAGCAACACATGCAGTGTGTCGCACACAGATGATACTGGTGTGATAAGGTGGCGTATCTATAACGTTAAAAGAATATATGAATGAACAAATGACTAACGTACGTTTTAATACGTTTTAATATATTGTGGACTGGTGAAAGTATTCAGATAATTACCATTTCAAATGAATGTGATGCACTTCTGTTCACCTTGTCAGCTTCTAACAACTGTAGTCCCTCCCCCAAGACGTGACACCACCCTGACCTTTTATTTGCTTCTACCACCTGTAAGCCATCCCACAAGACTTAACCCTACCATGACCCTGTGATCTGGCTCTGCGCCCGACACCACCCCCTCTGTTCACCTCTATGCTGTGATTACATATTAATTGCAGCTTGTTTCACACACCGGTACATGTGCAAAATAAAAATATGAAGTGAGCTACATATGAACACAATTAAATACCATATGGTACATGTTCCTATTTATGCTCACATTATACTACATGAAGCGTAAAAAGAGCTTTAATAAAACATAACGAAATGTGTTTGTGCAAATTATTTATGTACGCCTTTGAATGCTCAATATTCCATGCAAGACTTGATTAGGCAGTAATGGCCTGTTTATAGGTGTAACATAATTATCACTAATATATATATATACATTATATGTATATATGTATCGACACATACATGAAATAGTGAATTATGCATTTGTGTGCACAGACACAGTATAACGAAGTTATACATTACTGTGATAAAGAATGAGTGCGGGTGTGCTTTGTGGGTATGCATGTTAACCCATTGTTTGTAAAAAGATTCACACATACATTCAGCTTTCAACTATAGGGCAAAGATGTTGAATGCTTTGTAAAGTAGAAGGTTGCAGTGTGTGTTATTTGGAAGATCATTACACATAATCCCTTCATGCAGGTCAAGTTGTGTATGTTTACTCATAATGATGTCATCCACGATAGCTGAGCCAATACATGTTTCCAAACACACATAGATATATATATATATAATATTTTTTTGTTTTTTTAGAACAACTATATAAATAGATAGATAGATAGATAGATAGATAGATAGATAGATAGATAGATAGAGAGAGACATATATACAGATATATTTGTAGGTATGCTTATATTGGGAAGAAACTATAAGTTTCAGCGGAAATTTAGATAAGAACTGTAACATACGACACGCGTAGTACAGTAACATTTGTCACCTGGTGAAAATTGAGCCGAATAAATTCTGATATCTCTGTCCCCTGGCAAACCCTCCACGACGACAGGAAGACATTTTTCCCGCATCTGCTCCTCCAATGGTGTTAACATTAGAGCTTGTGCTGGCGGCCCACCTCCAGTGGCAGAAGCATGCATCCGTTGTGCTTGGATTTTTTTCTTTAAGTCTGCCCTGATATCATCGAATCTCTTCCGACAATTAGCCCGGTCCCTGACATGATTCCCACACGCAGACACAGCCAATGTTATTTGATCCCACATTTCTTTTCTGGAGGCTGAACCTGAACTTGTCCGCCCTTGAAATACATACAAAATATATAACGGTAAATATTATTAGAAAAACGAGCAGTTTTCGAAAGTGCTACCTGTTCCAAGAGATATCAAACATGCTGGTTTAGGTTGAATATGTGTACCACATGACCATTTATGTGTAAACATACAAATCTAAGGAAGCTTGCATGAATATTGTATGACCTTTGACAAACTTTTTAGACTGATTGTTATGGTCGCTATAAAGCATGAAGGATTATGTGTGTAACAATTAACTTGAATTGATAGATATTAGATAATAATAGTTTGATATTAAGACATCTCACATGAAATAGGATAATACGTCTTTGAACAATCAATGCAAAGATAGACTTACCTAGTAAATGCCCATACAGAGAGTCATAGTGCTCCAAAATCCCTGTGACAAGAACTCTGTTTTCCTCTTCATTGAAACGAGGATTACGTGGCCGCTCCACACGTTTCCTCCGACCACGTGCAGCCACAGAGCTTGGCTACTGCTGACTGGACTCTCCTTCTTCCAATGGAGGAGACTCCAAAAGCGTCCCACCACCAACCACCCCACCACCAGACACCCCAGCAGCATCAGCAACAGACACCCCATCAGCAACAGACACCACAGCAGCACCAGCAACAGAGCCACCAGCAGCACTCGCACACACAGCAACACCACTCGCACTCCCAGCAACACCACTCGCACTCGCAGCAACAGCACTCCCCTGAATCCTACATTCACTCAGACATGTACTCACACGACTACCAGTACCACTCACACCAGCATCACTCCTCCCACGCCTTTCGGCCATACCTATAGCACTCACAAAGAACAGAAAAGAAATTTAAAGACAATCGCACTGAACTCTTACAAAGTGAAAACAAGACAAATATATTAACAAAACAACACAGAAAAAACCTCTCACAATACACAACAACTCTCTCAGTCAATATGAAATATGTAAATCGCCCAGCTCTGTGTATCTCTCTCTCTCTCTGTCTCTCCCAACAACACAGAGAATGAATAAAAATACACGCTGCCTTTAAATGGGCCGCTCAATCAAAAACATGCTTGCTTCGGCAGATTCAACAAGAAGTTTCATTGGCGAACCTAACACCACCTCGCCATGCACGCCGATACACCTGTGTGTGATCAGCAAATCATCGGCAGAGTGGGAACAAATGTTTTCTGCTTGATTCGGAAGGGATTCGGCACTTATTGCATACGGCGAGGGAAAATCGGCACAATCATGCCGATAAGGAACACTTGGCGAGAGGACTTTTTCGGCACTACTGCATAGAGCCCTAGGTATTTTTGTGCCCAAGGTAAGTTCCACCAATCCCCTACCACCCCCCCCCCCAATTTATAGAACCCCTCTCTTCCTCTTTATTCATTTCTGTCCCCATTTCTCTCTCCCCCACTTTTCTCTCTCTTCCAAAATTTCTCTCTTTTTCGGCGCTTACTGCATAGAGCCCATAGTCTACAATGTCTTAACACATTGTGATAGTCAATGGAAGCGTATATCAAGATCAATTAAAGCAGAAATCTCTTCAGTTGACATTTAGCACTATCCCCTTTTGGGGGGCATTTTGACTCTTTCAGATAAAACCCCACATATCTGGAGCTAATTAAGGCCCAAGTTTACTAAACTGTTCTATGCTATGACACCTTCAAGCACTGGAAGACTCCTTACATATTCAAATGAATGCATTATAAGAAGGAAAAATAGAATAGTGCACAAAACGTTATACAATAAACATCTTGTACAATGTGCTTTGTTAAAAAATGTATTGCAGTGAAGTCATCTGTTTTGTTAAGCAACATGGGAAGTGTTTAAGCTCACATGTTAATCTACTATAATATTTATATTTCTAGGCATTTATAATATGTATAAGTCCTCACACTTTTGTGATGGAGAGTATATTATAGTTCTGATGTTCTATATGGCACTGCAACAATTTGGATTTATCAGCCTGACAATTCGCCCTTTTTATTGTAAAATCGTCTCCAGAATTTTTTTCTGGGTTTTTTATTTAAGTCTACAATATGGAAATGTACATGTACATATACATGTCAAGGCCACCGATGGGTGGGGGTGAGCCAGGACAAGTTTCTCGGGTCTGGTGGTGGTGCGGGTTTTGGTTGGTTGACCCTGGAACTTGTGCCCCTTTCTCTGTCAGACCCATGCTACCAGCCTCAGATGTACAGTTGGTCGCTCCTCCCCACACTCCTTGGGCCCTTCAGTTGAACCCTTCTCCCCCATGCTTAACAGCACATCTGGCACATCATCACCACCCTTCTCCCACTGACCACCCACGGAAATCTCAGCAAGCCTAGGTGTCTACATTGTCTGACATTGTTCCCTCAAATAACATAGTTTTCATAGTATACAGTGGCCTTGAAGTTACAAAATATCACAACATATCTCCCCATAAGGCCCCAGGAGAGGAGGGGATGAACAATGAAGCCTGATACATATGTAAAACACAGTCATATATGTTATCTATGCACTGGTATCAAAATGTGGTTATAAAGGTCTAGAAGAATACATTAATATTAACGTCCTTTTTGCAGATTTTAGTTCAAATGAGTATCTTGAAGCTAAATAATAAAAGCTGAAGGAATAGAATACTGAAAGGGACTGATCCCTATGATAGTGACACTCAGGAGGCCATAGTTGAAATATGGAGTAATAAAGAACACAGCCTCTGAAGAAAATATTGTCCCAAGTTATTAAGAATCACAGTATAATTCCATGATGCAGCAAGAAGTGGTAAAATGATTAAAGACCCCTCTCTCATTCTAATTAACTGCATAATTGTGAATAGTATTTTTCAATTAAAAAAAATGTTGATGTATGTATGGCTTTATTTATATACAGTAGCATTGTGAGGATCCTGGAGCCACTCAGCGTGACACGCACCCATGCACGGCCCCCACGCACGCGCAGGGCTTCCTCAACTAGCACGGCACCCGCTGCTGGGATTCCCGAGTCGCGCGGTCCTGCGCGCATTCTCACACGGCTCTCGCGCACATGCGCGGGGCTTCCCCTGGTAGAGCGGTACCCGCGGCGTGCACAACACACACGCGCGTACTCCCGACATCCCCAGATGCCGCAGGGATAGCCTCCACCTCCGGATCGTGTTGCGCGTCATCAGTGCTCCGTGGCAATAGAGCTTAATCTACTCCATCACCTTCACCTGCTTTTCGCCCCTTACCCAATCACAGCCTTTCCTGAGGCCGCTCCTCTGCTCCACCCACCTTTGGGATTTGTCAGAGCTGCCTATATACTGTATGCTCAGCTGTGCCACTGGCACTATTGCTGAGAATAGATTCTTGTTCCCTGTGCTTACCTCTCCTGTCTTCTAATTATCCTGCCTAGCCTTGCTTTTATTACTTGTGTACCGACCCGGCTCGCCTTTGGACTACCGCTTCTCTGGACTACTGACCTCGGCTATCCTCGACCCTCCGCTACTCTCCTACCCTTACCTCGGCATTCGGACCTCGACCACTCTACCTTCTCCAACTCCGACCTCGGCTACTAATACCCTCCACGTTCCGGAATTCTCCGATCCAGAACATGGCAAGTATTTACAACGACTCTATCCTCTCCACTCCAGACCCGTCTATATCAACTATCCACTCTCCAGACCGGCCGCGGTGCTTGTCGGTGGTATTATATCTATTCCCACCTCAGTACAAAGGGTCTCGTCTTGTTTGTGGTGAGCACAGCTTGACATGCACGTGGCAATCATATAATTAACAAATAATACAAATAACACATAATGGGAAATGCTACATACATTAAAAGCAACATTTAGGAAAAGGAGTCCCTGCTCCAAGAGCTTACAATGTAATTGGTAGGTAGAACGTACAGAGACAGTTAAGCATTCTGTTAAGTGTGCCTGCAAGGGGCCAATGTTTTTGTATGAGGTGTAAAGTATCAGCTAAGGAGCTACTCATATGCTTTGTTAAGCAGGTGTGTCTAAAGGTGGGTCTTTAAGGTGGATAGAGAGGATGCTAGTTGGATATTGAGTGTGAGATTTCCTCCAGAGGTGTTCAGAGGAACGAGTGTAGGAATGCTGAATGCATGTGTGGGAATTTTGCAAGGGTCTGGGGTTAGAAGGACGATAAGGGCAGAGAGAAAGCGGGGCATGTAGATCAACAGAGGAGGATAGGGAAAAGTTGTAGTTACTGATCAGTTTGTCAGAGTCTGGAGCAGAGTTGAGAGGAGAGGAAGGAGTGTAAAGTGGAATCTGCAGAAATGAGAGGTAGATGGAGGCGGAGAAGTGAGAGAGAGAATAAATGAGATGAGGTGATGGTCAGAGAATTGAAAGGGGGAAATGGAGAAATGGAGAAATGAAAGAAAGAAAAGTTTTTAGTGAAAACCAGGTCTAGGTAGTGGCCATCCTTGCGGGTACTGACTGCAGTTGTCAAGGATTGGACTTTGGCTGAAGTGGATCCCAGTGGCAGGAACAGCAGGGAGCGAAGTAGGGGTCACAAGCAGAGATCAGAGGCAGGCGGCAGGTAGCAAAGTCAGGAAACAAGCAGGGGTCCGAGGCAGGCGGCAGGTAGCGAAGTCAGGAAACAAGCAGAGGTCGGCAACGAGGAACCTGGAACAGGATGATAGCAATAGCTAACACAGCAGTAAACACAGGAACCTTGCAAGAGCTAAGAACCAGTATAAACAGGCAAGGAGGAACAGGAAAGGGGGGTTTATATAGGCAGGGTGAGAGGTGGAGCACAGGTGCAGAGGTGTCAGGTATCAGGTTCTGGAATGTTCCTTAGTTTAGCAGCAGCAATCCCGGTGGACAAGTTTAGGTACTGCAGGCTAGAACAAGACATTGAGAGTGGCAGCAGTCCCGGTGGCCAAGCATGGGTACAGCAGGCTAGAGAATATGACATTACTCCCCCCTCCCAAGAGCGTTCTCCGGATGATCCTTGCTAGGCTTGTCTGGATATCGTCGGTGGAAAGCTTTGACTAGTCGCGGAGCATGTACAAAATCTTTGGGTTCCCAAGACCTCTCCTCTGGGCCATAGCCCCCCCAGTGAACCAGGTACTGTAGTTTCCCTCGGTGTAACCTGGAATCCAAAATTCTTTCCACAATGAATTCCTCTTCGTTATCCACGAGGACGGGTTCAGGGGGAGGAAGTCTCCGTCCAGGAAATGGGTTCTCACGGAAAGGTTTCAGCAGAGAAGAGTGAAACACAGGGTGTATTTTGATGGTCTCAGGAAGCGCTAATCTGAAGGACACTGGATTTATTAGTGCTGAGATGCGAAATGGCCCGATGTATTTTTGGCCCTATTTAATGGTTGGGCCCTTTAGACGTAGATTTTTTGTAGAAAGCCAGACTTTATCCCCGACTTGAAATTCTGGGGAGGGTCTGCAGTGTTGGTCTGCTGCTCTTTTGTACTTTACTTGAGTCTCACGAAGTGTCTCTTTGAGTGTCTCCTGGATCTCCAGTTTCTCTGTAACTGCTGGAATGGGGCCCGAAGATGGAAAACGAGGAATAAAGGTTGGATGAAATCCATAATTTGAGAAAAAGGGGATCTTCTGAGTCGATGAATGATGTGAGTTGTTGTATGAAAACTCAGCTAATGGTAGGAAGTCAATCCAGTCATCCTGGAGATGACAAACAAAACATCGTAAGTATTGTTCCAAAGTCTGATTAGTCCTTTCTGTCTGGCCATTGGATTGTTGATGATAGCCAGACGATAAATTTAAACGAATTCCTAGAGAGGAACAGAAGGTCCTCCAAAATTTTGAAGTGAATTGTACCCCTCTATCGGATATGATCTCATCAGGAGCCCCGTGAAGCCGAAACACCTCTTTCAGAATCAACTTGGCTGTCTGGTCTGCAGAAGGAAGATTCTGTGCTGCAATGAAGTGAGCCATCTTTGTAAGTCGATCCACCACTACCAGGATGGTATTATGTCCATTTGATCGTGGCAGGTCACAATAAAATGCATTGATATGGACCCCCAAGGACGAGTTGGAACCGGAAGAGGCTGCAGTAAACCCACAGGTGATGCTCGAGGGGTCTTGGTCCTAGCACAAGTCTCACAGGAGAGGACATAGTCTTTAACATCTTGTGCTAATTTAGGCCACCAAAAAGAGCGAGACAACAGTTCCTGTGTCTTGAGGACACCTGGGTGACCAGCGGGTCGGGAGTCGTGCATTAATTGGAGCACCTCTAATCTTACCTCCTTAGGGACGAACTGACGATCCTTACAGTTCCAGAGACCATCACATAGAAATAGTTCTGCTTCCGGAGGAGGGTTTTTAAGAAAAGTGTCATTTGAGTAGGCTCCCTTTATTCGTGTGAGGAGATCGGCAGAGAATGTGACGCCCCAAAAATTTCTTTTTTGAAGAATAGTTTCTTCTTGCACTTTGTCTGAACTAGGATTCGGAAAGGACCGTGACAAGGCGTCGGCTTTCCCATTCTTGGAGCCAGGGCGGTATGAGATGTGGAACTGAAATCTTGCAAAGAAGAGAGCCCATCTGGCTTGTCGGGCAGACAGTCTCTTTGCGGATCGAATGAATTCTAAGTTCCTATGATCCGTAATGACCGTAATTGGATGATTGGCCCCCTCCAGTAGATGTCTCCACTCAGAGAATGCAGCTTTTATAGCCAAGAGTTCTTTGTTTCCGATGTCATAATTTCGTTCAGCTGTTGACATTTGGTATGAATAAAAGGCACATGGATGAAGGAGCATCTTGGGTCCAATTCTTTGTGACAGAATGGCACCAACAGCGGAGTCGGATGCATCAAGTTCCAAGATGAATGGTAATTCTGGATTTGGATGGATGAGGATAGGGGCAGATGTGAAGAGTGACTTCAATTGTTCGAATGCCGCATCCGCTTTAGGAGACCATTTGAAGGGGAAATCTTTCCGTGTGAGTTAGGTGATTGGAGCAATAATGCCAGAGAAATTTTTAATAAAACGTCTATAGAAATTGGCAAAACCCACAAATCTCTGAATGTCCTTTTCATTTCGAGGGATTGGCCATTCCACCACGGCTTGAATCTTGCCTGGGTCCATACTCAAACCCTCGGGAGAGATGATGTAACCGAGAAATTGCATGTTGGTCTTTTCAAATTCGCATTTTTCTAACTTGATGTACAATTTGTACTTACGGAAACGCTCAAGGACAATTCGGACATGTCTCTGATGATCCATGATGTTATCTGAGAAGACAAGGATGTCATCCAGGTATGCCACTATGAATTGGTCCAATAACTCTCGGAGGACATCATTAATTAAATGCTGGAAGGTAGCAGGGGCATTACAGAGTCCAAAAGGCATCACCAGATATTCATAGTGCCCATAACGGGTTCGGAAGGCTCTTTTCCATTCGTCACCGGGTCGAATGCGGACCAAATTATACGCTCCTCTGAGATCTAATTTGGTAAAGATTTTGGCTGACCGAATTCTTTCCAATAGTTCAGGTATCAGAGGTAATGGGTACCTGTTCTTCACCATTATCTTATTTAGTTCCCGATAGTCAATGCAGGGGCGTAGAGAACCGTCTTTCTTTCCCATGAAGAAGAGCGCAGCGCCTGCTGGAGAAGTAGAGGGTTGGATAAAACCCTTTGATAGGTTCTCCTGTAGGTAGTCATTGAGGACCTTCAATTCCGGTTCTGAGAGGGAATAGATTCTTCCAAACGGAATGGCAGCACCCGGTAATAATTCAATGGGACAGTCATAAGAGCGATGTGGGGGCTGCGTATCTGCGTTCTTCTTGTCACACACACATCTAAAAACTCAGAGTAAGGAGCCGGCAGAAGATTTTCTTGAGACGAGGAAATCTTATGTATTCCTACACACTCTGGTATAGGAGTTTTAGGTAGACATGCTAGCTGGCAGTGCTCTGAGGGAAACGTGAGGGTCTTTGTCTTCCAGTCAATTAGTGGGTTATGGATCATGAGCCATGGAATTCCCAGAATCACTGGAAACAAAGGTGATGGAATGAGACCAAAAGAAATCTTCTCCTGGTGATTGGGCTCCATGATTAGTGTTAAGTTACTGATTTCATGGGTAAAAGGTCCAGAGCTCAAGGGAGAACCGTCAACGACTTCCATCCTTTCTGGCGATTCCTTGGCTACAAATGATACCGAATTGTTCTTGGCGAATTCTATGTCCATAAAATTCCCTGCCACCCCTGAGTCAACCATTACTGTGGTTGAAAAACGATGTGTTCCTTCCTCGATTATAATAGGAACCAGGAGGTGAGGGTGTAGCGAAGGAGGGTTATCTTTCCCTTGAGAAGCAGAAAAAATAGTATTTGAAATAGCGTGCAGCTGATTTCTCCTAGGGCTCTGGAAAGAAGACCGCCTGGACTTGTTTGGGCAATCAGCGAGATAGTGCCCATCATTTCCGCAATATAAACAGAGATCTTCTGTTCGGAGTCTATTCCTTTCCCCGGTTGAGATGGGTCCCCGCAGTGTATTTACTTGCATCGGCTCCTCCTCAGTCTCCCTAGAACGTCTTGGGGTACTGACATCTCTAAACCCAGGGTTGCTTGGCATGAACCCCTGTCTCTCCAATCGTCTTTCCGTAAGCCTGCGATCAATTTGGATGCATAAACGGACAAAGTCCTGAAATCTCTCTGGGGGCTCCACCCGGGCTAGTTCGTCTTTAACTTGCTCCGAGAGTCCCTGCCGAAAATGATATTTCTGCGCGGCCTCATTCCAATCAGTATCGTTAACCCATCTGCGGAATTCAGCGGCGTATTCAGCTACCGAGCATCTTCCTTGACGAAGATTGTTCAGAGTTGCCTCAGCGGTTGCACTACGATTTGGGTCATCAAAAATAAGACTCATGGCTTCGATAAACTCCTCCAGGTCCCTTAGTAGTGGGCTATCTTGTTCTAACAAAGGGGAGACCCAAGCAAGGGCCTCATCCTTGAGCAGGGTTATGATCAGTCCAACCTGGGCTTCTTCGGTATGATAAATGATGGGCTGAAGCTTGAACACAAGTTTGCATTGATTAAGGAAATTCCAGAAAGATTGTTTTTTCCCCCAAAATTTTTCCGGAAGGGATATACGGGGTGCGGTTTGCACAGGCACAGTGTTTTGACCAGACAAGGTGATTAAGGCTGCACGTAGTTCACGATTCTCAGCTTCCGCAGTGGCGGCTTGTTCTTCCAAGCGGCCAAGACGATTAAACACGTGTCTTTGTTGTTCCTGGTAACCAACCATGATATGTTGTAAGTCATGGAGTGTCTGAACCTGAGCCGGGTCTGTTCCAGCGGAATCCATGGTAGGGCCGGTTTATTCTGTCAAGGATTGGACTTCGGCTGAAGTGGATCCCAGTGGCAGGAACAGCAGGGAGCGAAGTAGGGGTCACAAGCAGAGATCAGAGGCAGGCGGCAGGTAGCAAAGTCAGGAAACAAGCAAGGGTCCGAGGCAGGCGGCAGGTAGCGAAGTCAGGAAACAAGCAGAGGTCGGCAACGAGGAAACTGGAACAGGATGATAGCAATAGCTAACACAGCAGTAAACACAGGAACCTTGCAGGAGCTAAGAACCAGTATAAACAGGCAAGGAGGAACAGGAAAGGGAGGTTTATATAGGCAGGGTGAGAGGTGGAGCACAGGTGCAGAGGTGTCAGGTATCAGGTTCTGGAATGTTCCTTAGTTTAGCAGCAGCAATCCCGGTGGACAAGTTTAGGTACTGAAGGCTAGAACAAGACATTGAGAGTGGCAGCAGTCCCGGTGGCCAAGCATGGGTACAGCAGGCTAGAGAATATGACAGCAGTCCACTGCTGCAGGTGAAAAAAAGAAGTTACAGAGAGAAAGAGGGAATCCCAAAGGAAAGATGGGTCATCAATATGGCAGTAACTGCCATGTGGACAGGAAGAGGAGAGAAAATCTGGACAGATATGGAGGGAAAAGCAATAGAGGGAGGAATAGTAAGGGGTTGGTAACAGCAGAGATAGGCGAGGAAGAGCCCCACACCACCCCAATACCAACATGTGTAACGTATTCATTATATGTTAGATTGTGTCTTAAATGTGCAATGTTGTTAGTACTATGTTAGTACTATGGTGAAAATGCATATTTTTTCCCAAGATTCCTTCAAATGTAAAATAAAATGATTTGCAAAATTAATATTTCCGTTTTGTGTATGTGGGAATGTAAAACAGCAGTTGAAACAATATACTACATGTTTTTTTTTTTGTTTTTTTTAAACATCACTTCTGTACTAAATGAAAATACTTGTAGCATTTAAAAAAATTACATTATTTAAATAAATCTGGAATGTTTCTAATGTAGGAAGCATTTAAAAAGTGACAGACCTTCTGATAGGCTCTGGCACTTGACCCCCGCCCTCTCTCTAGCAGTGCAGAAATTGTATCTACAGATGCAGTGGCCATTATTCAAACATTTCTCAAACTTAATTAGGAGAATGTCAAGAGATTCTCTAAAAATGTGCTGTGGCAGACTACTGGCCCATTGGATTAACACAACAGGGGAACCTGCTGTGTGTGTCCTACCGGGGTCTGCCTGTCTGTAATAGACACGCAGTAAGAGATAGGCTGAATCAGTCACTCTAACTGTGCGCCTCTCACAGGTGGTAGCAGGGTTTTTATTAAAATTCTAACACCACAGTATTGTAGCAGGGGCCTCTGAAGCTGAACCACATTGAATCCAGGTCCGGGGACCCCCTGCTTCCTGAGATACATGCCCCGTTACGGGGTGCCAGTATCTCCTATGCATGGAAATGTCTCGCGTCACGTGATCGGGACATTTCCCGCAGGGGTCCGCGGACCTGAAATCAACGCGTTTCTGCTCCAGGAACCCCCTGCTCATCTATACTAGCCATAGATGTAAATTAAAATATGTAGTAAGCACCAATACACAACCCACCTCCTGTGCCCCCATATAAAACCAATATTTATTTTTATAGACACAGAATTAATACCACAGGCCTGTGGGGGTCCCTGGGTGGTCCCCACGGGTGTCTGCAGGCCCCAAAGTGCACCCCGGAGGGTTCCCATGGGTGTATGTGGGCCCTCGTGTGGTCCCCGCTAGACTCCGTGGGCATCCAGGTGGTCCCTGCAGGTCCCAATGGAGTCCACAGGTCAGCCTCACAAGTGTCTGGGGGACCTCGGGTGGTTCCCATGGGTGTTTGGGGGCCCTCGGTCGTCCCCTGTGGGTTCTTCCCTGCAGGTGTCTGTGGGTCCACGAGTGGTACCCGTGGGTGTCCGTGGGTCCTCGGGTGGTGTCCGTGGGTCCCTGCTGGCCTGTGGTACCATTCCTGTATTTATAAAAAATAAATATGGCCTATATTTCAATAAATACTCCTCACACCTCCCCCTCCCAACACATACAGTACAGTAATGGGCAAAATAACTATTATCCAGATATGATAATAGATTATTTGTCCATTATTAAATACAGCATTAGCCAGCATAAATAAAGTAAATAAAACCGTCCTACTTACCCCTGCCCATGTGAAGTGCATCCTCGTCAGCATACTGCAGGTCCATGTACTCTGTTGCTAGAAAGCATCATGATAAATACAATCTAATGGCCCCTAGCCCCTTAATCACCTTAGCGGTTAATAACCACCATTGTTATTAAGGTGTTAACCCACACTGCCCCGCTACCAACCCAGGAGGCCTAACAACCCACCCTGAACCCACTATACCCACCCTGTACCCATTGATTGTTATAGTAGTACATCATTCCCTTATAAAATGGGCATGATAAGCTACTATAGCGGTCAATGGTCACTCTGATACAAAAGCCTGAATTTCCAAAATACACAATAATGCAACCTATACAACAAGCACCTGTAACCCTGCTTCCCCCTTCCCCCAGACTCTACGGTGGTGTCTAGGGTGCATGAGGGCAGATTACATGCGGTGTGGTGCGTACCTGTGAGGAACAGGAGTGCCTCAGCTTCCCGCGATGTTGTGGGGGAGCCAGGACCGGGCTTCTGGGGTGGTAGCCTCCATGATCTCTTAGTGGTGCAGCGCCTCCATCTTCTATACTCCCAGGAATATATGACAGGACCGGTATAGAAGAACCCCTTGGGTCCCAGGGTAGTACTTTCCAAGTCACACACAGTCTTTACAGATGAAGAACAGTCTCTTTATTTGACAAAGCAACAATATTCCAACGATAAGGGCGTCCAACAGCCGCAACACAATAGCCAGGACGGGTTATACACCGCTCGCCTTCGCCCAGATAATTCCTCCTCTCCTTCCCTCCAAGTCACTCTTCCGGCAGGATGGTCTGAGCTAGGGCTTCAATACCCCGTGGCCCACCCTCGAGGTTAGCCTCACGGTGGGTCTTGGATTCTCCCCATCACCCCTGGCAGTGGGGTGAGGGCATTGGTCCACCAAGTCTATAACTCTATCAGCTCTACTACCGGACGCTGATTCTTTCCGCTCTGCTTTCTCCTGCACTCTGCGCAGGGAAACTTGTAGGCCCCTCCAAATCCTCAGACCGATCCGCAGGATTTCTTGACTCATGGCCTGTTAGCGGCACTGCATACTTCCGGCATAACTAACCGGCAACTCCGGACTCTGACTACTCTCGAATGAAGAACACTACTCACCGGAGTCGGCTGCTAAATATAGAGCTAGCCCCGCCCCTCGTGATGTCAACAGGACCTCCCCTCTTGCTCACGCCTGCAGCAGAGTCCAGGCCTGTGTCTATCATTCCGGATAGGGCTATTAAGGGGGAAAACCCAGGATGATTACTGGTGCCTGATCTTAACAGGACTTACCCCAGCAGAAGGAAAATAGGTATAGCCTTTGCTGTTTACAGGGGGCTACACACCTAAACCCCCAAACTGTAAAATTAAAAGCAATAAGCAATCAATCAATTACCTAAATAAAACCACAAGCCAACCAGTCAATTAAAGAAATAAAACCACAAACCAATCAATTAAATAAATCACACCACTAGACAATCAATTAAAGAATTCACACCACTAGCCAAACAATACATTTCATATATAAAATCAGTAACCAACACATCAATTAATTAATACAACCACTATGCAACACATAAATTGAAACCTGTAGCCAATAAAAAGCATAAAATAAAAATGCGAAATAATCTGTAAAAAAATACAAATCAAAACAAGCCATCACAATTAAAAACAATTTAATCAAAACAATAAACATACATAGAAAATATAACAGTCAATAGAAGAAATGCATTTGTCAAAAAATGCATTGGCTATTACTGTATTCATCTGTACCCTAAAAAGTTACAGATTAATACATTAGCAGACAGTGGGCATTGAAAAACATAAAAACAGAAAAATCCAATTAAAAAAACTGTAAAAGTACATACTGTACATTCAATATTGATCTTACCTTTAGAAGCTTTGGTCCTCCGAATCCCGGGAAATCAGCCAGCTCTCCTCTGGTGACATCACGAAACACAATCCAACGCCATGCACCATGAAGATCGGGACTAGGTAACCAAAATCTTCTTTCATCTTATATCGCCTTCTTCTTTCTTCATCTGTGACTATTTCTTTAATTTCTTTATCTTCTTTCTTCATCTGTCATCCAATAGCCCATGTTAAATCCACGATGTTGACTTGTCGGCTTCTTGAGTTCAAATGAGCCGTCATGGCCTTAAATATGGCCTGTGACGTCACATTTGATTGGCAAATGGTTCTCACACCTGTGATTGGCTGTGAGAATCATGTGCCTTTTTTTTTTTAAAGTGATGCAATGGAAGTGAAGCCAACCAATCAGAATGGCTGTGCTTCATTTCCCATTAACATGACATCATTAAATATAAAATCGCTGCCCTAACATGGTACTTCATCCAATCTGATTGGGGATATAGTTCCCACAGCTCCTATTTAGCATTGGAAAGATAAGGTTGGATTAATAGGACTCTGTATGTGCCCTAAAACATGCATTTTGTTAGCAATATATTTCTACTGTTTTATTGCCAATTACTTTGATCCCTCTAAATTTGTTTAAATGTGTGACTAGAACTACTTGTCATTATATGGGGATTGTTTACACATTTTTTTATTAGGGAGAGATCAAATCTTTGTTTTTGGATATAGTATTCCATAGATCAATAACATTCTAGACCATTGTAATCGAATGTACACCGTTTTAGTGCCTTATAGCCCTTTATTATAATTATTCATGCAAATGGCCATTAATCCAATAATTGTTACATACAGTATCACGCAATAAGTATATATATAGACCGCCAAGCTCTACATCCACAAAAACCTGATGAAGCATTCTATATGCGAAACACGTTGTTTTGTGGAAGAATTTTGTCTGCCATCGGCCACCATAGTCCACGGAAGCTGCCTGTCTACTGTCCCACACTCAGGACGCGGGAGCGGTAAACCACAGCAGCGGGACGCTGATAAAAAAGCCCTGGGGAGCATAAACGAGAATTTTACACTGTGAGTGTACAGTTACTTTGTGTTTTAAATAATACATTGTCACTTTACTTATTTATGCTATTTGTCACCTCTAGTCGCCACACTGATAGGACGTAGAGATAGACCAAAACACCATTGAATATCAGTGGGTGTCTTGACAGTTTTGAGCCATCCAGATCACTTCATTACAAAGAGCAGTCACTCACATATGGCCATGTGAGTGTTATTCGTTATTTATTAAATCATCTACCCTTACGGTCCACATATTCTATTGGTACCTACCCTGGTTATCTTATATTGCATGGGTATACACTGAGACATCACAGGGTTCCTGTATTAACAAGAGGAGCAGGAGTTCAAAGGAAATAGAAGACGACAGACACTGTTTGACACAATGGCAGTGTGAGTGTTATTATTGCATTAATTATTTTATACCAAATTCACATCCTCCCTCTTTATCATCTCCCATTCCTTGCTATCCTCCCCTCTTCATCACACTTGAGAGTCATTCACGACCAAGATTTTATTTTAATCTCCAATATTTTTCTTTTTTCTTTTGCGCTTACCGTATTTTGTCTATACATCTCATAGTGCCGAGTCAGCATCGTCACATATCAACGTAGCCACGTCACATGATGACGCAGATTCAATATTATTACATGCTGAATTGTAAGCAATCGATTGTAGGTGAACTGATCTACAGTATCTATAATGTAGATAATCACTTGTCAGTATTCACATAGTATTGATGCACATATGTGATGTAATTTATAAAAAAAAATATTTTTCCCATGGATTATTACAATGCAGCTTTACACATATATGTGTTCTAATTGTTGCTATGCTACATTGTGTGTGTGTACTTAGCGCATGCGTTAGGGATATGATGCTGATGATGCTCTCATATGTAATAAATTAATTCTCAATTCTCTAAGTTAAGTCATATTACATTATATTTACCTTTATTGTATAAGTCAACAATGACCTTGCTGGTATCCATTGTTGAAGTCAGCCAGATCCGCTTCAGCCATGGTTGAGTTTATCATGGAATCCTGATGCATATACATCTCGTTGACCGGAATTGTTATGTTGGCCTGCATCATTTTGTGTCCAGGACACGGGCTGAGCCAGGTATGCATCTTGGCTAATGTTTTCCCATGCACACTGGTATTGGGCAGGGGCGTTTTGCACATTCCTATAATAGTTAGCTCCAGATTGCCAATCATATTGTGTGAGGCACTGTGCTGGCATGTGATACGAGACATCACTCTGTGAACATCGATTATTATGGGTATAACTGAAGAATAAGTTATTTCTCAGCAGATATGTGCCATGATCGAACATAAGCTTACACAATTGGAGTTATTCCCAGCAACAGTACCTCTGTCCTGGCAGTGGTATTACTCTAATAAAGCATTCATGAACGGATAAGTTGTGGCGGGCGGAATTTTTCCAATTCTTTGGATTAGTTGATTCTTTGTAGTATGGATATTTCTGAATGATGTACTCATAAATTTTACGGACTGTAGCTCTCATATCATCCTTAAATTCTATAACTTGAAATATCATATATCTATATGATTCTCAAATGGACGTCTCTGCATTGAAGATGCCAGTGCCATGTCTAATACCTTGGAGATATTTGGTTAAAATGAATTTTTGAAAGCATGTTGCATTAGCTACACAATTGTTACTTCTAATCAATGTGACTTAATTTTGAAGGTAAAAATTCAAAATAGAATGTGTACGGATTTTATTCTCCCACAACCAGGTGTTTGAAATAAGTGGATGACCATTTCCCAACAATTGAAAATGTCTTAAATGCGACATTTTAAGGATCTTAAATTAGTTTTAAATGATTATGCCACATCACAAAGTTAATGTTTTATGATAAAATTACAATTGTAGTTTGTGAATGTAGCAGTATGTATATAATCATACATATATGTATATATACATACACACACATATACATGTGTGTATATGTATATGTATACAATATATATATATATATATATATATAGGTAACAGAGCAGATGGCACACAAATACAGATGAAGACAGGTGCTTAGTCCCATATGAATGAATATAATCAAAGGCTCCTTACCAGGCAGACCAGAGAGTCCAGGGAATCCAAAGCAGGCACAGCAAGGAAGAGACAGCACACTTGTTAGCAAAAAGAATTGTATTAGTGAAGCAGGCACAAAACACCAACGTTTCGGTCCTAAAAACCGGACCTTTATCAAGGGAGTGCTTACCACAGATAGACCATAACCACCAATATATACCCATAACTAACTACCTTAATTAAAGACAAAATTGCACACACCTGTGTAACTGCAACCTCCTCCGGTGAGGAACAGATGACATCATCACCTGGCGTCTATCTCATGTGCTCACTGCAGTAAGGAGCATCATGGGTAATTAGGGAAACTATGGGAGACCCCCCTCAGCCACAGGAACGGGCTCTACTGTGCATGTGTAGTGCTCAAGTTCTGGGTTGCCTCGCAATGACAGGCAACAGGAAGGAGGGAGGAATGAGCAGTGAAGGGAGGGGGGCGGGCCAGAGTGCTCCGTGACAGCAGCTACAGAGCACATGGAAGTAGAGGCTGCAGGCAGAAACACATGTATACAATAAAAATGCCACAAACACCACTAAAGTGCATACATACCAGCTGGGCAAAGGGACAGCAGGGAGAAGGGGAAAGGGGGGTGTGTGTAGGGAGGGGGGGAAAGGGTGGGGATGGCAACAGGGGGAAGGGGGGGAGAGGGTGGTTGGAAGCAGGGATAGGAAGACATGGTTAGAAATAAGTACCATGTCAGAGATGCATCTGGGTCCTTACTGCAGTGAGCACATGAGATAGACGCCAGGTGATGATGTCATCTGTTCCTCACCGGAGGAGGTTGCAGTTACACAGGTGTGTGCAATTTTGTCTTTAATTAAGGTAGTTAGTTATGGGTATATATTGGTGGTTATGGTCTATCTGTGGTAAGCACTCCCTTGATAAAGGTCCTGTTTTTAGGACCGAAACGTTGGTGTTTTGTGCCTGCTTCACTAATACAATTCTTTTTGCTAACAAGTGTGCTGTCTCTTCCTTGCTGTGCCTGCTTTGGATTCCCTGGATTCTCTGGTCTGCCTGGTAAGGAGCCTTTGATTATATTCATTCATATGGGACTAAGCACCTGTCTTCATCTGTATTTGTGCGCCATCTGCTCTGTTACCTATATTTGTTTATTATGAGATGTGCACCTAAACAATTATGTGTGTTGGATCCCTGGATTAGTGGATCCTTAAACCTAGATCTATTATCTATTTTTCCTCTTTTTACACGGAGTGACCTATTGTGGGATGGAAGATTATCCAGATATTACTGGGATTTTGTCTAACATTTCTGACAGTGTCAGTTACAGTGAGGCTGATGTTGCCAAAATCAGATTCACGGAAACATTTGAGGCAGCACTGGGCTCAGACAAAGCCTCTGATGTCTTTAATGACCTCATTAAATTGAAAAAGAGAGAGGTAGATTACTATATGCACGGAGTGACTTTGTCACATTATCACAGGGAAAAATTGATCCCTAGAGGGTTCCGCATCAAAAATCAACCAACCATAGGGCGGACAGATACTGAATTCTGCCGCAAGTGGATTGGAATCCTTAATAAATGCTCCTATGATTTGATGATCCTTGTTATTGAGCAGTCCAGTAAGGAAATAACGCGCCTTAAAAAAGAGATACAGGTGATTAACAACAAACACAGTGATACACTTGCTTTAGATATCTCTACAAACTGGACTGATAAAATACAGACGACAATCAATTTATACCGTGATAGTCTCACCAAGTATAAACGGGAGAAACTCAAACAGGTGACCAGTGATTACCAGGACAAGAGAGTATACAGATGGCTCCTGGGACTGCACGAACCAGGCACTGGAAGAGGTGGTCGGAGGAGAAACCCTCCGCGGTCCAAAAGAACTCCCGGTACCGGCGCCGGGTACAACACCAGCGACACAGATGCCTCGGATGCCCCAGACGGAACACATCTGGAGCCTTTTTTAGGAGCAGGCACAGAGACAGCACACAAACCGCCCATACCGGACTCCGACGTAGGCGAGCGGTCCGGCGAGGCGGCAGGGAGCGTAAGGTACCTAGAAAGGGAAGCCAAGAAGGGGAGATTGCGTCCAAAGACAAGGATGAGGTAATCTTCAACCTCTCCAACCATCTACTGACAACTGCAGAGACGAGTATACTGCAGAAGGGACTGTCATTTGTCCCCACAACCTCCCAAGATCCCTTCCTATGGGAAGTTGATATGTATAAACTTGACCGACAACTGCGTCTCAAGGACTTCTTTCATTCGAGTATTGAACAGACACAGTGCACTGGTAATAAATTCAAATCCAAGAGCACCTTTGATCCAACGGTAGCTAATCACAGCATTGCTACCTTTATGGGGCTTTTGGGTAACGACACTAGGAGACAAATCAAGACTCACAAGAAAAGCTTTTCTAACCTGACAGTTGCAGAAAAAGACGCTATCAAGTCTTTGAAGTCCAATAAAGACATTATCATCAAACCAGCCGACAAGGGCGGTGGCATTGTGGTCATGAATTATGGTGGCTACAGGGCAGAGATCGAGAGGCAACTGATGGACACCAATTATTACAAAAAACTACAGAAGGATCCCACCCCAGGCTATAAGACAGAAATAGACTCCATCATCAGGCTTGGTGTTAACAACTTGTGGATCTCTGAGGAGACCGGCTCTTTTTTAACCCAGGACCACCCCTTGACTCCCGTGATATATGTGCTACCTAAAGTGCACAAGTCCATTATTAATCCGCCAGGCAGACCAATTATTGCTGCAAGAGGTTCTCTTTGCCACCCACTCTCCCAATTTGTTGACTTTTTGTTACAACCAATGGTCATCAATATGACATCATTTGTCAAGGACACAACGGCCTTTATCAACAAACTGGGCACCATCACCTTTGATATTACCAACATGCTTTTGGTTACGCTGGATGTCTCCAGTCTTTACACCAATATTCCCCATGGTGAGGGACTGGAGGCAATCAGGGAACATCTCTCCAACTATTCGGAGTATGATGGTCCACCTACCGAATTCATCCTACTGTTGATTGAAGTTATTCTTCATAAAAACTTCTTTAGGTTTGAACGCGACTTCTACCTCCAACTTACAGGGACAGCCATGGGTTCCAACATGGCACCTGCTTATGCTAACCTATTCATGGACAGTTATGAACAACTACATATCCTAAATGATGCACCGTTTGCGGTAAACATTGTCCACTATACCCGCTACATTGACGATATCTTTTTGATATGGGGAGGCAATGAGGATGAACTAGCACAATTTATTTCATACTTGAACACGATCCCATCTACCATACGCTTCACGGTGAACCATAGTTTGGACAGTATTTCATTTCTGGATACCGTGGTCTATAAAAAAGGTGGATTACCTGCAACTAAAATCTTTCAGAAACCTACAGATAAAAACACCCTGCTCTGTGCTACGAGCCATCACCCTGAGCCTCTCAAACGGGGACTACCGTATTCACAGTTGCTGAGGGTTAAGCGCATCACTAGTGATCCAGATCTAGTAGAGGGTGCTTTATGCCAAATGGCCAATAGGTTTCTTGACAGGGGATATCCTAGATCTGAAATTGATATAGCCCTCACTAAAGCTAGGGGCGTGGATAGGAATTCTCTCCTCACACCATGCATTGCGGAAATTAAGACCAGCCGCATTAACATCAGTAGTACTTTTACCACCGCTTCTAATGTGATCAAACGGAGTATTAGAAAAAATTGGAACATCCTGAGCACTGACCCCAAAATAGGCGATTTCTGTCAGGGAGCACCTAGGATGTGCTATCGTCGGGGTAGAAACCTGAGGGACTATCTAGTGGAGGCTGATCCTTTTAACAAATATGCACCTACTACAACATGGCTACATAAAAAACCTGGTGTATATAAATGTCATGGATGCATTAACTGTGGCTTTTTACAGATTGGCCAATCTTATGCCCATCCACACACTGGTAAAACAATACACATCAAAACACCCATGAACTGTGAGACAAGGTTCGTCGTGTATTTCATCAGGTGCCCGTGTGGGCTTTATTACATAGGCAAGACTAGCCGTATGTTGAAAGAACGCATGGCTGTTCATAGATCTACTATCAGGAAAGCACTGTTGGACTCAAGCACAGTGGAGGATTACAAACTGCTCCCGGTCGCAAGACATTTCAAACAAGAAAAACACAGTCTGTCGACATTAAGGTGTATGCCCATCTTACAAGCCGATACTTCATCTCGGGGAGGTGATCGCAATAAACTTTTGCTGCAATTGGAGGCTAAGACGATCCATGACCTTAAAACCATGTCACCATTTGGTCTTAACGAGGACTTCAGACTTGGATGCTTTATTTAATAATGTTTTCATTGCTTTATTTAATAATGGCTGTATTGTATAATGTCATTATTGCTACATGCTATCTCCAGTGTCCCCCCCCCCCCCTCCTCCCCCCACTGTTATGATCATGATGCTGGATGATTAGCCCTCCTCCTTTCTGCCTTTTTGCTCATTTCAGTTTCCCTGACTTGTGACTTTTTGGCACTGTCCTCATTATGGACCTACACGGCTTTGACCCAGATGCATCTCTGACATGTTACTTATTTCTAACCATGTCTTCCTATCCCTGCTTCCAACCACCCTCTCCCCCCCTTCCCCCTGTTGCCATCCCCACCCTTTCCCCCCCTCCCTACACACACCCCCCCTTTCCCCTTCTCCCTGCTGTCCCTTTGCCCAGCTGGTATGTATGCACTTTAGTGGTGTTTGTGGCATTTTTATTGTATACATGTGTTTCTGCCTGCAGCCTCTACTTCCATGTGCTCTGTAGCTGCTGTCACGGAGCACTCTGGCCCGCCCCCCTCCCTTCACTGCTCATTCCTCCCTCCTTCCTGTTGCCTGTCATTGCGAGGCAACCCAGAACTTGAGCACTACACATGCACAGTAGAGCCCGTTCCTGTGGCTGAGGGGGGTCTCCCATAGTTTCCCTAATTACCCATGATGCTCCTTACTGCAGTGAGCACATGAGATAGACGCCAGGTGATGATGTCATCTGTTCCTCACCGGAGGAGGTTGCAGTTACACAGGTGTGTGCAATTTTGTCTTTAATTAAGGTAGTTAGTTATGGGTATATATTGGTGGTTATGGTCTATCTGTGGTAAGCACTCCCTTTATAAAGGTCCTGTTTTTAGGACCGAAACGTTGGTGTTTTGTGCCTGCTTCACTAATACAATTCTTTTTGCTAACAAGTGTGCTGTCTCTTCCTTGCTGTGCCTGCTTTGGATTCCCTGGATTCTCTGGTCTGCCTGGTAAGGAGCCTTTGATTATATATATATATATATATATATATATATATATATATATATATATATATATATATATATAGTCATTTGAAAAAGAAAGTACACCTTCTTTGAATTAAATGTTTCTTAAAAAACACGCCTCTAAAGATAAGTTGAATTTGATCTCACACACTACAGGAGAGCATTTTGTCAACAAAGGTTTTATAAATTGCCGGAGTTCATTTGTTGTATATCTAATTGAGTGCCCATGAGGACTCCAGTATGTGGGACTCACCTCCAGACCACTGAGGGTCTGCATACTTAGGCACATGGGCAACATTCAGAAGAGACTGATGACATATAATTTATCGAAACATTTTGCCACAGTTCACTCTGGTAACACCACAGGTCTTGTGTACAGGGGAATTGAGTCTGTGCCCCAAAATTGGAGAGGGGGTGATAGGCTTAACAGCCTCTGTAAAAAGGAGACATTTTGGATATAGAAGCTAAAAACACTCTCTCGAAAATGGTTTGAATGCAGATATAGATGTGGGTGCTTTTATTTAAGTTGAGGTCATTAAGTATAATCCATATAGTAGGATAATCATTCTGTGTACATTTCACACCCTGTCAACTCATTTTTTGAAAATGTTTAAAAAAATAATACTTTTTTTTAGGTTATTTATCCAATTTACCAATTGGTTCTATGGGCACAGTCTTATGAGATTATTAGATACGAATGTCCCAGAATTGCTCCAAGATATAACTGATGCTACAAAAATTGCGCACATATAAGCTCTACAGTAAATCCAAAAAATATCAATGGATAAATGATTACATATATGCACTCCCGTTCAGCGTCCCACTGATAGAAATATGAGGTAGTGTGAAACGCGTAGCACCGTGTGCTCGTGACTATCCCACGGGACGGGGCTTTGATGTGGTAGGGAGGATATAGAACTGCTGTGTCCCCTGTAATGAAACCGTAAGCGGCTTTTAAACCACCGCAATCCTCCGCCACTGCCCTCACATACCCGGTGTCACACACGGTAATGATCCCCACTAAGGGGGGGGGGTTGTACTCACGATCTTGACACGCCGGGTCCAGACTTGACACGCCAGGTCCAGACTCCAATGCTGACGCAAGGCTCCCCTGATCCGGTAGTGCAGCGACGCATGCTCCAGCCAAGGTAAAGTAAACAGGAATAGGGTAGTCAGACGGTTCACTGCTGCCGTCTGGGTATGAAATTGGAGATCCACACGTGATCAGTTTAAAAGGTTGTTTAATGAGTGCTTATACACTGAAAAGTGTTCTGCTACAGAGAAAACTCTGACGCGTTTCGTCCTCAGGTAGGGACTTTGTCAAAGAGATTACTTACTTCCACCTTTATGCAATTTTTGGTTGTAGGAATTTGCCTCCATCACTCGTCATTGTTTGTATATATATTAAATATATGTCATGAATTTAAAAAAAAAATTGTATCCATTAGCAATTTTGATCATTTATGTATCATGTATGTAGTATTTGAATAGGTTTTGCATCACGTGCAAATTCATTAACTGTAGTAATGATATATGTCATGCATTTTAATTACTTTTTAGTGTCTAATAAATAGGTTCCAACATTCATGCATTACTAGAATAGGTTTTGCATCATGTGTGTTTTTATTGTTTATGCTACATGTGCTTTGTAGATGCATGCCATGCACTTTTAGTATTCAACTATCCATGTAAGCTTGACTATCCATGTATTTCCATTAGAATAGGTTTTCATGGAGAGATGTAATTATTGTAGTGCCTACATTAGGTTCTGATGATGTGAGAGTATCACTGCTATCAGTTTTAAGGACAAACTGCCTTATGTTTAGGCAAGAATTATTCACTGATTGTGTTTAATATATGTAAAAGAGATGACCTGACAACTGTATTATCACAGTGCGTGTAGCGTTGTGAAAATGAATTATGAGTGCTGTGAATTACATTTTGAATTGGATCCAGCTGAGGGATTCCACATCAAAGGGTATTTAAACCCACGTCAGAGCACACAGCCAAACGAATGAGCCTGAGGAAGCCAAGTTGTGGCGAAACGCGTTGCTCTAATTACTGGGACCATTTTGAGCCTGAGCGGCCACCGTAGAGGTCTGCTGTTATCCAACGCACTGACAGAGCACTCTATCAAACCGTCGGACACGGCGGCAAGGGGGGATTTGCGCTACATGGGGAAAGCTGACTTCACAGTGATGGCTGGGGCTTACTAATATATAAGTGTATGTCTTGCTACATTAAATTAATGCCTTTTTTATACTATAACTTCCCATTATCCGTTTCTTGAGACTGGGATCTTCCATCTCTGACATAAGGGCTGATGAACTCATGCTGGTTGCTGGAATCCACACAGGAGAACTTAAAGAACTGTAAAGATACCATTTGAAGTTTTTTTCTCACACATGGCCGTGTGAGTAGTGATTATATCACATCTTAGTAGTGAGTAGTGATTATATCACATCATCATTTGGTTGATTGACAATTGTGCATCCACCAATGCACAGGTTGTTTATAACACTAACCGATTGACTCAGCATCAGTCTGAGCAGTTTTCAGTATACCTAATATTGCTCTCACCTTGTATTATGTTTCTTTCTGTCTTGGGGGTCGTGGAATGATTCCTTGAGGTTTTGAGCTGCAGACAGCAGACACCGCAGTAGTGCACTGTGTATTTGAGTGCACCCAGGAGTCCGCTGATTCATGGAAGTATTTTCAGTTTATTTATATTCTTATTCTGCCTGTTTTTAAGAGAGAGCGGCTTAGTTTATCTTTGTCACATTTATACGTAAATGTCTGTTCAATGTGAATTCATAAATGTTAGGTCATGAATGCTGTTAACATTTTTACAGTCATTGCAAATGATTTTCTAACCTACTAAGTTCCCATACAGCCGATCATATTGCTCCAAAATACCAGTAACAAGGACTTTATTCTCTTCATTGTTGAAATGTATATTTAGTTTTTTTCTATATGCTTCTTATGCCCAGCTGCAACCACTGAGCTCGCCTGCTGCTGACTGGACTCCCCTTCTTCCAGTGCAACAGACTGCAGGAGCCTAGCACCATCACCACCACCACCACCACAGTCACCCCACCAACACCACCAGTCACACCACCACCAGTCACATCACCACCAGTCACACCACCATCACACCCCTGACTCCCACACGCACTCACCCGAACAAAACAACACAAGACAAATCTCTCAAAATACATAACAACTGTAGCAATCACAAATTATTTTATATATTTATATATACATAAAATAATTTTACATAATACAATGATTGTGTATGTGTATCCAGCTGCACTTTGATTTCTGATTGCTGGGCTTGGTTTCAAAGTTGATGTGCCCCAAGTTACTTAGTAAGTTTTCTTGGCTCTTGATCAGGGAACACCTGACAGATGCAAGCAACCCCTCCTGTCACCTTCAGGTAATCCTTCGTTTGGTATCAAAGAATAACTACTGTAGTTGAAAGAAAAAATTGCCTCAGGGGAATTTATGACAAATACAATAATCCCTTTTAATTTAGAATCTGATTAATCCACCAACACATTAAATATGCTACAATTCAAAAGAAGAGAAGAAAAACGACCATTATGCACAAAATAAAATTATTTACTTGAAAGAATAAAATTAATCCTTTAATTGTAGTGTAAAACATATGGTTTCCTTTTTATCACTCCTGAAATAGAAGTGCTAGTGATTCAAACCAATTTAAACTTGGACACTGCAGTTATTTATCATCTTATTAACATGTTAAACAGACAGAGACTTCACAAGACTGGACTTTTGTCTTACTCCAAAAGAAACAAAAAAATAAGTTACGGGAGTTATAGTGTTGCCATCTATGGGTTTCAATAAAGTCAAAAGGCAAGTTTTAACACAAAAAAAGTGGACATAGTTTGACCCTATTCAATATTAAATTATCATGGCAAAAAGGAAGTGAATACAGTAAGAATGTATTCTCAAAAAAGCTAATCTAGTGTTAAATTAACTCAGTGATTATCACTTAGCCAAGTGGAACATTTTTCTAACATTTCATTCACCTGCCTTAGTCTGTGAAGCTGTTCTGATCAGTAGTTTTTCTCCCTTTGACAACTGCTATTGAAATATCATTAAAAAAACAGTCAGGAATAGCTTGTACACTTAACTTTTGTTGGGCCAATTAAATGTATCATACTACCTATTTTTTCCTTTTCCCTTTTTTTTACATTAATAAGGAATCAAAACGGCGGAAATCTATTTTTTGTTACAATGTATGTATACTTTTTATTAAATTAGGTTAAAAAAAGAAAGAACTACTGCAAAGCGATACTGTAATGCCTGTATGCCCGCAGACCTGGCCAGTCCCCAGTACTGAGGTGGGTAAGGGTATAACACGCACCCACAGCAGTGAGGGCGTGCCCGGAGTGTGGTAATGCGTTGCCGGGCCTGGTAAGAAAGGGTTAACGTATACTTGCTGAGTCCGGGGTGCCAGAGATCGGAGAGTAATGTCCGTGTGCCAGAGTTCAAGGGTTGGAGAGAGCAGCGTAGTGATGTCCGTAAGCCAGAGTTCAAGGGTTGGAGAAAGCAGCGTAGTGATGTCCGTAAACCAAGGTTCAAGGGCAGGAGAAGGTAGAGTAGTCAAATCCAAAGCAGTACACAAGTTCAAACCAAGGGAATCCAAACAGGGGCAGGGACAGGAACCAGCGCTGAAATAGACAAGGGAGCTAGGCATAGACACTGCATACACAGGAGCTATAGGAAAGCTATGCAGAGCAATGACTAAGAGGACAGAGAGGGGTTATAAAGGAAGGAGGACCAATAGGGAAGAGAGGTGGAGCAGAGGCTTGAGTGAGAGTTTGCAGGGATAGGTCTTAGAGAGCAGGGGAGGAGACAGGGAAATAATCAAGGGAAATAGCTTGTAAGCCACGGGGGGTGGAGCTAGAGTTTAGGGGCGGCAAATAACTGGAGCGGGTGCGCGCGCCTTCTGTAAGTGTGTTATGCGCGTGCACTGTGCGTGTCACAGAGCGCCAGAAAAGCACCGCCGGGGGGACACTTGGCATCAGAGGCGGAAGGGAAGGAGAGGCGTAGGAGCCAGGTAATGTGAGGGCTGGGGATACAGGCGTACGCCAAGGGGGGATGGTACCGCAGAGGGTAGCGAGTGGCCAGGAACGTGCGCGTGCAGTGGGGGAGCCGCGCACGTGACTCGAACCCGCGTCAGGGTACACAAACCGCGCCGCAGAGGAGCAAAGGCGAGAGAAGGAAGGGAGAGAGTGAGAACACAGGAAGAGGGGTGACTGGAAGTCGTGGGAACAGAGGAGACGGTGACATGCTGGGAAGCGCGAGTCCCCCGATCCGTTACAGTATCCCCCCTTGAGGATCGGACTTCGGACGATCCTCCCAAGGTTTATGAGGGAACTTCCGACGAAAATGCTTGAGGAGCGTTGGGGCATGAATATAGTGAGACAGTATCCAAGAACGTTTCTCCGGCCCATATCCCTTCCAATGAATAAGGAATGGCAATCTGTCTCTGGACCAACGAGAATCGAGTATGGAGTGAACTTCATATTCTTGTTGTCCTTGAATGAAGACAGGATTGGGTCATTGAAGACAGTCTTGGAAATGGGCATTTTGGATCACAGGTTTAAGTAGAGAGACATGTAACACTGAGGGAATCCTCATGGTAGCAGAAAGCGCAAGGCGGTATGCGACCGGATTGATCCTCTCGAGGACTTTAAAAGGACCCAAGAATCTCGGAGCCAATTTCTGAGAAGGAGTCTTGAGCCTTATATTTTTAGAGGATAACCAGACTCTGTCTCCGGGTTTGAATAGTGGCCCGCTTGCCGTCGCCGATCTGCTTTCGTTTTTTGTCTTTGAACAGCAGTCTGCAAGGTTTTTAGGATCTTCCTCCACGAGTTTTGAAGAGTAGAAACATGAGAATCCGCTGCGGGAACACCAGAGGGGAGGGAGGAGAGAGGAAGACTGCTTGGATGGAATCCAAAATTAATGAAAAAAGGCGACTCTTGCGTAGATTCATTTTTTAACGAGTTAATGGCAAACTCGTCCCAAGGTATTACATCCACCCAGTTGTCTTGAGATTCGGACACGAAACATCTGAGATACTGCTCCAGAGTCTGATTCATTCTTTCCATCTGACCGTTGGTTTGAGGGTGATAACCCGAGGAAAATAGAAGGGAAATCCCAAGTCTCTGGGAAAAAGCACGCCATAACTTAGAATTGAATTGAGAACCTCTGTCAGAAACAATTGAAATAGGTACACCGTGTAATCTGAACCTATAGCCATCCTCACCGATCACAAAAACTTATTGTATATTGAGGGGGCTCGTCGTTTGCGATCCCGTCAAGCCCGTTGGGCACTGTTCTTCTCCTGATTCAATTATACTATTTCTTATATTCCAGGCACCAAAAATATCAAGGCTGATGCTCTCTCTCGCCAGTTCTCTATGGAGAACGACTCTAACGAATCCTCAGAGATAATTCTCCCCGCCAAATGTATAATTTCCGCCAATAACTTTGAAATTTTGGATGAAATTAATAAAGCCCAGGTTCACACCCCAGGAGATTTAGGGTGCCAGTGGGACGCTTGTACGCAGCTCCACGTTTTCGCCACAAGATACTTTTATGGGGGCATTCTTCGAGATCTGCCGGTCATCCAGGCTTCAAGAGGACAACAGACCTTATCAAACAGAACTTTTGGTGGCCTAAGATGAACAAGAACATTTTCAACTTCACAAGTGCCTGTCCGGTCTGTGCCCAGAGCAAGTCCTCCCGTCACAAACTCTCTGAACTTCTCATGCCTCTTCCCATTCCGGAATAACCGTAGAAACATATCTCTATGGACTTTATTGTGGAACTCCCCAATTCTAAAGGAATGAATAGTATTCTCGTTGTAGTAGATAGATTTTCCAAGCATTCGCACTTTATACCCCTCAAGGGTCTTCCTAATTCAGCTACTTTGGCCGACATTTTTTCTAAAGAAATTTTCAGATTACACGGAGGTTCTCAATTCATTTCTAAGTTTTGGCGTGCTTTTTCCCAGAGACTTGGAATTTCCCTTCTATTTTCCTAGGGTTATCACCCTCAAACCAACGGTCAGATGGAACAAATGAATCAGATCCTGGAGCAGTATCTCAGATGTTTTGTGTCCGAATCTCAAGACAACTGGGTGGATGTATTACCTTGGGACGAGTTTGCCATTAACTCGTTAAAAATGAATCTACGCAAGAGTCGCCTTTTTTCATTAATTTTGGATTCCATCCCAGCAGTCTTCCCCTCTCCTCCCTCCCCTCTGGTGTTCCCGCAACGGATTCTCATGTTTCTACTCTTCAAAACTCATGGAGGAAGATCCTAAAAACTTTGCAAACTGCTGTTCAAAGACAAAAAACGAAAGCAGATCGGCGACGGCAAGCGGGAGAGTGACGTCACGCATTCCGAGATGGAGAGTCGGGCGGCTGCAGGCATGCAGTGATTCACCACAAGCCATCACCCTCAACAGCAAAATTTGTTTCTGACAAAGCGGACACTACCCAAGGGTAATAGAAGTGTATCCCAAGATCCACAAGTCATCAACCTGTGGCCAATCTAGATGACATCATCCTGGAGACACCTGGTTGGCGTTTGGGTAACAATACCTGAAATGCTGTCTTAAATCATCTTTAATGTACGCTTAATACTTACCTGTATTGCACAATTGAACATTATAATTTTTAATGCACTATGAGCGATGTGCGCTTTGTTTTTGTGGTTGTTTTTCTGCTCTAACTCCAGTGGGTGTTTGAGCCACCCCTGTGTTCACAGCTGCAGACGCTCATTCCCAATTACCTATAGGTTCACATAATATTGTTATAATCATTTATCACTTTATATCACTTGGTATATATAGTGGTTAATTTGAGATATTTTAGTTGCGCACTTTATTCACTTTGTTTCAACATTAAAATAGCACTGGAAACTCTAGTAAATCAATACATTAATGACAAAATATATTTTTAATAAAAGGTATGTAAGTAACTGGGACAGTGCCTTTTAGAAAAATTCAGTATTAACTTCATTCTTTACATCTGTTTTGCTATACATGTGTGCTAGAATGATTTCATACGTTCTTTGAAAACAAGATGAAAGGAACAAATTCTAAAGCTGTTATCACCAAGTAAACCACCTTCAGCATTTTGGGTTATAGCCAGTTCAATTTATTAGGCTCCATAAGAACATCTATCTTGTAAATGAGTTTAAAGTAAAATGAACAAGAAAGATCATCATTATCTAGAGCAGTGTTTCCCAAACTGTGCGCCACGGCGCCCTGGTGCGCCGTGGCTTGGCTGGAGGGGCACCGCGATCAGGGCCGCCAGCAGCGGGAAACAAGGGCCAGCAAATTTAAAAAAAAAAAAAACGCTGAACCCGGCGCCGGATCTCCCTGCGCGTGCTGGAGGAGCAGCACCGGGAGACATGTCTCCCAGCAGCACTAACACCACACCCCCCGGCCAAAACCGCCACCCCCTGGCAGCATCGGTGCATCATCACCCTCCCCCCGCAGCACACCGGCCCTCCCCCAACGTGGCACAGGCCCCCACAGCACTGACCCCTCCCTCCCCCCGTGCAGGGACCGGGCCGTTAAGTCACCCCACGCTGCCGCTGTCCCATGCAGCATGGGCCGTCTGTCCCCCCTCGCAGAATTGCCCCCTGCATCAACGGCATGCCCCCACACCATACCGCCCCCCCCCCGCAAGCCACCGGCCTGACCATCATCCCAAAGGAGGGTAATTTTTAAATGTAGTGGGGGTAATTTTTAAATGTATTGGGGGTGTAGGGGTAATTCTTAAAATATATTGGGGGTGTGGGGGTAATTTTTAAATGTATTAGGGGTGTGGGGGTAATTTTAAATGTATCGGGGGTGTGGGGGTAATTTTTAAATGTATTGGGGGTGTGGAGGTAATTCTTAAATGTATTGGGGGTGTGGGGGTAATTTTTAAATGTATTGGGGGTGTGGGGGTAATTCTTAAATGTATTGGGGTTGTGGGGGTAATTTTTAAATGTATTGGGGATGTGGGGGTAATTCTTAAATGTTTTGGCGGTGTGGAGGTAATTCTTAAATGTATTGGGGGTGTGGGGGTAATTCATAAATGTATTGGGGTTGTGGGGGTAATTCTTAAATGTATTGGGGGTGTGGGGGTAATTTTTAAATGTATTGGGGGTAATTTTTAAATGTATTGGGGGTGTGGGGGTAATTTTTAAATGTATTGGGGATGTGGGGTAATTTTTAAATGTATTGGGGGTGTGGGGGTAATTTGTGTGTGTGTGTGTGAGAGAGTGTCTGTGAGACAGAGAGAGTGTCTGAGAGGGTGAGAGTGTCTGAGAGGGTGATAGTGTCTGAGAGGGTGAGCGTGTCTGAGAGGGTGAGAGTGTCTGAGAGGGTGAGGGTGAGAGGGTGAGGGTGAGAGGGAGAGGGTGAGAGAGAGGGTGAGAGGGTGAGAGAGAGAGGGTGAGAGGGTGAGAGGGAGAGGGTGAAAGAGAGAAAGAGAGGGTGAGTTAGAGGGTGAGAGAGAGAGGGTGAGAGAGAGAGGGTGAGAGAGAGAGGGTGAGAGGATGAGAGAGAGAGGGTGAGAGACAGGTGAGAGAGAGAGGGTGAGAGAGAGAGGGTGAGAGAGAGAGGGTGAGAGAGAGGGGTGAGAGAGAGGGTGAGAGAGGGTGAGAGAGAGGTTGAGAGAGGGTGAGAGAGAGAGGGTGAGAGAGAGAGGGTGAGAGAGAGAGGGTGTGAGAGAGAGGGTGAGAGAGAGAGAGGGTGAGAGAGAGGGTGAGAGAGAGAGGGTGAGAGAGAGGGTGAGAGAGAGGGTGAGAGAGATGATGAGAGAGGGTGAGAGAGTGAGAGAGAGTGTGTGTGAGAGAGAGAGAGTGTGTGAGAGAGAGAGAGTGAGAGAGAGAGAGAGAGAGAGAGTGTGAGAGAGAGAGTGTGTGTGAGAGAGAGAGTGTGTGAGAGAGTGAGAGAGTGTGTGTGAGAGAGAGTGTGAGAGAGAGAGAGAGTGTGTGTGAGAGAGAGAGTGTGTCTGAGAGAGACACCAACTGCGCACTGCAACTGTTAGGTATGTATATACAACTTTGTTTTTACTTTGGGTGCTGCGGAAAAATCCTGATCGCCTTGGGGAGCCTTGAAACAATCCTGATCGCCTTGGGGAGCCTTGAAAAAATCCTGATCACCTTGGGGAGCGGAAAAAGTTTGGGAACCACTGATCTAGAGAGAATCCTTTGTGGAGGTCTAGATTTTTGATCAGCAGTTCTTGGCTGTCACACAAATGAAGTCAAGGAAAAAATTATAGCCTCGTAATGATCTTGAATTACAAAATATGAATTAGGCCAAATACTAGATACTGTAGATCAATGTACGGAATTATTGGGTTCATTCTGAGAAACATGTTTCGATACAATGGCCACTATTTGTTTTTATGGGTTTGTTTAATGGTTGGGATTCAGCAAAGTTTAAACCATTAAGATGTGAAGTACAATCGAAAATAAACCATTGTAAATTGTAATTGAAACATTAGAAACTGCTAAAGTATAATTTCTCCTTTCCCATGCTAATGTTTTTGACACTTACCACCAGTTTAAACAACTGTAACCTGTCAAGTTTGGTTGGAAGCATGCTCAGATTTCATACAACAAAGATAAAAGTTCATGCAATTATTTTTCACACAATATGGATATTAGAATGAAATACCAACTGGAGTGACAATTTAACCTCAGTTTAATCTCAGTTCCACGTGTTACTAAATGGCATATTAGAAAACACATTATTAGTGTTAAGATTGAATTATTCTTACTATTTTTTTTAATATTATTATTATTTTTTTTTATTATTATTTATATTATTACCATTATTATTATTATTGTTATTAAAGACATAGACTAGTACTACATGCATTGCTTTGTATCTATCTATATTTTTTTCTTGTATTGTTTCTCCTCCGATCTGGCAACTATATTAATTCTGCCATGATCTTAGCATAGTCCATTAATGCAAAAAACAAATGTATAATTGATAAAGGCGTAGTGTAATGAAGAGGTTAATGCATCCACATTGTTAGATTGCAGGGAATCATAGCAGAACAGATTCTAAAATCGGAAATATAGAAAAAGAGACAACATAGGGTAAAATGTTAATTACAGTATACAATATGAGACACAGTACAGTAGATAAATGAATCACACTTAAAGAATGCCCAAATCAAAAATACAATGGGTGGTAGTTCGGGACATCAACACATTTCTATGACCCGTGGTTCTCTTCATGGAGGGTTGCTTGTACACAACATCTCCACAGGTCCAGCCTTCGGTAATGCAGTGGGAGATTCCAAAATGGCTATCAAAAGTCTCTAAAAGAACGTCCAAAGTACCAGCTGGAAACTCAAAAACCTATGTATTTTGCTGACCTTGCGGCTTCCTCAGTGGTTCTAATGGTAAGTCATTAGGTTCCCGTAATTGAAAATGATCTCACAGATGTCTATTAACTGGCAATCCGAATCTTAAAGTGCCCCTGTGTTTAGTGGAGTGTATCCGCTTGCATATTATTAACAAAATTACTGTTATTTTATACAAGGGAAAATACATAATTATTCAAATACATCTTAAATTGTAATATATAAAACAGTATGTTATAATTTAAGGTGTGTTTTAATGATTATTTATTTTCTATTAAAATTAATGTGGTTTAGTTGAATGTATTTTATTAGGCTTCTGTTAAATAAATAAACACTTTTTACTGCAATTATGTTATAATGTGCTAGGGGATACAGTTTGTGAAACACAGGGGCTCTTTAAGATTAAGGTTGTGAGCTATTAGATATCTGTGAGACCATTTTCAACAAAGGTCCATTTGCAATAAAAGGGGGACCCTAATTACTTACCGTTCCAATCCCCATTTGAACATTTGTCAAGATGAAATGTCTATCGCCTTATAAACCTTTAGCTCTTTACACAAAAGTCCTCTGGAGTGTTGACTCTTTACTTCACTCATCTGATGCAACTTCCCACACATTCAAACATTTTGACCCTCTTATTGACATACTTATAACGTAAGTAAGCTCAGTTTTGATATTTTTGCAAAATATGATCAAAACCTATCCATAGCAGATGATTTTTAGAATGTCGGGCAGGGTCGTTGAAGGATATGATAGACATGTAGTTTATATATTTTGTATTTCACAGTGTAAACCTAATTGATATGGCTATACCTCCTCTGCGAAAAGGACATGTGATTAAGTACGCATTGGGTCCCTGTGGTAGGGAAGGTAACTGTGGATAGTTTTATGGACTGATTCTATAATGTCTAAGTGGGCGATCAGGCCACTTCAGGACTTTAAAGATGTAGTCCCTTAGTTGTTAAAAACATTTTTTAATTTCTCCATATGTATATTTTCACTTCAATTTAGACTTATAGTTTATAATTTGACAAATGTTTAAATTTTTATTTAAAATGTGTTTAAATGTATTATTGTGCGTCTGGCACCAGAGGATGGGGAGAGTATGGGAAGAGCTGTGGGCAGTTGAGGCAGGCGACCAAGTTTCCAGCGGTTCCCTTTATAGGGCGCAGCCATCTTCAGTGTGGCCGCGCATGCGCGAGATAGTGAGCATGTGCAGAAGAACGGTGGCCATGTTGCAGAGGCTCATCAATAGCGGCGGCAATTACAGAAGTAATCTGCAGGGGAAATACAATCCCCAGCAGCCCATGGGGCTGCTAGACATGGGCTGCAGCAGCCAATAGCACAGATGGATTCCCCTGATCACCAAGAGATACATTTGACGCTCTAAAGACACCACGCCAGTCAGAAGAGGGACCTCAATGGAGCAGGAAGTGTCCAGGGAGCAGTGTTTCCCAGGACTATGCCAGATCTCCCCCCTTAGGCCCCAGAGTGGCCCGACCCACAGTAGGTTGTGGCTGCTACAGGGTAAGCCGTAGTTAGGGACCTTTCCCCAGTAGTTGCGTATAGACAGGTACAGCACCAGTGAGACGCCACGTGGTGACTGCGGCCTGTTGTTTGGGACCACACCATCTCCATGTTAGAGACTGTATGGTGATATTATCCATGCCGGAATTCACCCCACGCGGAGGCGGACAACATCGCGGGCGAAAACGTTGGATCAGACGGATCCTCCTTGTCCTTCTGCATCACCTGGGTGCTGGAGCCCCGGGCAGGTACCCAACTAAGTGCACCAACACTTCAAGGGATAGCGCTGTCTCCTACACTTTTGGGTGGGTCCTGACATTGTGGGAAAAGGACATCAGTGTGTTTTGGTGCCTAGCACCCTGTGTACTTTTGGGACATACATTGGTGGCACTGGGTTGGGCCTATTATACTGTGTGGTCCAGGGTACTGTTACAGTGTGTTCAGTAAAGGTTGTTAATATATACTTGAGTGTGTGTATTATTATTATTGTTCCTGTAAGGGGCTTATCCCACCCCATTGGGATCCCTTGCACGTGTTGGCACGGTCACCAGATGACTTAGGTACACCCCAGGCTCCCAGCGGTGGAGGTTCAGGCCTCCTGTGAGCCACAGGTAATGCACCACACACACACACACACAGTAGCTGCCATATCTCCCATAGGGTGGGGAAAAGAGAGCTACCCATAAGCATAAAAGTAAAAATTAAGGGAGCCCTGGAGCCATTTGCACAAGAGTAGCATGGCTGCGGGTCCCAATGACCTGTAGCCAGGCTAAACATTAAAGGTATGATGTGGTTTAAAAAGTGAAAAACATAAGGTTACACGAGGAGAAGACTTAGAGAGACAGAGATCAATTGGGAAATAAGATGTGCGAAGAGTAATGCTATTCTTTATTTTAACAGGTGGTTAATAATGATTTAAAGATTTGGTAGGAAGTGATAGTTTCAATTGTTCATGGAAAGATTCATGGAAAATCCATTAGGACGATGCCATACGAATGCATTGAACATTGGTAAAGCTGGAGAGAAAGACTCTAACCTGCTTACACTTGGTAGATTGGGAGAGGCGCTTCCACTGCCCATGTTAGGTGACAAGGTGGTGTCCTCCCATAGTGGGATAGGTGGTGCTACAACCCAGTGATGAGCAACAGGGCATTGTGATGTTCTCTCATGACGGAAGAAGTAGTTCTACAGCCCATGCTTGGTGACAGAGTTATATGCTGTCCTCTCATGAAGATAGAGCCTGCTAATATTCAGTGGGGAGTGCTTGAGTATGATGAGTTCCTCCCATGATTGAATTATTACTCTTTAATTAATATTTACTAGCTGAATTACTTAAGTGTGGATAAAGTGTTTTAATAAAATAAACACATAAAACTAGTCAATGTAACACATTTTATTTATTTTACTTCATTAGAGAAGGCACAATCTATATCCAGTATTATCAATCATGTGCATGCAGATGTCTAACCTCTAGTTCAAGGTTACTAAAAGACAGGCATTACTTCTATATACACCTTGCAATTTTCATGCATGTTTTTGTAGATTTTCACACCCTTTATTTTCACAGATGATTAGGAGGCAGCAGCCACACAAAAAAAACATTATCAAGGAGAACTGTCATGTTCTCTTTGAATTCTGTGTTTGTTTGAAAGTGAAAACAAATTCCTTTGCTCAGGTCATTGCATTTTGATTCATCTAAATAAAAAGTAAAGGAAGGATCAATACCACCACTTCAAAATGTGTAAATTGCACAATGCTTGCTTCTCAGTCTTTAAATCCATTATCAGTGTTAGTTTTTGCAGCAGCTATTTTAAGTGCCTATTGAGTGAGATAACGTAATAAACCCACTGGTTCAGTAAAATGAGTGCATAAGAACTTCTGTACAGCACACATTATGTAAAACTACAATAGTAGCTAGTGCAACCCACTAATCTTTTGGGACCTGAGGCCTCCTATTTCAACTTGTAGTACTTTGTCAAGGTCTAATAGTTGGTTTATTGAACATAGCTATTAAACTTTTCTGGCATCTATTGATATTGTAGAAACTATGTATCCCTGAAATAAAATTATAACATGATGGTAATAGGGTAAAATAAAATCCTAATTTTCTAATATAGCTTTATAAACTTAGACTTTAAGCCTAATTTCAAAATGTGTATTAACATTTTATATATATTATTTGATCATTTAATAAGCTATTTAGCAACTCATATCGAGCCGAGAAAAAACATATGACACAACAGTTCCAAAAGTGGCAGTGATGACGAAGCTGGATTTTTTATGTACACACATTACGGGATCAGAAAAAGATGATTTGTTAAAACAGAAAACAATTGGACAGTTTAATAATAGGGATGGTGATCATGTACATGTAAACGAAGGAAATTAAAATGCAGTTTGAACAATTACCTTTGGGGTACTTTAAGGGGAACAACGGCTTTAATTAAAGAAGAGATTGCAGGCATTTAATGTACAGTTGTAAAGCTCTTCATAAAATGATACTTTATTTTATTTAATTTTGATCACAAATAGCATTTTTTAGTCCATGTGCCATGGGTAAAAACTGCAAAACTCTGAAGATACTGCTAGATAGAACCTGTCATAAACATTGGTGATTTGCTATTTTATGAAATGTGGGTTCTGTTTCCTATGCAGCTTTTGTTTAAAGACCTTGACACTAATATACATTAAAGACATGAATTACATATAATAAACTACAAAATATAATAGATGTAGTCAGACTTACTGTCCTCATTGCCGTGATTTTCACTGCTCCGGTGCGACTGCATTGCAGCCGCATTTTGGCTTCAGATCTCGCGGACCAGGAGGATTAACTCTGCGGGTTCCATGCTTCTGAATGAGACCCCATAGCATTAATCCTTTTGGACAATCTCCAGGGAGAGAGAATACTGATACTCACCTTCCAGATGAGCTGTGCAGCCGACTGCATCCGTGTCCCTGTCTCTCTGCCTAGATCTGTGTCCCCAGAGTGTTGGTAAAATGAACGGCTGTAATTTCGTCCCCCTTGATGATGTAGATGCCCAAATATTGGGGAGAAATGAGGGCGAAAATACAGTATAATGACCATATTTAGATATGTAACAGTGTCCAGCCCCCTTAATGATGGAAATGTCCAAGTATGGCCATATAGCCAACCATGATGATGGTGAGCTCCATATTTGGACATCCATGTCTAGAAGGAAGGAATTACAGCCCTGCATCTCACCAGGGCTGCCGGCACATGGACCAAGTCAGAGAGCCGGGGATACGGATGCACAGGGCTCGACAAATTATAAAAAACGCCACTCGCCATTTATTTTATCTGACTGTAACTCCCCTCCCTCTCCACCCCCCTCATTTTACCTACAGGCAGGGGGGGGGGGTGTTGCGTCGTCTCCCAGCATTCTCTTGCACCTCCCCCTGCAACTTTCGTGTCTCCCACTGCAACTCCTGTGAACATGGCTATAATTCTTCCGGGTGGCAAAGCTTGTTGTCCTTGTGGCCACAAACAGGTCACAGATTTTCCACTCTTCTTTGCGGCCACAAGGATAGTAAGTCTTTCTACATCTGTAACAACAAAATACTTAACAAAAAATTGCTTAAATATCACACAGCTGTTATGGAGATTACAAAATAAATTCACACATTTCAAAATTGTTACCAAATTTGGGAAAAAGGGTAACATTTCAAAAATTTTGACAAGCTTTGAGTAAAAGTGGAAATTTCATGTTCCTGCAAAACTATCACAAATTTGCAACATTTCTGGAAAATTTCCCAAAGATATGTGGAAACCAAAATCGAAACAGTTTGCACACTGGGATGATCTGCTTAAAATTATTCTGATATAAGTTGAATACTATAAAGTGATTTCATTTTTTTTAAAGTTGTTTCATGAATCTCATCACCAACCTTTGAAAATTGTAATCAGAGTTCTCAAAAACCGAAAAAATAAAAAAGTATTACAAAATTTCACAATGGGATCAGAGAGATAAAGGGGAAACAAAATAAATGATGTTTACAAAGAAAAATGTGTACAGCATATGGAATTGCACTTCTATGCACATCCACAACCACTCAATATGTTGTATGTACAAATATTAAAAATCTTGATATGTAACTGACCACTTCTGTATTAGCAGAATTCAACATTTCAGTAGCAATCAAGTCTATACCCTAAAACGCTTCACATACTGGTTTCATTACTTTAACCTTTCTATGACCCCTATTAAACAAGCTGTCATATTTTGTGACCTGTAGTCCTCAAGGTTGTAACATTAGCTGAGTTTTCGTGAAGAGATGATCCTTTTCCTAGGATCAGTCACAAGAGAATGACCCAGGTCACTGATTTCTTCAGAGCTATGACTACAGCTAACCACGACAAAGTCAATGTTATCCTACGTTTGCATTGTTCAGCTCTCCAACCAGTTATAGGATGTGTACAGCAATGATTGGAACTTCTGTGCTCTGCATGGCCACCTCTTCATGCATTAATAATACAGGTACTCAATAAAAACCTCATCTGCTTTCAGCTGACAATTGTTTAACTTTTCTTTACACAGAGGCTCATGTTCTTTTTGCGGTATGACAAAGCTTAATGGAGGTTGTTGTGAAATGTTTTAATTGAAGGCCTGCTTTAATTATAGATGGCCTGAGTGACAAGTTCTTCTTTAGCATATGTTTTTTCACTCTAAGTACACCAGATTAAATCAACTATAAAACAGAAGTTCACAGAATTATTGTTTTAATGTTTCTGAACTCTGTCACAAATAAAAATAAATGTGCTTGGTCTGAAGACACTTACTCATTTTATGCTGTCATAGTTAATGTCAGTGTTTTATTATTTATATGCTAGTCGTGTTTCGTGCCGCTTCACAAACATTCATATAGCTTTCTGCCTTCTCGTATATAGGTTATTCGTCATTCTAATATTATACTCAAATTATAATTGGAATAAGAAGTCAAAAGAAAATCAAGATAATGCATTTTAAAGTATTTAGATTGTACACTCTTCTGGGTAGGGTCTCTCTTTGCCATACGTTAGAATTTACAGTACTTGCTGATATTATCCCCACTGCTTTTATTTTATTTGCTCAGAATACTGTCTCCAGAGCCGCGGCTGAAAAGTTTAAAGCAGTGAATCCAGAGATAGATCTGCCATGGACACACTGCGGCTGTTCTATGCTCCAGGTCAGACCGCCCACAGCGTTAATCCTCTGGTAGGAGAGGCAGTCATGGTCCTGTGGCTTGCCATAGTGCAGAAAACAATGTCTTGATACATCTGTATATACAGATGTATCAGGGGTTATTGCACCCGCTGATACGTTATGGTGGGATATTGTGTGATATTCTGTGCTGTGTAACAAAAGCCAAAAAGGCCTACTGCTACATCCAACATGACAAATTATATAGTTAAATACTTATCTGTTTATCATCTCATCATTTACATTAGTTGCATTCTTTAGCCAAAGTATTTTAAGCTTACAACCACGTCACGGTATCGTCCATCTGTAGGTCCTAACACTATTATACCTGCAAAAAACTCTCATAGGGGCCTATTCTATTAACTTTGTCTTTTGATCATTGTAAAATCTAATGTGTTGACATGTTAATACTCACTGTATGAAATATGTGAAAAAACAGTACTCAGTAAGGCAAATCACATTTTAATACCGTTTGTTAAATACATTACATACTTTACAAGTTAGTAGTTGCTTTACAAGTAAAATGCTGTATTTCAATTTCCCTCCACCAGTATGGAAGAGCTGCGCAGAGAGCAGGAAGAAACTGCATCTCCCTGCTCAGCACTTACAGGTGACCACGCTGTATTTATTTTAATTTGAATAACGTAGGATTGAAGCAGGGGGTCTCCAGACCTGAACCACATTACTTTCAGCTCCAGGGAGCCCATGCTTCCTGAGATACTGGCCATCGTGCCATTATCTCCTGCAAGTATAAATGTCCCACATTACGGCCCATGTAACCGGGACATTAAAACTTGCAGGGGATATCAGCACCCAATACTGGGGTCTTTACCTCGTGAAGAAGTGGGTCCCAGGACCAAAAAGTCACGTGGTTCAGCTCCAGAGACCCTCTGCTTCAATCCTATATTATTAAAATAAAAGCAGAGCTTCATTACCTTAGTGGCTAGCTGCTAAGGTAATAAAGGAGTTAACCACCAGTAGATGGGGTGGGTGAAGGTTGTAGTTGACCAAGGTTGGGTGGTTAAGCCTCTCGGGTGGGTTGCGAGAGGGCTTAATCCCTTCATTACTGTAGGAGACAAGTGCAAAGGAATAACCAGGCAGACAAATTTAAGGGAAAATAAACGTTGGCTTCTACTACTCAGAAACTATTTGCAGGGCTGGGAGGATAGGCCTCTTACCAACCTCTGACGCAAAGTCCAAAGAGGTACCTATAAGAAGGGGCTCTTTACATCATTCTGGATCTGGGTTGATGTCCGTGGGGTGTACCCTCTGGTGGGTTCCAGGGTCCTCTCTGTTCTGGAAAAGAGTTTCTGTTTCCCTGATATCTCTATGGCAGCACAGTCCTTCTATGCTAGAAAATTTCCTCAGTGATAGAGATCCCCATGCAATTTGTGCAGCACACGTTAAACCTGTTTGATAAGCCAGATGGAGACTGGATAATTGACTCTAGCTGAAGTTAACCAGCTAGCTACTGGACTCATCAGTGACAGACAGGCTTTATGTGTGCTGCCAAAGGCCTGTGACATTGTATTTGACAGATACATGGTACATCCAACAATCCAATTCGTGAATGTACCATGTGTCTAGGCATCAAGTCTGGCAGTGCATAACTTCTCTACCAAACTTGATGGAATCAAATAGTACATCACTAATCTAATTGGAGGATTTATCATCTGGTGCTTTCCCTTTTTTGGGTGATGTGACATCACCTTAAAGGGAGGGAAGCACAACCAATCAGGTACCTTAACATTACATTAACAGTTAGCCACTAAGGTAATGAAGCTCAACTGTTATTTTATTATATAGGATTGAAGCAGAGGGTCTCTGGAGCGGAAATGAATGCAGGTAAGCTCCAGAGACCCCCGGCTTCAATGTAGTAAAAATAAATTATACTCCGCCGGATGCAAATCGCTAATCCTATCTCGTCACCCTTTAGATAGCACAAAAACAAATAGGAGTTTTCAGTCGCAATTTTCATCTCGGAATTACTTGAATTGCAGGTATTGGCAAAAAATGCGAGTTTCAATGTTGTTTCAGCAGATATAAGTAAAAATTATACTATTATTGATAGTGAGTACCCTACTATTAAATTGAAATAAGGAGACACACACACTCATTTTACTTAACATATGTATATTTAATATTTATTTTTTAAACTATTGTATGCATCAATCTATCTTTGTAAACATATATGTCAGTATACACACAGTTGTTTATTTACATTTTAACATTTTATTGTATATGAATATTGTTTTTAGATTTATTAGTGGTTTTATCATTAAATATGTCTATATTATTGTATATTATTATCATAGATAGTGTATTCTTAATATAGATAAACCTCTATTTCAGCATGACATGAACCATAGTACTGGAATGGAGCACTGCTGGTCTCGGATGTACCCACTGAGGTGCAATTATCCCTGAGTATAATCATATACAGGTTCTCATTATACTTCGACTAATTGATTAATTAACCACGCAGATTCCCAACAAGCTCTAGAAACCCCAAACATTACCACATATTATATATATATATATATATATATATATATATATATATATATATATGTAACAGAGTTCCTTACCAGGCAGACCAGGAGATCCAGGACCACGCCGCAAGAGAAGAGACAGCACTCATGGTAAAGTCCAAAACGATGTATTAAAAGGCACAATCAACCTATATATATGTGTGTGTGTTTGTGTGTGTATAAGTGTCCAAAAGAGTGCAAGTGGGCGTGGCTAAATGTATACAACAAAAAACAAACAAAGATGCCCAAAGCTGCTTCCAATGTGACAAAAATACACAGTGCAATACCTATATATTATCTTGAAAAGGGGTCATTTAGTTTAACCCTTTGGCCAAAGCATCTTAAGCCTGCTGCCACTTTCAAGGCATGACCGTTGCAGGTGATTAATTAACCAGTCATGTTTGAGGTAACCACCTCCCCAGGGGGTACATAAGGAAAGGATCCAATACTGCAACATTATTACCCTGATGAAGGCACAGATTGTGCTGAAACGCATTGGATTAGTAGAGAACAAGCGGTTTCCTGCTTGGTCATAACTTAGACTGCATGTTCTGCAAGTTCAACACTTTGTAAGTGGACTTTCATATAGCGACGAGCCTGCTCTCACAGCACCAAGCAGTGAGTAGCTCGCAGCCCAGGGGAAACCCCAAGTAAACAGACCGGACAGGTCGCCTCATGACGTCACTTCCGGTGCAATGGAGGACGAGTCGCGGACTACCAGGAGGCCAGCTGCAAAACAGCACATTTCCCCAAAGAAGCGAGACAACCCCTGAGCAGCCAACCCAGGGGAAAAACGCTACAGAAGGAGGAGATCTATAGCCGTACAGACATCGGCTCCACAGGCAGTTCCCACTCCAGGCATCAAGAGAAAGATGCCAGATGGACTCCCAGAAGGTTTTAACATTCCATCTCCCACATTGGGCTACACATCTGAAAGAACTTACAGGCAAAGTTTTCGTTTTTTATTTTTATTGTCATTTGTATTTTTGAGTACATACACATAAACTTTTATCTATATGCTCCCAATGCACCTTTTTTTCTTGTTTGGTTTTAGGGATTTCTTTTTCTGCCTTAATTTGTTCAAAGGTTTTAATATTTTTACATGCCTCCCAATCATTAAGCCTAAGAATTTCCAAATGGCTAATTCTCTGTTGTTCAGGCCCAGAGAAAAGTTCATGTTATCGAATATTGGGGTCATCAGCGTGTTCATAGAGGTTAACCCGCATCTAAATTTAGTAGCTTCCCATACCTCCAATGAGTTGGACATCGAGGAAAGCGGCTCTTTGAAGGATTTAAATATAGACTTTTGGGACCAGATTAAATTGTATAATTCAACTGGAGAACACATCTCTCCCTCCAATTCTACCCATTGTTTTCAACTAGGATATGTGTACCATTGCGATATCTTACATAAATGAGTCGCTTTATAGTATGATAACAAACAAGGTACCACTAAGCCCCCTGCCAATGTCGGTCTACTAAGTTTCCTACCTTTAATTCTTGTTTTTTTGAAGTTCCAAATACATTTTGTGATTAGGGATTGTAGAGAGAGGATATCCCCCAACCTAATCGTACTGGCAGGGTCTGGAACAGATAAAGTATACCGGGGAGAAGATTCATTCTGATACAGTGTATTTTGCCTATGCAAGAGATGTTATAGGTGGATCACGTTCTGATGTCCTCTTTTAGTGTCCTGATCATTTTGGGGTAATTTGCCTGGTATAATGTTTTGTTATTATTGGTGAGATACACTCCCAAATATTAAATGGAGTGGGGCTGCCACTTAAAGTTAAAAATAATTGCTAACAACTTCACCTGTTCCTTTGGAAGATTGATGTTTTGTGCCTTTGATTTATTATTATTTATCTTAAAGCCTGACATTTTATTAAAGGAACCCAAGAGATGAATAAGTTTGGGTATGGAGGTAAGGGGTCTCGTCACGGTCAAAAAAACATAATCTGCAAAGAGAGCAACTTTATGGGTTTGGGTATTCATTTGTAGTCCCATGATATCTAGGTTTCTACGTCTGTGGTTGGCTAGTGGTTCCATACACATGGCAAAGTGTAATGGAGAGAGGGGGCAACCCTTTCTAGTACCACTTTTGATCTTAAATGGATCAGATAGGAATCCCTGATGAGTTGCCCTGGCCACTGGACTGGATTACAATGCAGCAATGGCATGTAGGACCCTGCCCCCGAACCCAAACGCCCCAAGCGTGGAATTAAGATACGGCAAGTCGATTTTATGAAACGCTTTTTCAGCGTCCAGGCTTAACACCATAATTGGGATCATTTTTGTATGTGCCAATTCGATCAAATCCACTATGAGTCTTGTATTATCCGCCGCCTGCCTTCCTGAGATAAAACCCACCTGATCTGGGTGAACCAGTTTGGGCAATATCCAGCTCACTCTGTTAGCTAACATTTTTGTGTAAATTTTAATGATCGAATTTATTAGGGAGATTGGCCAGTAATTCTTACAGTTAGCTGGGTCCTTCCCATGATTATGTATCAGGGAGATAGAAGCCTGTAGCATCTGTTCTGGGAACGAGGCCCCTGTCCAGAACCACATTATACATCTTGAGTAAATAAAGGGAAAGTAAATCAACAATTTTTTTATAATATAAATTTGAAAATCCATCCGAACCAGGATCCTTTGAGGTCTTTTGCTGCTTAATAACTTGTGTCAACTCCTCTATGTGAATTCCCTTGCTAGCGATTCCACCTCCTCCTCACCCAATCTCGGCAACCCGGCCTCTACCAAAAAGGTCTCAAGGGCCTCAAGGGCATTATGCACAACCTTCTCCCCATCAGATAGTCCCTCATAATAGCCTTTAAATTCACTGACTTTAAATTTAGGGTTAGAGGTCAGCCCTTCCAACTTACAGTTGATAGATTGAATATTATAAATTGACTTTCTGTTCCTGAGTTTTGATGCAAGCAGGGTATCTGGCTTGTTTGCCTTTTCATTAAATTTCCTCTTTAACCAACTCATTGCGTTTTCCGCCTAGGAGGTTAGGAGCAGATTTAGCTCAATTCTAGTATCCTTCAGTTTTTTTAGTGTTTCTGCTTTATTATTACTTTTGTGTTCCCCTGATAAAGCTGCCAATCTTGCCTGTAATTCGCCTCACCTCAAGCTCAACTTCACCACCATAGTCCGGCGCCATCTTCCCCGCTTCCCGCCAAGATGAGTCCATTGGCGGCAAGAACGGCAGTAAATGTTTGCCGAATAAGAAGGGCTCCCAATCCCCGTGAACCACGAGGTGATCCCTTCGAATCTCCACTCTCGGTGACGCGAGAAGGCCAACCCGCTGATGAAGTATCAAGGCGACACGAAACGTGTTGTGGTGAGGTCAGGGCAGTAACGGGATAATTTAAGGCCCAAGCCCCCCGTCATTCCTGAGATACATATTAAGAATGCTTCCAGATTGTATAAATCCCCCATGTCTGGGAGCCCAACAGGTAGCCAGAATGGATAACATTGCAGCATCCTAATAGGTTTGCATATTACAGGAGATTTAAACAGCCATTTTGTTTAACCTTGAGGGTATAATTACCGGAGCTACATTTAACAAGGTGTATCTTGACAAACACTGGTCCCCCAAAGCTTAAATGAATGCTGTTCAGTTCAGGAGATCCTCTGCTTCCCACTTAAGGAAAGAAAAAGGAGGAAATATAAAAAAGAAAGAAAAAGGAGGAAATACAAAAAAAAACTGAGTATTGGGAACTGCTGATTTAATGTAGTGTTACATTCAGATGAACTCAAAGTTGCATTTAGAAAAATAAAAACATACTGTACTGTACTGTATTTTGCAAGTGAAATTTCAGCAGTTATTTTTACATATCACTGTGATGAACTCCACATACAGTACAAGTAAACCATTTAAATGTATCTATTATTAATCTTAAAATAATACATGAATACACAATGTAACTATTGGTCTAAGTAATTATTATTTTCAGCTATTTAATAAGCTAAATGGTGAATAAAGTTATATTATTTTCCAATTATTGTAAAACTATTTTGCATAGATATTTCACAGAAACAAATAATGTGTTAAAAATTATACTGTAATGCTAGGTTCTGTGTAAGCATCTAATGTATTACATTAATTCTTAGAGTATCAAGTTATAAGATAGTTCAAAATACTGCATACTGTATATAAACATTATGCCCAACACTTACTAAGCAGTACAATTCAGTAAGACGTCTATGGCACTAAAGTATTTTATAGAATAGAACTGCCTATTAAAAATGGTCCCATGTATTATTTATATAATAATGTATTTTTATGGAAATTTATTTATTTTTTAGTGAAGAGGTTGAAATAGTTTTCTCTTTTAGATAAAATTACAATGCTTCCTTTCTTTTTCAAATCAATTTGGTTGAAGTAAGTCAAAGATAGTATGCTACACTACAATGTATTTTCTGTCACGACTCTGATTTCACATCTCCATTAGTGAATATAAGATGTGTAATTAATTATTAACATCTTCATTGCAATGTTATTTGCAATGTAGTGTATGTAATCAGAGCAGCGTTCATTGTTCATGTGGAAGTCCTGTTTTGTGAGAGAAATATACTTTTTATAATCAAAAATTGAATAACGAAGACTTTGAATTAATTCATTGTAATTCTGATTGCAAAATAGGAAGTCTTGAAGACTTCTATAATTGTATTGATAGTGCCCATTTAGGTACTGCTACATTCAAGGATGTGGATTGAATCATTTAAAATTACATGGTTGGATATTTTGTAGGCAAACCTCAAATGCAAAGATATAATTTATTACAACAATGACAATAACAGCAAAAAAAATCTGTATCAGAATAATTTTCTATAGGAAACAGTGAAAACACATCAACACTTATGAAAATTAAAAAGGAAGACCAATGATATCAATGTTTTAATTTTTAGCACACTGATTCTATTGAATACATATATAGGTAAAGCCTTTATACAATTTCTTGAATGTTGCAGTGCTGGTGAAACAGTTGCAAATCTGCAAGAGTTTGTAATAAGTTGCCAAAGAGAATTGTCCCATAACATTGTGACTGCAGTTTTCGATGCTACCTTTGTAGGTTTTGCTACTATATACTATTAGTAAAACTTACGAGGGCAGCGAATGTCCTACAAAGTTAATAATGGTTAACACATACAGCATATGTTTTGCAGTGTACATTATTATTATTATTATTATTATTATTATTATTATTATTATTACTATTATTAATATGATGATGATGAATGATTATCATAGTAATTATCAGTGGTCGACAAATCACCAAAAAATCTACTCGCCCAACAAAAAAATCTACTCGCCACCTAGTTCCAAACGTGTGATGCCTGGGACAATAAGAGCTCGCCACGATGTTAAATATACTCGCCCGGGACGTGCAAATGTATAGGTTTGTCGAACACTGGTAATTATTAGGGATAACAATATTACACTGCTCAATACATTAATTGCAAATTCTAGATTTTCATATAAATATGTCACATGCAAAGTAACTCAACCAGATACCACAATTACTTCTATAATGTTGACCTTCACATTACTGTACATAGCCTGTGCATATAACTTGGATTACTGCTATGGACTCTATACAATGAGGCTGAATGCACTGCCCTGTAAGGCCCTATATCAGGGCCGCAGACAGATTTCCTAGGGCCCAGGACTACAGTTCAGACCGGGGTCCCTCCCACCCAAATCGGCAGAGTTGCGAGCCCCCCATTTCACACCTCACGAGACCCCCATTTCACACCTCATGAGCCCCCCATTGCATACCTCATGAGCCCCCCATTGCATACCTCATGAGCCCCCTCTATTTACCTCCCTCTTCCCATGTAGTTGGTTTTGGTGACCTCTAAGATAAGCCTATTTTTTTTTTAAATTAATGTGGACAGTGTACATTCCCAGATGACCCTATGGGAGGCCCACAAGTCAACTCTCAGGGAGACACTATGAGTATTGCAATAGGCAGGAAAAGAATGAGAGATGCAAAAATCTTAGAATTATAATTAAAGCTTATAGAACTGGCAGATAAACACAAACAAGTGGTAAACCCGATATACTGTACTAAAAGCCCTGAAAGACGTTAGAACTGAATTGAATATGCTTTAACCTCCCAGGCTGAGAACGCATTAAGTTGGTCAAAGTGGAAGTTTTACGAAAAAGTGAACAAGCCAGATACTTTGCTAGCTAACAAAATTAGGAATAAGCAGGCCAATTATAAAATACAACGCATTCTGCGAAAATCAGGAGGGGTGACGACTAATCCCAAATTTATAGTTGAAGAATTTAAAGACTACTATGAGCAGCTGTATAACAGGGAGCAAGTCACCCACAATGCAAACAACAATCTGGCCCAGAAAGTGTTTTTAGTAAACTCAAAGCTGCCAAGGTTGAGTAGAGAGGAGAGGGTGTACCTACAGCAAGATTTCACAGTGGAGGAACTGATTCAGGTTTTGAATAATTTAAAACCATCCAAAGCACCAGGCCCTGATCGATTGTCAAATGTATACTACAAAAAGTTTGTGAATTTGTTGGCCCCATATCTTCTTAGAATGTTCAATGCAGTGCTGGCATGGGCCACCTTCCCGAGACAGATGCTACAAGCGTCCATTTCATTAATATACTGTACAAACAGGGCAAAGACCCTACAATTTGTAAAAGCTATCGGCCTATATCATTAATAAATTCGGATATTAAAATATACTCCAAAATGTTAGCTAACACATTGAGTCAAATCCTACCCAGACTCATCCACACGGAGCAAGTAGGGTTTATTAAAGGTAGTCAAGCGGCCGACAATACGAGGCGAATAGTTGATCTGATTTGAATTGGCGAATTCTAAAAAGATCTTGGTACTAATGCTGAGTCTTGACGCTGAAAAAGCATTTGATAGGATAGACTGGCCTTATTAACATGCTACACTTGGAGCGTTTGGCTTTGAGGGCAGAATTTTTAAAGCAATCACAGCACTGTATTTGAACCCAGAGGCCAGAGAAATCTGTCAGGGTTTTCATCAGATTGTTTCTCGATTAAGAGTGGCACGAGGTAGGGATGTC